>NC_133773.1:39718756-39772678 GCF_003597395.2 Chelonoidis abingdonii
TGGGCTGGAACCCGGAGTAGAGGGCGGGCCCGGGTTCCCCCCAAACCTCCCAACTCCTGATCAGACACAGGAGGAGCTGACTCAGACTGTGGGTTCCACAAGAAGGGAAGATCACTGAGGTGAACAAATCTGCCAATAAGCGCAGGACCCACCAAGGTGGAGGAGGAACTTTGTCACACTAAGTAACATTTTCTATTGGGCCATATTGAGTTTGCTGAGCTACAGACATCATTAGCAGTTCAAAAAAGCTATGAACTGCTTTAAAAACTGCCCCAAAATATAGTTACTGAACAAATACTGGAAGTCATCCTTTTTCTCTTCACTCCCTCCTCTTTGAGAGACCAAAGGTGAACATAAGGGTAAAAAGCTGGGTACTTTTGTGTCTGGTCCTTTTTTTAGGACTTTTGTAACAATCAAGCTGGTAACATCTTTCTCATTAGCAGAGAACCTGCTGCTTAACAATAGCTGCTCATTCTAGGTTTGAACTTCTTTAGAAGAAACATAAGGGGAGGAGAGGAGGGCAAACTATATGCTATTAAAATAACCAGTCAAATTAGGGGCAGCAATTACTGAATATTGCTGTTCAGCATTTTACATTCAAACATTTTTTAAAGGAAAAGTAGCCTTTTAAATAAATACAATAAATATCCAAAACATTGCTATTTCTAAAATGTCTGATTTTTTGACAAAAACCCAAAAAATTGAAATTTCCAGTGTTTCACATTTTCCTCCTCTCTCTTCCTTTCCACTACCTTCCCTCTCCTGTCATTTTGCCACTAGGAAAGAGATGGGAGGAAAAGAAGAAGAGAAGTAAGTGTTTCTTTTTCATTTTTTTCTTGTTCCACTAAAAAAAAAAATCTGAAAATTTTCTAAATTTTTCACCAAAAAAATCATCTCCCTCACCCCATTTTCAACCTTTCTACCAATGAAGCCTCTAGAAGTATATCACTTTGCTAAGCGTCTCTCAGTACCTCATTTCTGCCATGCTCTTTCTGCCAAGCCAAACCCATTTGCAGAGATAGAACCATTCAGGAATTCTTTGCTTTTCACTAGAAAACAGTAGGGCTCTGCCTTTCCCTCTATTCCAGCCTGCACAGCATGAACGGACTGCCTATCAGCAGGTTTCTGCAACATGACAAACCCGACTTCATGGGAGCAGCATGAAAGATTTTCCACTAGGGATGAAGCAGCCAGATCTGTTTGATATAAATCAGCAGGGCAATAGTAGAGCAGAGCAAATTGATTTAAAAAAAATTGTAATTTCAACATTCACCAAAGTCAGATACATATTTAGAAACAACAGAATTAGCTGAAAACACATGCAAAGAGTCTGACAAGCTTATGAGAGCAAGCAAAGCAACTCAGGAACTACTCCACCTCCATTTCTCCACTAATCACATTCACACGTACAGATAACATTATTTAGAAATAAAATATGAAGTAAAACATAACTGTCAGAGCTAGGATCACAGAACCCACTTGGGGCTGCCAACTGATGTGCCAAGACTACTTCTGTCCCTGCCTTCCCTGCCAGCTTGGGACTCCAGAACCCTGCCTAGTTGTCCCAGACATGCTTGCCGGCTACAAACACAGGCCCAGGTCTGAACCACGTCCCCTAACAGCTGCAGTCTTAACTGAAAGCGGCTTAAGAAGTGTTCCTATTTCTAACATTCAGATGCCCAGCTCCCAAGGGATTCCAAACCCCAAATAAATCCATTTTACCCTGTATAAAGCTTATACAGGATAAACTCATAAATTGCTTACCCTCTATAACACTGATAGAGAGATATGCACAGATGTTTGCAAACCCCCTCCCAGTATTATTAATTAACCCAGAGTATATATTAAGTAAAAAGTGATTTTATTAAATACAGAAAGTAGGATTTAAGTGTCAAGTATCAGAGGGGTAGCCATGTTAGTCTGGATCTGAAAAAGCAGCAAAGAATCCTGTGGCACCTTATAGACTAACAGACGTTTTGAAGCATGAGCTTTCGTGGATGAATACCCACTTCGTCAGATGAATTCACCCACAAAAGCTCGTGCTTTAAAACGTCTGTTAGCCTTTAAGGTGCCACATGATTCTTTGCTGCTTTTAGGATTTAAGTGGTTCCAAGTAGTAACAGACAGAACAAAGTGAATTACCAAGTAAAATAAAATAAAACATTTAAGCTTATACCTAATACAGTAAGAAAACTGAATACAGATAAAACTTCACCCTCGGAGGTGTTCCAGTAAGCTTCCTTTTACAGACTCTAGTCTGGGTCCAGCAATCACTCACACCCCCTGTAGTTACTGTCCTTTGTTCCAGTTTCTTTGAGGTATCCTTGGAGGTGGAGAGGCTATCTCTTGAGCCAGCTGAAGACAAAATGGAGGGATCTCTCTGGGGTTTAAATAGACTTTCTCTTGTGGGTAGACACCCCTCCCTCTCCGTGTGTAGAATCCCAGCTACAAGACGGAGTTTTGGAGTCACATGGGCAAGTCACATGTCCATGCATGACTCAGAACTTACAAGTAGAAGCCATGGTTTACATGCTACTTTGAACATGCTCAAGTAGACTTCCTACGTGGACTGTAGTCGTCAAAGATCCATTGTTTGTTAAGTGTTTCTTGATTGGGCACTTGCACATTCCTTTCTCAAGAAGCTGACCAAATGCTTTACTAAGGCTACTTAGAAATCAAGCAAGTACACTGCCAATATTCATAACTTTGAACATAAAAATGATACATGCATATAAATAGGATGAATAGATTCAGTAGATCATAACCTTTACAGAGGTATGTTACATGGCATATGTAGCATAAAACATATTCCAGTTATGTCATATATAAATTCATAAGCATATTTCCATAAATCATTATGGGGTGCAACGTCACAGATATAAAATACAAAGCAAAACATAACTGTGAAAAAAATTACTAGTAATCCAGACATCAAACTAGCAAGGACTACAGGAAATTATCTTTCATTTGTACTAGGCAATAAGCATAGACAGCAAAGTTTATTCAGTTTAGTTTGAATATGGTTACAAATATACTGCTAGCAAACATCCAGACAATTTCCCTGGGAATCACAATCTTCCATCCCTGCCACGAGGTTATATTTTCTTGAAGAAACAAGATTATTCTTCACAAAGAGAAGTCAACCTTGTGAGCCTAGTGATGAAAGAAATTCATACTTGACTGATTAATATTTTTAGGATATGTAGGGACTGGGAGCATTTCTATAGATGCATTTTGCTGCTTTTTCCTTAAAATGGAATGGAAATTCTGTCCATGAATAACCCCATTGGGTATACTGATTGACGGAAATGAAATTGTAATCTCATTTTCTCTGCTGGATAATTTTAGGACTATGCTTAAAGCAACATTCCAAGTTACTGTGTATTAGAGATCAAAAGTATGAATGAAAAATAAACCTGTTATATTTAAGATTTTTTATATTTAAGAATTCTATAAAGTACAGTTTATTTGTTTACAGCACCCAAAAATAAGGCTATATACCTTCAAGTGATACACAATATAAAGATGAAGTTCCAGATCTGAAGCTTTTTCAGATACAGTGGTTTAGAAGACACTTAGCAAAAGTTCGCACACCAAACTTAGGTCAGGCTCCTTTTAAAAGGGGGTTACAAAATATTAGAGAAGTCTTCAGTGATTTTAGGGGGAAAAAAATCAAAAAGTAGGGTTTTCTTTTTTTTAGAGGTGGTGTGAGGGATGGATTATTCCCTGGCACTTTTTGCAACTCAACTATTGCAGTGTTCTGCTATTCAACAACCATAAAGCTAAAAAAACAGACATAGCACAAATTAAACTGACCAGTCTGTTAGAATTCTCAAAACAGAATGAAGAGTGCAAAAAGTAAACAAATGGCATCAATGATGAAAAGAAAAGAAAATATTTGCAGTTCTTTCAGACTGAATAAATTTCATGAACCATTAACACAGACATTTGGAAAACAATCTTTTTATCCTTAGTGAGGATGCTATGATCCTACAGTCTGCAACAAAATCACATATTTTACTACCAATGAGTTTACATCTAAAACACAGACAGAAAAACAGACTGAGTTTGCAAGTCAATTAGGTTCACAGTAGGTAGCACAACAAAAGTGGGTCTATCTTTTTAAATAGTACTATAACTGTGCATAAAACATTACAGAGAACAGAGACTTATTCCATGCTCCAAAAAGCTTGTTGCCATTATGGGGGAAAAGCAGGCAATCTTCGTAACCTCAAAAAATGACAGGGAGGAGAGTAACTCACTTGGTTCTCTACCTGTATATTAATTTGGAACATTTAGATTCCACAAGAGAATAAAAATCAGAGTCATCTTAGCCAGAACATAGATTTAATTTACCAAAAATAAAATAAAAACTTTTGTTCCCAACAGGAGGGACATAAAAGGGTAGATAATATAACCCTAAGGTATAAAGTAAATCAGTGTTTTATATTTTTATTCTGGGTAATTGATGAAGTAATGCATAAGACACAAATAGATCTATTAAGTTATTTCTAGCTATAGATTTACTTTGTTTCATTTTATTTTTGAGGAGCTCTCTTTTGTTTTCCAAATTTATATGCTCAAGAAAAAAAAGTTTTGTTACCCTTGAACTAAGAGTAACCAACATGTTCACTAAAAATAAATTCAGAACAAAATGTTGCAGTATTTTCTATAAGTTTGTACTGTGTCCATCAGAATGGGACTCAACCTGCCTAGCCTCCAGGCACTATCCCAGTGGAAGTGTTTGATAACACCACACTTTCTTCTCTGAGAGGGAAACATATCGCAAGGTACTATACAGGACAGACAGCAAAAAGTATTATCTACTGGCTTTCCATTACCCACATGCTTCTGGAAGACTGTCAACTCATATGTTAGCAAGATGTCTCATGACATCCTTTTAGCTCATGACCCACTCAGGACGTAGGTATATTTCAACAGCTTCCAGCAGCCAATAGCACCAGCTGTAATTTTAATAAAATCTGTTTAAACATTTACTGCTGCTGGGAACTCTAGTATTCTGTACAACATCCTTCTGTCTGGCAGGCTACCAGAGAGCCAATGCAGGTCACCTCACAAATACCATGATACGACTGATATAAATACATAAGCAGATAAAGTGCAGTTTGGGGATTCTCAAAGAAAAACAAGATAGCACCTACCTAGTTTGTTACGCTGATTTTTATTATGGAAAAATTTAAGGGGAAACATTTACCTTACCTCAAATACCCCTGCTTTCCGCACGTCCCTCCCCTAGTACTTTTGGGTCTTGGTTTTCAACATTTCTGTTGTCAAATCTCTTGGAGATTTTAAAATTCACTTACCAAAGCAATAATCAGAGTATGTTCTCCTATTATTCATTTTTGGGTTCCAGTTTACCTTTGTTTCAAAAGGATTAAGTATTGTCTTCCTTTTATTATTATTGTTTACAGCAGCAGTTTAATCATAAAAGGCAGATTATTTTAAAAATTAATTTTATATCTCTTGATATCACCTATCTAAAAACATCTCGTGTCTTCGGCCAAACACTTTTCCCTACATTCAGGACATGGTAGGTTGAGAAGTGCCCTAATATAAATGGATAAAAGTTTGCTTAACCTTTCAATAAAATAAGATCTTGTTCTCAGGTACTGCCCACCTCTCTAAGCAAGCCAGAACTGAAAGTTTGTTCAGTCTAGGATAGTCTCTACTAAGCTTCACCCATCATGCATAGGCAATTTCTCTTAAGCACGTGTCATGTGACACTCTTCCCTCTACCTGCAAGCCATTTAGCAGACATCTGATAAGATCCTACAAACAGGTCCTCTTCCAGGAGATGTTGGCCAATACCTTTTCTGATAACTGTTCTCCACCACATGATGCAGCCACCCTTCTGCTAGACCTGCAGCTATACAAAAGTTATTCAGCTGTTGCAGTTGCTCTATACAAATTTAGCACTCTGAAGCAGCCATAGAAACTGTGACATACTATACATCATGCTTCTGAAATTCCAGAGGATGTAGAACTCCTCTTGTGTCTTCCCACCAAGCTGGGACTTGATGGGCATGTCTCCTGAAGACGATCTGCAGACTGGGAGAGTATGAATGGGGATGTTATGTCACCTGGCTGCTCCCTGAAGTGAGCTTGTCATGGTGCAATGGTATAAAATTGAATGCCTTTTTTTTTTTGTAGCCCTCATAGTGTTCTAGGTCTAGAAAGCATCCAAAATTTGGAAGGTCCATCTGAACTAGGCTGAATCTTCAAAAACTTCTGAGAATTGTCCATAACTAATTTATAGTATAATCAAGAGATCTCAAGAATAATTCAGGATAAAATCAGCCCGACTCACACATAGGGTGAAGTTTGCAGTGGGAAACCCTATCTTCTCTAATATGGTCTGTGTTTTAAGAGTCATAATTTGATTCAGAGAGAGTAATAATCAGCTGTGCAGGCATTGTCTGCTGGAAAACACAAGTGGCTTTAATGCTGATCTTACATAAATTCCAGCAATGTGACGATGAATGGTTTCCAAAGTGTACAAACTGCTGTAGGAAGAGGTTCTGAAACTGCAAATGTGGGATTTCTTTCTTGTATTTTTTAACCTAATGAAGAAAAAATCAACATAGCAGGCAATAACATGCTAATTAGATGAGAACATTACTAAACAGATGCACTGTAAATATGATTTGGCCTAGCAAAAAAAGAAATGTTTTCAGCTACAAGACCTGTGTTAAAAGCAGGTGCATGGCAATTCTGAAGCAATCAAGGTTTAAATGCTTAGTGGAAATAGAAAGCTAAGCTCTGTAACCACATTTAAAAAATAGCCAATTTTCACACACACCTCCTTTTTTGGTAGCCTTAAACTTCTATTCTTTGGGAAATGGCAATGCTGGGGGCGGGGGCGGGTGTAGCTTAGTTTTTATGACTGAAATAAATTTGGGAGTGAGCGGTTGTTAAGCATGCATGGTTGCACTCCCTATAGATATGCCTTGTGCTTTACAAACATACTGCTGCACATTGCCTGCTGTATTTATTTTTTCTTCATTAGATTAAAAAAACACAACAAAGAAATCCCACATTTGCAGTTTCAGAACCTCCTCCTATTGCAGTTTGTGCACTTTGGAAACCATTCATTGTCACATAGCTGGAATCTATGTAGGATCAGCATTAAAGCCACTTGTGTTTTGCATCAGATAATATCTACACAGATGATTATTACTATTTCTGAATCAAATTATGGCTCTTAAAACACAGATCATGCTAAAGGAGAGAGTAGTCAACTCTCACAATTGTACTGAGTATCTCAAGATACTTTGGTATTATTTTTGTTCAAAGTCCCCATCTGTGGGATTAGCAAGTGGGTAAGAAACTCAGCTTTCATTTGTAAAGATAATAGCATGAAGCAAGTCTCTAGGTTTCATCATTGTAGAGACAAACTTAAAAGTATGAACCCCAACTCGTCAAAAATCAGAAGGCAAAAAAAAGAAAAAAGGAAACCAACATTTAAACAAATAGACAAAACATCATGATTTTTAGGCCAATTTCATGGGTTTTTGGTACCTGAGTCATGATTTTGGAATCCTTGAGGTTGAAAATACTGTTATCCCCAACTGCTTCTACAGAGTCGCCAACCTAGGTTAATCTGCTACAAAAGAAAAAAAAAGAGGAAAGAAAATCTGTCCTCGGGGTCCAGTGAAACTGGAGCTGCCACCCACCAGAAGGAGAGAAATATCCAGGGAAGAAACAAACAAGATCTGGGAGAGCACGGTGAAAGAGAGCCAAGCAGCAGACAATTATGTGCAGAGGAATCAGGTAAGGATGGGCGCCACATAGAATTATAGAATTGTAGGACTGGAAAGGATCTTGAGAGGTCATCTAGTCCAGTCCCCCGCACTCACAGCACAAATAAGTGTTATCTAGATGATCCCTGACAGGTGATTGCCTAGCCTGTTCTTAAAAATGTCCAATGATGGAGATTCGACAACCTCTCTAGACAATTTATTCCAGTGATTAACCACCCTCACAGAAAGTTTTTCCTAATGTCCAACCTAAATCGCCCTTGCTTCTTGTCCTAGTCTCAGAGGTTAAGGAGAACAATTTACCTTCCTTTTCCTTGTAACAATTTTTATCTACTTGAAACCTGTCCTGTCTTCATTATTTTTTCAATCTACCTTCATATACCATTTTCTAGATCTTTAATCATATTTGTTGTTCTTCTCTGAACTTTCTGCAATTTGTTCATGTCTTTCCTGAAATGTTGCACCCAAAACTGGACACAATACTCCAGCTGAGGTCTAATCAGAGTGGAGTAGATTGGAAGAATTACTTCTTGTATCTTGCTTACAACACTCCTCCTAATACATCTCAGAATTATGTTTGCTTTTTTTGCAAAATTATTATAATATTCAGTCATATTTAGCTTGCGATCCTTTATGATGTTCCAGATCCCTTTCTGCAGTACTCCTTCCTAGTCAGTCATTTCCCATTTTGTATGTGTGCAATTGATTGTTCCTTCCTAAGAGGAGTACTTTGTGTTTGTCAGAATATGACAGACACATAAAAATGAGCCACTTTCAGTGTTTTTTAATGCAAATTGATTTTTAAGCAAAAGGATCTTCAAATATTTCTTGTTTTTTCTCTCAAAAACTCAAGTATTTTCAATTTTCAGTTGGATGAAGGAAAAGGCCACATTTCACAGATATATTACAACATGTGGCCATTTTTTAATTCTTGCTACAAAATAGACCACATGAAGTGTGTAGAGGTATGCAAATCATGTCTGAACAAGTCCTGAGAAGAGTCATGGCTCCTTATTGCTATATGGGTTGCTAAAGAACATTTAAAAATGGATTCCACAGGGTTTATATTATTGTAGTACTCAGGTCATATTTCTGACACATGATATGAACACGATATGGGTGTGTTTGTTCCATGAACTGTAGAAGGAAATGATCTGTATATCATTGTGCTATAGCAGTTTACAGCCATTTATCACATAGGAAAGTCACTATATAAATTAACTAAAGCTTTCTCTTTCCACTGAAAATGAAAGGGCTGTTTGAAATGTCAGATGAGGACAGGAGATGGCAGTTTGTTACCTCTAAACCTTGTTAATGAAGAGTCCTCTGAAGTTCTAAAGTTTCTGTTATACTCATTCTTGGAGTTTGACAACTAAGGTACAGCACGATCAGTAAGTGACAGAAACCAGCATGCCTTATTCACCCTGAAAAATATAGTCTATAACAACGTGGCTTCATGCTAATTTTTATCTTACAAATAAAGGAAGTAGTGGTAGTTAACTACTGATGAATAAGCATAGTCATACTTGTCAGACAACTGTTCTGAATAATATCTAACAGTGTGACACTAATTTGACACAATTTGAATTATGCTGCATTAAATTAGCATCAGAATGCTAAAATAATCACTATGGTTCTATAATGTATATCTAATCAGTACTTTACTACACTTGAGTTAAGAAAATAAGCGTTTTAAACACACACAGGTTGATATGAATAAATAAAAGATATGAATAGAACAATTTTCTCTGTGGATTTAGAAAACTAAAGAGTAAAAAAACAAATGAGGGATAATCAAAAAGGTCAATTTTAAAATGATGATCCCCATACAATTTTTCATTCCTATTAGCTGCCCTCATCAGATTCCTTTCTATTCACCATCCTAAGCGGGGGCAGGTGTGGGGAGAGAAATGTCTTCCTCAGCAAATGAGGCAAATATGGCTGAGTAGATCCAAACACAGCTATATACTCTACCAAGATGTACTGCATGGGAAAGGCTGGTCTTTGCTCATCCCTTATCCCAATTACTACAAAAATAAAACTGAGTCTCAACCTTGGACAGATTCTGTATCATATTCTGAACTGAGAAGTCCAGCGATATCCAGTGCCCAGGATGATCTCCAGCCAGTTTTGTTTGGATTTAAGCTTAAATCAAGTAGCCAATTACATTTTTAATAGTAAACTGGGCCCTATCACTAGGGTGTAGATGGACTTATACTTCAGAGGTTCACATACAGCTCTGCTGCCCATAGGTGAAGGAAGCAGGATTTAGAGATCCCACAGTTCCAAAGATGTCCTTGTGCATAGCAGGCAGATGCAGTTTAGGGTTAAGGTAAAGGTGATGTGGGATGATTCAAAGTCTACTGTAATCCACAGATGTATAACACTACCTGATCCCAAGCTCTGGCATCTTTAATTTTTTTTAATACATCTCATAACTACACCAGACTTCTATAAAGAAAGTGATTAAAAATTCCAGAACTGAGAGTGTATCAATCCAGATGCAGGCTCTTTGAAGTGACAAGAGCCATTGTAAGAGTAAGCTCTGTTACTAGGAGCCCATAACCACAATGTGTTGTGATAACATTCTTATATTTTAATTTTTAAAAGGTTGACTAATGAACATACTTAAAAATAACAAATAAAGATATTGACGTTATGAGAGGGAGGGGAAGAGGAATGAAGGCCTTAATCTAATACAAGTGCCCCACACAGTGAACTGCAGGATCAGGACCTATGTTGATATGTTGAATAGCCAAAGAAAAGTGCCAGTCTTCAGTGTAAACCCAAACAAAAATGTGTCATAATGAAGTAAATGGTTGGCTGCTAGATTAGACGTACACATAAGCGATTACAGCACATAAATAAGAAAATCAACTGGTAGTGATATAAAAGATTCTATACTCCTGTTTCATACTAACGGTGTTAAACAAAGCTAAGACTTCTTGAAAACATATTATTCAAGTCACTTGTATTGCAGTTTATGGGTTTTGCTAAACAACTCTATGAAAGTAAATAAAGTGGAACAATTTGATGAAAACAAGAAAATATAAAGATAGGGTTTGCAAAGACACCTCATTATCAGAAAAAAATCAAACAAAAAAACCACAACAGAGCTGTGATATGTCAGTCAGTGATGTTCCAGCACACTGAAAAGAAGGGCCCGGCACGAGCTTTACTGACCAAAGAACTGAAGGTGGAAAAAAAAAAAAAGGAAATCCCAGAGAAGAGGTTGATAGACAGCTTACAATGTTGAAATCCCCCAAGCAAAAACTGGGACATTCCAAGGCATTTACATGAGAAGATTTATGGATCTTGGCATCTAGGAACATAATCCACAGTAGCAATGTACAGTTATAAATATAAAACCTCAAAAGAGACACAGTGCTTTACGAAAAGGTGAAATCTGAAACAAAACTTGTTTACTGGTTGGAGGATCTGCATTCTTTGTTTGAAGCATGAATTGTATTCACATCAGCTTTTCAGAAAAGTGAACCAAAAGGACTGTCCAATAAAACTCAGTTTAAACAGCATTGTGCCTTCAACGAATTGCTTCCCACAAGCCAAATGCAGCTGGACAGAAGGGCTAATAGATCTGACAGCTGGCCACTGAAAAGAGACTTATCACAGATTAGCACTTTGTTTTGTCTCTAAGAGAAGACCCCAGTAATATCAGAACAAGACTCGGTAATAAAGCCTTGAAATAAAAATACCCTCAGCTGAAGTTTCTGTCTATCTCAAGAGACCCACTAGTCAAACCTATCAAACTGAGCTAAAAAAATTGTCTATAAACACATTTCACTTGTAAAGTGAGCTTTTAATTGTTTTCTTTTTCTTTTTTTTTTTACCCAAGAGATGACTTAAGTCTAATTTAAATAATTTCCAGATGAGTTATAAAAAAATTATAACTAAGTATACTAACATAATGTATAATTGGCACTTGTATTTCAATAGCAGGTTTAACCCTGGCTACTTAGAAATGAATCAATAAATGGTAAAGAGTTCTGAGACTTCAATACATTATACTAGTTCAGCATAGTTTTTCTTTCCCAGGAAATTGTATTTATATGAAGTGAAATAATAGTCAGTGCTGTCAACACTCATTTTATCGTGAGGTTTGCAATATTTGGTGTTTTTCTTAAAACCCCAGTTTTTGCAGGGGAGAAGGAGGAAATGGTTATGTGACAATCTCAGATTTTACTGAAGATAAAAGGTAAATTCTCTCTCATTGTGGTTATGGAGAAAAACTTGAAAATGTGACTCGGGTACTCCAGAGGCTCAAAAAAAAAAAAGAAAAGAAAAATTAAAAAAAACTCCAATTTTTGTTTTGTTTAATATAATGATTTTTATGGCACTCTCACAGATTCTGGAGATCTGAATCATGCTTTTTGGTCATTTGGGATTAACAATACTAGATAGGCAAAAGAAAGCAGGCAGTACTAGAATAATTAGAGGCTTGATATTTTTAACATACTATCGAAGGTACTTTCATAGCTCTACTGCTGTGAGCTCCTCACAATCTTGTATCTATTTATCCTCAGAATGCTCTAGAGCCATTACTCCCATTTTACACATGCACAGAGAGACTAAGGCCCAGATCCACAAAGGTATTTAGAATACCAACTGTCATTAGCAATTGGGAGCCTAAATATGTTTGTGGATCTAGAACTAGGTGATTTGCCCAGTCACACACTTGCATTGACCAAGTCCCAAGTTAACACCCTAATCACTAAAGCATCCTTCCTCTCTGCACTACACCAGTCTCTCTCCAGTTGCACTAGGGCTTTACATGAACTCGACAGTCTCGTAGGCTACAGAAAGAAACTTGTTTTAATGAGTTGAAAGCTACAAGTTTAGCTACAAATGCTTTAACATTTGGTTTAACGGCAAAAGAGGCATTCTGGTTTATGACAAGTTGACACCTGAAGTAAAAATTTGTACACTGATTGGTCTATCCAAATTCTTTCTTTGAGGAGTAGATTGTATTCCAATTGGTCCTCATCAGATTTTAAAAAGGGAGCCAAGTAAAGGACTGTTGTTAGCATTAGGGCTGCTCTAACCTGAGACAGCTGGCAACTGTCCCCAGAGGTCATACAACACTCAAGAAGCACAGTGCATGTCATGTTCCCCTCCTCTGACATGTCCTCTGAGACAGGAGATGCAGGTGGAAAGTAGAAGAGCTGGTTGCATTTGTTCTACATTCACTGGAGACTCCCCAATGCCAACAGAAGCCCCAGCAAAGGATCAGAGCAGCACCAAAGGAAGCAGAAAGAGGCAAATAATATGCCTCAAAGTATTTATTGTGCCATTTGACTGATTCAGAGTAGGAACTTCAACCTAGTCTCTCCCCATTCCAACTCAAAGGCCTAATCACCAGGCTATGCTGGGGTTGGGAGAAGGGGGCTTGCGCTCTCTCGTCTTTCATGAAAAGTTTTGAGAGGTTTTACTTTTGCCCCAGTGTGAAATGGGAAATATTATGAAATCTTAAAAGTTTTTGCAGGACACAAAGCTATTTCGTGCTGAGCCTGAATGATAATGCATCACAACAGGGCCAAACTGAAGTTGCAAGGTTAACCTCGACTCTGGCATTTCCTAACTTTTGAGTGCTGGACTTTGTAACATAAACAACATCCTTTTAACTTAAATTGTGTAGGTTTTTGTTGTTGTTTTTTCTACTGTAACTTCCTATGGGGGGGGAGATTTATTTTCTTTATGGGGGGGGGCAGGAAAAACAAATTTAATTATTAGGTAACAATCTCCAAACAATCTCAGGCATCATTATCAAGTGGTGAACCTAGTCCATTTCTTTCCCAGTATGACACCCAAAGAATGATGGGGCACTGAGGCCTGCCATGAGCTTCTCCTTTGCCCCCACTCCTCCCATTACAACAGCTTTGGCAGCTGCTAGGCATTCCAGGCACAGTGTGTGTTGCTGCTGTGCCAGTGGCAGCTGCAGCATTGGCCCAACTCTTCAGAAGGTTCAGGTCTGACAGCCTGCCAAAATTTTCCTGTGAAACACACCTTAGAAAAAGGAAATGGCAATTTTCAACAATTTATATTTCAGAAAAACCCGCAATGGAATCTCATGGGACAAAAACCGCGCACTTCTGTAGCACATGGGCTTTCCCATTCTTGAATTTCAAATGTCTGCTGCAAATAATAAAGGTGTCGGTGCAGCTCAAAAAAAACATCATTATCACCACAAGAATCTTTTACAGTGGAAAAAGTATTAGACAACTCAAATATGGATTTTGCTACCAATTTTCCCTCTAATAAAGGAAATGTTTGTCAGTTATTTCAACATTTGCTCAGATGACATGAAAATTAGGACTACTAATCCATAACTAGGCCAGATAAAATCTCAGCCTTTTGTTATCACCATCCTTTATGGTTGTTCAATATTTGTGCAGAATTTTCACTATGTAAATTGCTACATAAGGACTCAGTATTTTTATTGTTCTATAATTTATTGTACTTGAGTTACCAATATAAAAGTGATGAACAATAGATCAAACACAAAAGGAAAACATCAAGAAACATTTGACTCATTCATCCTTTAGCTTTCCCTCTAGCTATGAGCCAATAATCTGGGATGGGGGTATATTCATTTGTTTACAGTTAATCTGAGAGTGGATCTATTCAACTCAATAGTTGTTGCCCTAATACAAAATATATAAGTCAAGTCAACAGTCTTCACCTTCTTTTTAATATAATATTGGTGATGGGGTAATGCTCAGGCCCAATTCACTAATACCCCAGAAACTGCCCAGAGCCACTTCACTTCAGTGTTCAGCCTGTATTTTATTCCAAACCTTTTCATCAATACCAGTACAGTTCAACATCACAGTTTTTAACTCCTATGTGTTTCAAGCCCTCTTTACCAGTGCTCTACGAGGAAAAGTAATTGCCCTATCTTGGGAGCTTTTTCAGTCTCGCTCAGCTAGCTCTATCCTCCTCCCTTTTTAACATTTTCTTCCTGGCCTTTATCAGGTTAGCCATTTGAGGGCTAGTTAGTTCTTTCCTCCCCAGCATTTCCTTCTGATTAGCTAATTGCTCAATCAGGCATCACTGGAATAACTAAAGCCTGGTCTACACTGGGGGTGTTAAGTTATGCAACTTCAGCTACATGAATAACGTAAATGAAGTCAACACACTTAGATTGCCTTACTGTGGTGTCTTCACCGCGGTGAGTTGACTGCTGCCACTCCCCCGTCAATTAAACCTGCGCCGCTCACGGTGGTGGGTACAGGAGTTCACGGTAAAATGCTTGGGGATCGATTTATCACATCTAGACTAGATGAGATAAATCAACCCCCGCTGGATTGATCACTGCCCACGGATCCGACGGGTAGTGTAGACATACCCTAATTGATGCTACAGTTCTCAGAGTGCTGACCCACCTGTCAGGCCTTAGCACTCTGTCACTGTGTTACAGTAAATTCCACAGAATAATGCATGTATGATGGATAAGGTACCAGTCACTGACTAATCATATTTGATATTGATTGGACTTTTTGATAAATTGGCACTAAGAATTATGGTTTGGTTTTTTTTTTTCAAATTACAGCTACATGAAAGATCCTAATAAATTGCTTCAGGGTTAACACTTAAAGCCAATACAATTAAAGCCTAATTAGCATTCAAAAAAGAATGTTAATCTGGTTTGAAAGATTCACCTGTCAGGCTAGGATAAGGAAGATTTACATGTTCATGGGCTTCAGCAGCAAGGGAGAAGTCATTGTGTGGGAATGTCAGAGAACTGTACATGTCCCACTTGATGTTATCACATAGCCCTGAATAGGTCCATGCAATAAAGAATAAAAGTGGAACATACAAGGGATTTAGAGCCAGAGAAGGGAGGTTTAACACGTAATCAATCTTTCTATGAAAAGGTTACAAATAATTTCGTGCCCCAGTGGGTAATGAGCAAATTGACAGCTGGCCACATCAAAGGAGTCAATGGAGTAGGGGCACAGGTAAAAGGTTCATGAAAGCTCCTGATGACATATGGGCCCAAAAATTAGACTGCATTGGCTGAATTCAGTACAATCACTATCTGTCTGATACCCAGTTTTAGGCTAGCTACAATGTCAGACTTTAAAATTTTTATTATGATATGATTTTCTCTGCCTTTCTCTGACTACAACAAAGCCTATTAATAAGTGGTCTGTGACATTTTGGGATGGTATTTACTATATTCTATCAGAAGGACAGGTAATGAAGGTAGATTTATGTGTGTATGTTTTAGCCATAATAGGGTTCAGAGTCAACAGCCCAGTGAAGCCCCGTCTATAGGTGCTGTGAGCTTGAAGCACAGGACAAGCTAGAAGATCACAGATAAGAGAAGAGTTTCTGTGACTAAAGAGACTATCACATCTACCATTCATATCCACATCTCTTTTCTGTGGAAAGAATAGGTCGTTCTTACTATGCCTCATCTTGCAGGCTGAGAAAACAAACTATGGCCCTGCTATAAAGAGAATTATGTTTTAGCCTCAATATAAATTAAATTACATAGAGATGGAAATAACTTTGAACTTTTTTTTTTTATCTAGACAAAGGAAAGTATCATAACAAAATTTGCTTCTGAGCCAGTTAGCTACACACTTAGAAGAAGCAGTATCTTCCTTTGCTAGCAAAAGAAAGCCTACCTATCAATTAGCATTTCAGAATATTGGAACATTAGCCCATCATTCCTACAATTCAGGTTTGCAGACTAAATTTTTGTCATTCTGGTGGTTGCTATGCAAAAGCCAGGTAAGACTTTCACAATGTAGCTTCATTAATGTATAAAGACTTTTGTTCAGTATATAACATTCTTACAGTCACTAAGCAGTTCATTGTGGTCACACTTTTGAACAGTAAATTCTGTTTTTCCCTCCCTCACTTCTTTGGAAACATCTGCTAAAATGGCTATTTCTGAAAGAATTACCTTACTAAGTTTAGTTACTGTTGTGAACCAACTGCCTGGTGATAACTCACATTATTTTCAAATCCTGTGTCTGTCATACCTTTGATTAATTGTTATTACTGCTGAAACAGGAATAATCTGTTGAAAGAATAATATAGACATACAAGTCAACACATCAAACCTATAACCATATGTTCACTCTGCAAGCAAATCCTCCTGAAGCATTGTAAGGGATTTATTTTAGTCTGCTCAATTCCAATAGATGGCTTCCATTTCTGATCTTGGCAGTTAATAGAACATAGCATGACATTAAAGAAAAATCAATAGATTTTGTATTGTTTCCCATGAGCTTCTGCTTCAGGATTTAGTGGATATGCATAAAAATAACTTTTTTTCCTTCTGCATCATCAGGCATATAACACAGGAATATTTATTTTTATTATTCTGTCAGCAGCATTTCACAACACCCAGAGGTTGGCAAACAAAAGTGCAAGTGAGATGCATACTACTGCGAATATATGCATGTGGCAGAGAGGTAACCCAGTCATAATAACAATTTGTTGTGTTTTTTTGTGTTTTTTTTAGTATAATGGACAATTAGGAAGGCAGTGCTTTTTAAGCACAGCCTTGATTACTTTCAGTGTATACATGCTGACTGCAAAGGAGTGATAAGAAACTAGAAGCTGCATAAAAGCAAATTAATACACAATCCAATGTGAAAAATCCACAAGGGACTAGCTGCTGAATAGCTTTGTGTACAGATTATGGGGCATATACATCAGTCAATTTCTTTCATTAGGGATGGGCAAAAAACCTCAAAAGGTTCAGATAATTTCTCAGTAAGCTTCTCTTTTCTAATAGTTTCATTTATATCTCTTTGGTTCAGAAGTATTTCAAAATCAGGCTCTCAATAGAATTTCCTGGTTTCAGCTAAGTAGGAAATAAAACACTGCATGCATGTTTTTGTCTCTTAGAATTTGAGTACTTCTGCATTTAGGACCAAGTGTATGATCCATTGAAGCAAGTAAAAGTCTTCCAGTGATTTCAGTGGTCATGGGGTCAGGGTCCAAGTCTCAGTTAAGTTCAAAGTGGGGCAAGTTTTTAACGTTCTGAGTTCTGACATTTATGTTCTTAGTAAAGGTTGTGTCTGAAATCATTTGCTCAGACCTGCCCCCTCCTACCTCACATTCAAATTTGGAGAAAGGTTAGCAGTGGTATGGATTATTTCAAAATATATTTATACTTAACTTTTCTAGGTTCACCATCACACAGAAGAGAAAAGCCCCTAGAACAGCATGAAAAAAGTCAGATCATTAATTCAGAAATACTCTTATCCTGAGGAAACAATCATAATTAACTGCTTACAGGAAGCTATTTTTCTTTATAGTAACTTCAGCAAACAAACTGAAAAATAGAAACAAAGAATAATAGACTCCAAGATCTATATCTTTGGTTTCACAAATTGGAACTGGAAGCATTTGCTTTCTAAAGGAGGTGAGAATGTAATAAAACAAGTGGTGTGGAGAAGTGAGGAGGATGGCTGAATAGTCGAACGATTGTGGACAAGATCTTCAAAAGTGAAAAGTAAAGGTGAGCTGTATTAGGATTTGGGCGCCCTACTTGGGACCTGGTTGTCAGAAAGTCATACACACCTGTTCTAAAGACCAGCCCCCTTTAAAGTGTCTCAAGTCCAGATTTTCAAAGTTTGGTATAGAATTGGTCAGGAATTTTCTGATGAAATAGAAATAGAAAATGCCAATTTGTGGAATGCAAAATGTTGTACAGAAACATATCAGATTTGATGAACCACAGGCAGAGTTCCACTGGGAACCTGTCTGCTTTCCTGCCATCTCATCTGTGGAACTTGGGCTTCCAGGACTGCCCCAGGGTTGAGAATCTCAGGCTTCCAGGAGAGCCCTGCCAAAATTCATAATGTTGAAATTTCTCATGAACTAGAAATTCCATGTTTCAGCCATCTTTAGCTGGAATACAATTGTTCACATAGATACCATAATCACTAGTTCATGGGCAAAGTCAAGCCTTTGCATATCTAAATAGCTACATGGTCACTATTGCATCAATGGGCTAAAGGTGTTAACAAAACATAACCCAGTCACCGTCTATTATTAAACAGTGTTTAAACAAGTTTGGGGGTTTGGTATACAGATACCTCAGCCTGCTTAGTAACATGGCAAACATATCAATAAAAAGCCATGTAACCATTGATTAAAGACCAAGAAGAGAAAGAAAAAACAGTTAAAATATTTGAAATGTAAAATATTAAATAAGGTTTTCATTTTCACAACATTTTTGATCCCTTTCCCTTTAGCTGGAAAGAGTTTTAGAAGGAAATAAACCTGTAATTTGACAGTCTCTTACATGTTATAAAAGAGGGTAATAATTGTCATCCCAAAGGGTGTTTGGGAATCAGCTAGAGCTGGTAGGAGTGGCGACATCATCTGACTCTCTTTCTGGCTCATCAGGACAACTCTCCCCATCAGGGTAATGAAGGTACAGGGTCCCAGGAAACAGAGGCAGTTAGAATCAGGAAGCTCACTCCACTAGCCTCTGGTTGTTATTCCCATTTGTTCTTCATTTTCTGCTTTTCTCCTTTCTCCACAAAATCTTTTTTCTTTTAAAGGACCCAAAAAGAAAGTGGTGGTTAGAATAATCTATCCCTTCATTATTTTGTTCACCCATTAGGCCTATAATCCAACAAACCAGTTTTGGGTCATTAACTTCTGGCTCTGCATGTCCTGTTTTTAACAAGCATAATTTCAACACAGTTCTTGAATCATATCAGCTTTGGCATTTTTGCTCAGACAAACTCAGTTATTCTGCCTCCACTTTGTATCTTATCCTATCAACATTTGCTAGTACATGTTATTGTAACATCTTATGAACTTTTCCATACTTTTTATAGCTGAGCTCACAATTCAAGCTAATTTATAGGCCCAATAGTTTAACAACACAAATTCATGATTTCGCACACATCATATATTGGAAATTTAAAAATCAAGGCCATGTGACCTAAAGATCTGATGCAAAGCTCATCTGAAAAGACTGAACATTTTAAACTAAACTATTGGTTATGTATTTAATATAGAGCTGAATGCTGATCCCTTTGAAGTCAATGGCAAAACTTCACGGAGTTTTCATAGATTAGGGCTAGAAGAGAGCTGTATGATGAGCTAGTCTGATCTCACTTCATAGTAAGGACTTAGATTTCACCAGGTAATTCCTGCTTCTAGCCAAACAAGTTTTAGATAAGTTTAAACATATCTGTATGGAAGCAGAATCAGGCCCATGACCTTTGCTTACTTTCAGCTATTTTATTAGTATGTATAAATATATATTAATGTAAATTACCATTATATTATCAAAGACACATTACCACTGTAATGTTATACTATTTAAATTTCCTTTATTTTATTTAGTTTGTGATATAAGTTGTAAGATAGTGGACTACATTTTTTTAGTTATTAAATTAATGCAAAAGAACTATTTTGATCTCATAAAATACTACTTTAGTACATCAAGTCAACTAACTAAAAAATCCGTTCTAAAAAAATCTTCAGCCATACCATCAGAGGCTCCTTCACCTGCACGTCTACCAATGTGGTATATGCCATCATGTGTCAGCAATGCCCCTCTGCCACGTACATTGGCCAAACCAGACAATCTCTACATAAAATAATTAATGGACACAGGTCTGACATCTGGAATCATAACACTGAAAAACCAGTAGGAGAACACTTTAAACTGTCTGGTCATTCAATCACAGACCTGTGGGTAGCAATTTTGCAGCAGAAAAGCTTCAAAACCAGACTCCAAGGAGAAACTGTTGAGCTGGAATTGATATGCAAACTAGATACAATCAACTTAGGCTTAAATAGGGACTGGGAATGGCTGACCCATTAAACATTGAATTTATCTCCCTTTGTAAGTATTCTCACACTTATCATCAAACTGTCTGTACTGGGCTATCTTGATTATCTCCTCAAAAGTTTTTTTCTCTTACTTAATTGGCCTCTCAGAGTTGGTAAGACAACTCCCACCTTTTCATGCTCTCTGTATGTGTATATATATCTCCTCAATATATGTTCCATTCTATACATCTGAAGAAGTGGGCTGTAGCCCAGGAAAGCTTATGCTCAAATAAATTTCTTAGTCTCTAAAGTGCCACAAGTACTCCTGTTCTTTTTGTGGATACAGACTAACACGGCTGCTACTCTGAAACCTGTCATTCTCCTTGAGGTTATTCCATCAAAGTAATTTGCTACAGGTATTAGTAGCTAGTATTCTATCAGACTTATTAAGTACTGGGGATAATCCATGTCCAGGGCCATCTCGAGGAAAATACCCTGGAAGCAATTTTTCAAACACTCTTAAGTCATTTAAAAGCTTAAGTCCCACTATTTTTAGTGATTCTTAGGCTAGGTTTACACCTGCACTTGCATCAGTAAATTTTTTGTGGGTCAGGCTGTGAAAAAAACACTTCTCTGACTGACAAACATTTTACCAATCAAAAGCGCCAGTGTAGACAGCACTTCGTCAGTGGGACATGCTCTCCTCATTGTGGGTGGTTTTATTTTCTCTCCTGTGGCACTGCTGTAACAGCACACCTATGCTGCTGTAAAGTGTAGACATCGCCTTAGGCTCCTCATTCACTTAGACACTTTTGAAAATGTCACACTTAGGCCTTTTGGTGAAGTCAAACAGAGATCTAATGAACAGTAGATAAATCTGTTAGACCTGTATAAAAGGTGATTTTCCTATCAAAGAACTGTTTTTACCCTCCAGAGTTTATTTGATTATTTTAATCAATCCATTTCACTTTTTAAATTATTTAGCTAAGGACAAAACACAACACTGTTGTAAGTGGGCGATATTCCATTGAAGATAATGGAGTTGTACCTGATCACTATAATTCTGATTTTGACCCTCAGAGTATCCCAAAGAAAACTGCAAGGATACCATTATGTCTCCCTATACAGGAGGCATGTACTTTGAGTCTAAAATGATCGGTGCTTAAAAGAAAGAAGCAAAAAAGGATATTAGCAATGTTGCCAGGAGACACTGCCATCATGCAGCTGCCTCTTTAGTTATAGGCTGCTGAAGTTCTCAGAACAAAATGGCTCCTGAGCTCTGAACAGAGGGAGAGTTCTTAGAATGCAGAACATAGGTAACAAGCAACGTTTTCAAAGATATCTCCATCCATGTCTGACCACAGAAGCAGTTTTTGATCACTCAGACCTTGCAGATGCAAAAGCCATCCTTTTATGACAAAGGTCCATTAGGTTCTCTAAGATCCTCAATTTGAGCATCGTTGTATGCACACTACTATGAAATTAAGCAAAGAGTAAATGATTATTCTGACCAGGACGGTTAGGTACATAAAATAATTGGTATAACCTGCCATGAAAAATACTGTTGACGACATTTACCAGGTGAAAAAAAGTGTTAAAGCCTGGACTGCTACAAGGGACTTTATTTAAATGTATCACACAAGACAATTGACACAGCTGCTCAGTATATTAATGTTTATCAGGAAGCTGATTAGTTAAGATTGCTTCTTCTCTCCTTTCTACTAAAAAAATAAAAGTTGTTTAAAGCTGTTATCCAACCACAATCAATAAGTCTCCAATTAGCTGTAAATAATAATATCTTGTTGAAAAAGGACAGAATAATTAAGATGCACTGTTATGTTCAGTCACTTCGGAGCTCATTTACACAGTAGGGTAGTGAGGACCCCTTCAACTACATGTTTTGAATAGCCCTTAGCAAATGAAGCTTTGTCTTTCACACACAGCTAATTTGCAACAACATAGTCTCACTATAAGAAAGAGTGAATTTTGGTGATCTATACATTCCTTGTTTTAGGTATCATACCACTTGTGACCACCTGCATTTCTAGCTTAGTCAAGGGAGGGAAAGCAAGAGAATGGGTGAATGTGCTCAAATTATCTAAAAAAGGGGTTCTTAATTCTTTTCGGTAGCATGGATCATATCTGAACAGAATCATTGGTCATCGAGCAGTCCTCTCCCAGCCACAGTCATGTGGATCACTTCCTTTTGCCATGGCATTTGAATAGCACCCATGTTTACATGGAAAATATCAGGAAAAGTATTTAATGTATTTTCAGCTCCGTTTAGTGCAATTTTACAGCTAAAAACAAGGAGGAGTCAACACTATGCGACCAGCAGCTCTCTGCTAACCACCACCAACTGTTTTATTATTGGCCACAGTTTAGGAACTTCTGAAAGAGTTGAAACTATATAGTAAAACTTTCCATAGATTCATAAATTCCAAGACCAGGTTTTTTTCCTTTTCTCTAGCCCATATAGGCACTGATAAACTACTCATAGAATTGTCCATAAAGTGATCTGTTTTAAAAAAATACAAATAGCAATCAACTTTATAAGAGAATTAATTGCCCTTACAATTTTGTGCTTCCAAAAAAATTACACCAGCAAAGCTGGAAGGCAGGTTACAGCTTGTTTAAAAAGTTGATTTAGTGTCTTTTTGTAACTTGTAGTTTTACAAGAAAAAAATACAAATTATAGATATATTTTTCAGAGATGCTGAAGCACCCACCACTGCAATAAGAACATAAGCAGCTCAAAAAGTCAAGCTTTTCATGATTAATGCAAAAAATATCAACCCTGTCAATACAAATTGTCTTATCTACTCTTTTGTATGTATTTGTTGCTATGTGAAATCTCATTTCCCTTGCCCACTGCAATTATTCAGAACAAATAGTAATGAAGATCCAAATAAAATCAGTGGGGAACTGAACTGACTTCTCTCATTTTGGAGGCCCTTCATCTCTTAGAAATGCCTGGCAAAACAAAATAAAACCCCAAATCCCAAAGGAAAGGATACAGTTTCGGCTCTGAATCTCTGTTCACAAAAGTCAATGATCATACCATACATATTAGGGAACATCATCAAAACCCAATATCTTTTTCTGTTCCTACTCCACTGAATTAATCATTTAGGGCCTCCCACAGGATTTTCTATTACCGAGTTAACAAGACAAATGAAAACATCTGAGGTCTCCTTACTATACAGAACATGGCATACATCTGATCTGAGATTTCTTAGCAACTTAACAGTAGAGATGAAAGGTAGAAACTACCTGAAACTTGCAAGTGCTCACATGTTCTCACAGAATTTCTGTTTACCAACATGCACTATGAGTACTGATGCTGCAATGTCATCCTCAGAAGTACTCTACTTCTGGAAGTGGTTCTCAGAATGTCACACTGTAAGCCAACTGGTGTTTGTGATGGTACGCTGTCAATATTCTGAAATAATGGCTCTGGGTATGATACAGGTGAGAATGAGAAAATGCAGCATTTTGGTACCATCAAAGGGTATCCAACTGTGCAGCAGCAAACCTCCCATGCTGTCTGTTTTGTAGTCCTTTGAAATTAGCATGTACAGAGGTAGTCAAATCTTCCTGAACTTGTTTGGTTTCTCTCTTCTGAGAGGAGAGTAAGATCCCTGTGGACCTGAGAGAGAAATTGATAAATGAAGTGGACAGTGAAGTTGACATTTTGGTACTTGTACAATCCTGATTCCAGAAAGAACTGTCAAAACAAAATGAAAAAAAGCAACCTTGACAAAATCAAACATCATAAGATAAATAATTCTTCAAACTAATGATAAGATCCCTAATTTCCCATTTAATATATATATTATTCACCTTTCCTTTTTGTGCATTTGAGTCACATTTAAGAAATAAACTTTGGCTTTCCAGTCATATCGAACTACATGAGCAGAGATGTTACTACCACTCTATTATGGTCTGCCAAACACTTCCAGAAAGAACCTTGCAAAGAGAAAACTGTCCCTCTTATGAGAAAGAAAAGAAAAAACGCATTCAGGGTCATTGGATCAGTTATATGGAGGCTAACCAAAAGAGAGTGCAAAAAATGCTTCCACAGGGAGACAATTTTGTGTCTACTAGACATGCAAGACGTACCACCATCTGGCTTTTGAAAAATATTACGCCTCTTTTCAGACACCCATGAACAAACCAAGATACTAATCAGTTCAGAACACTTATACATTTAAATCCAAGTCTGAAACATATCATGAGAAATATGGCTTAGATTTTTCACTTTCAACCAAGAACTACTGACAAAACTACCCCATTTTAATAATAAAAAGTTACCAAGAATTAAATTTTAAAACATGGCAGTAAAGGGGGACATGCTTTATAGGGGTACGCAATTTTCTGACAAAAAGGTGCACTTTTGACCAGTCTGACCAGTTTGATCACGCAATTAAAATCTTTAAAAAGACAAAAAAAGCAATGTCAGCTCCTCAGATGGTACAAATGGCATAGCTCCATAGCTATGCCAACTTACACCAGAGGATGAACTGGTCCATAAATCGAAACTGTCACTATTTTCTGCTAAGCTAACTCAGTTTATCTTGTATTAGAGGGGTAGCCATGTTAGTCTGGATCTGTAAAAGCAGCAGAGAATCCTGCTGCACCTTATAGACTAACAGACGTTTTGGAGCATGAGCTCCAAAACGTCTGTTAATCTATAAGGTGCCACAGGATTCAGTTTATCTTCTGGACCATTGTAGACTACACTGATCAGTGTTTGACTGGCATGTGAACTGTTTCAAATGATCCAAAGCTCTGCACAGGTGAGTCATTTACAAATGGATGACACTGAAAGAGGACAGGACACCAAATCTTTAGGTAGTGTAAACTGGCACAGCTCCATTGAAATCAGTGGAACTACTCCAATTTATATCAGCTGAAGATATGGCACAGGGAATTCTCATTTAAAAAGAAAAAAATGTTTATTTAAAGATCATGGTCTCTAAATACGCACAATAATGGAAAGCAAGAGTTTATTTATATTAAGGTATAACTAGCTCTTAGAGAAACAAGGTTTAAGTTGCCCTACTACTGTCTTGACTACAGATAATGTCTAGTTTTGCCAGCCACACCATACCTTTTAACAAGAGGATGCCGCAAGTCCATAAAATTTACAAAATAATTGTGATTTAATTGTGCATCTCCTAATCCTAAATCATCAAAAGGCAAAATGTAGTTCAGGGAAAATGTTTAAAAATATTTTATTGCTCTGTTCTGGACCGCTGGAGTGTCAAATGAGCAATAAACCATGTTGTTGCAGTTATTGGTCCCTTACCCATATTTCTGTATGGTGACAAGTGCTGGACTAAGTTTAACTATTTGAGTCAATAAAATGCCTCTATAATAATTGATAACAGGCTCTTAAATAATTGGGTCAAAGATATGACTGTAAAGGGATTTGAAAGATTATTTCTTATGGAGCTAGAGGAGAGCACAGGACTGACTGTAGGACATGGACCACAGATAAGAACAGTCATCTGATTGTCATCTGTAAATTGGAGATGATCTCTATCTAAATTGGGTAACTCTTGGATGAATTTGCTGAGTCATTCTTGGCCATGACTTTGGACTCACTGTTGGGGAAGAAAATTATATGTTGCATTTAGATCTATTTATCGATGGCTTCTGATGTGCTGGAGCAGTTATGTTAATAATACATGGGAAGCAGCACATACTGAACCCGACATTGTCATTTGTTTTGGTTATCTTAGAATTATCTAGAGAAGGAGGTTGATGTTGTGATTAGGCACTGGAGTGAGACACAAGAGATATAGTTTAATTCCAGGCGGTGTCACAGACTTCCTGTGGGCAAGCTGCTGACTGTCTCTACCTCCATTTCCCATCTGTGAAACTGAGATAACACTTCCTTTCTCTCACTCTTGGCTTGTTTATTTGGACTGAAAACCTATCTCTGACTTTGTCTGTAGAGTGCTAACACAATGTGTCCAAGCCATGGTTGGGACTTCTAGGTGCTACTTAATACAAATACATACATAAATACCCAGGAGCTATGTCAGGTCAAAATCTGTAGCTAAAGAGCCTTAATTTAAATAAAGGGTATTTATTTTCTCTTACATGTCTTATGTGATTCAAAAGACATTCAGTGTTTCTGATTTGTGCACATTCTCCACAGAGGATGCTATGAGAGCCATGGAAAAGTATTGGCATACGGTATTAGAGCTATTTTACTAGTTTGGTCTCACCCTGTACTGATTTCTTGGAAAGTACTATAGCTAGTTTTTGTTCTTGGAGATTTAAAAAAATAAAGTAAGAGATTAGCATACTGGTAGAGAACAAGATGGGCCATATTTTCATTTATACTACAAAGCTGTTAGCTTCCTTGAAAAAACCAAAACCAAACCAAACCAAAACAGTCTGACAAGCCTTCCACAGCTTTGGACTGACAACAGTTGTGGAGGATGATATCAATTGGCCAATTGTGGCCAAGGAGTAGTGGCTAGTTTGTTTGGTTCTTTGATAATTTATGGAAAGACCTGGACTCTGTCATACCACCAAAACAGTATACTGCATCTTCCTGTTGCATATTATTTGATATGTTGGGGAGATATCAGACTACTTTCAAAGAGATAACTATCCAGATTAATTTTGTCCTAGTGCTTGCAGTTTGGCTGCTTGTCTGACACAATTCCTACTGGAATACTAGGAGGTGCTTTGTTTGTAAGTTACATAGCTTTGATATCTGCAGAAATATGTACTGAATTTTTAAAAGCTGGATCTTCAGAAGATCACAAGAGAAATGTCTGAATTGTTATTCCACCATAGCAGAGGTGGTGTAAATGTTTTCTCTCACTGTATGCTGAATTACCTAATTAGAGTGGTGGATTAATACGTAAAACCAAGTCTGATGTAAGTGACACACATGAAAAAGTTAAGATTGGAAAAGACAGCTTTCAAAAAGGGACACTGACAAAGATGATCCAATGAGAGCTGGAACTGATAATATAATATTGTAACCATGACCCTCTCTCACAGTGGTGAGCACTTACATTCAATGTCCCATTGACACAAGGAGTGGCACTTGAGGATGAGGCACATGAGGAATCAATGTGGATTACAATTGCAGGGCCCCAAATTACTCTTCTCCATCTTTTCTAAAGAAGGATTCCTGGTCCATTCATGTTAGTTTTCTTTAGATATGAAGGAATTTCTTCTTAATTTGCTAAATCTAGTAAATGGTAGATTCATTGCTATGTTAGGGAGAGATTAGGAGTTCCATTTTGAAAAGCATAGCTGTTTTGCTTTAGATGCTTTAAGATGGAACCATGTGGGGTTGTGGACTGTAATTCAACGCTGTGCTGTACGTCTTGGTATAAAGACTTCAGCAGATGATTCTAAATCATATGTAAGAAAAAAATCAGGAGTGTTCTCCATTATATTCCAGTAGTAATGTTTGTCTTTTACCAGCTTGGATTTCTGGCATTCATCACGGATGAATACAAGCCAGCACCCCAATTATGTGAGGGACTATATGAAGGTATATCTCCTGAAAAGTTTAACTGCTTGATTTCCATACTTGGCCAGCTTGTCCACAACAAATAATCAACAGAGAGTCTAATTTATGTAGTGTTCAGACCATATATTAGCTTTTTAGAGAATTATTTTTAACTTGTAGGCATACGTGCGGGGGAAATTAGAAGAGGAACAGTAGTTATATTGATCTGAATGTTCATTAATGGGAAGATGTTTGTCATGATGACATTTTATTATTGACAAGTCACAAAACATATTTAATGTTATATGTTTTAGGATAATTTAACATCCCTTATACTGGCAGAGTGCACCTAATGTACAAGAATAAATCTATTAAGATTTTAGATATAGCAGGATACGGTTCTGATTGATTTCACCATCAGTTCATTGTGGGTGTCTAAGCCTACTCAGAAATAATCATTGGCTCTACTTCAGAAAGCACCAGATGTACTATTTGCATAAGTAGGACATTATATGGAGACTTGCATTTTTTGGCTCTTTCCAGATGTATGATACTAAATGATTTTGTATACATTCTATATGTCATGAACAGGCTATTAAATGTCTTTCTAAGCTATTTTCTGAGGTATTCCAGCTAATTCAATTCCCTTGGGATGAAGCTGATGTAATTTATAATCTAAATAAATATTTTATTAACTTGCAGTATCTATTCTGCTAGGAGCAATGTTTTTCTCTCACAAACCCCTTAAAGAACAAAAAGGCAGCCAACTTATTTTGTGTTCTTTCACGGTGATGTCCTCTATTGACCTTGACACGGACAAAGGCATATGGAAGGAAACTTCACATAAACTTATGGAGTGGGATCGATCTAGAAATACAAGGTCTCTCGCTTGTAAAGGGGATATGAAGAAACTAGTCATCCCCAAATTAGAAGATTAGAAATAAAAATTTGGTTAGAAAAAAAATAAAACACTTTTACAAAGGAAACTGTTGAAATCTAAAACAACAGACAAAAATATGCTAAGTCCTGCTCTTGCTTTGTATTGTAGCACTCTAATAGATAATGTTAGACTTATACCAGAGCAAAGCTTCTGTTTGAATACCAGTTATGTGGTGGGCAGTTGTGTTTGAAGTATGACTTCAATCAAATTCTAACCAAGATGTTTAGAATTTGATTGATTTAGGCCACAACCCTGCAACTACATTTGTACAGGTAGGCACCTGTGCAGAGCCCACTTGAAGCCAATGGAAGCCGATGTAGACACAAGGATTTCTCTGTGCAGTAGCAGGATTGGGGTCTCTTGCCACTTTTAGTGGGAAGAATTTAGTGATAAAATTGAAGTATGAAATGTTTCTATATTAAAATCGAAACTACAGTAGGCTCTTACAATTACTTGTTATTTGTATTGCAGTAGCAGCTAGACATCAGGATCTGATTTAATTTCAGTGGAATAAATGAGCTTAGTGAGTTAAAGCTGTTAACATGACACTGTCCGTGTACAATGCTAAACAATTAACATGGTTTGGTGTTTGATTACAGAGACCACAGCCTGCTTAATCCTGTGGCAAAATATAGAAAAAGGTAAAATAGAAAAAGATAAAATAGAAATATTAAAAATATAGAAAAAGGTAAAATAGTGAAAGCATTTTAAATGAAAAATATTAAGTAAGGCTTTCGTTTTAACAACATCCCTGATTCCCTTTAGCTGTAGAGAGATTTTATAGGAAAACCTGTTCCCCACCTTTGGCTGCCTTTTAGGTGGAACTAAAGATGGTAACAACTGTCCTCTTAGGAGACGAGAAAAACAATTAGCTGAGAAGGCCTGGAGCTGTTGTTGCTGGTGTTTTTAAAGCCCAGTCCTATCTCCTGGACAAGTCTAAGACACAACACAAGAAGGGGAAAGAAAAGAAGAACAAAGATCGAAAATGCAGCTTCTGTCTATGGTGCTGACTTTCACTTGCAACCCTTGTTGCTGGAGCAAGACAGGCCCCAGCACATACTCTTATCGGTCACATAGGTTATGTCTACACTGCAATTCCACACCTGTGACTGGCCTGTGACAGATGACTCTGGCTAAGGGGCTTGGGTTAAAGGGCTGTTTTATTGCAGATATTCAGGATCAGGCTGCATCCCGAGCTCAGGGACCCTCCCACCTTGTAGGGCCCTAACCCAAACTTCTACACTGCAATTAAACAACTCTGTAGCCCAAACCCCTTAGTTCAAGTTAGCTAGCATAGGCCAGCTTGGAGTTTTTAACTGCAGTGTAGACATACCTTTAGATTCATAGCAAACTTGTACCAGTATCAGACTGTTTAAGACATCGCTTTTAGCTGCCTCACTGGTCATGGGCTTACAGCAGCACTGCAAAAGATATAGTCTTAACTGCCAAAGACAGACTCTTTTTTACAGAAGGCAAAAAGAAAGAAGCATGGTGGGGATAGGAAAAATAAAAGGACACATGGAGGGTAGGGAGATGACAACAGGAACCAAAGTCTAACATCCCAGGTGGTGTTTGGGATTTAGCTGGAACTGGTGGAGGTGGCAATGTTATCTGGGTTCCTTTGTCTGGCCCAGTCTGGTGAGGACAACTTTCAAGGTTGATGATCAAGGACCAAAGTCCCAATGGATCCCTGGGTATCAGGGCAGATCTACACTACTGCTTACGTGGATGTAAGTCACATCACTCTGGAGTGTGAAAAAGCCAACCCCTGAGCAATGCAAGTTACAGTGACCCAAGTACTATCCACACCAGTGCTATGTCAGCAGGAGTTTCTCTCCCATTGGCATAGTGCATCTTCACAAATGCAGTGCAGCTGCACCGATGTAGTACTTCTAGTGTAAACTAGCCCTCAGAAAGCAGGCATGATAGTAAATTTTTCTCTTTCCAGTCCCCCTATCTCCCAGCCAGCCAGCGAGCCAATATGATTTCTCCCTCTCACCAAAGGACCTAATTGCAGCTAACCACAGGACAGACCAAATTGGATGATATGCACCAAGACTGCAATAGAAGACAGAGATATATGTCAACATAAACAGTCTCTTTCAGGGCCTCAGCCAAAGATGGTATGAAAAATTATCAGTTTCAATGTGGAAGGATTCTCCACAGAGAGAGCTGACATTCTAGCTGGTGTGAAAGCAGACAACGTTCTTGCAAGAGAAACAGATACAAAAGCACTAAACGTCACTGGCATGCATATTGCTGCAAACATTGAAAGCAGCGTCTATGATAGTATAATATTTACACATAACACAAGCCTGGTTAAAAAAAAACACTGCTGTGAAACACCATGATATAGTGGAACTTATGGTTGATCTTGATCAAATAGCAGTAGTTTCTGTTTACAAACCAACAGATGAATAGTTTGCATGGCCAACTGCCATACAACAATTTTTCCCCACACAGAAAAATGATGTTGCAATACCATCTGGGGATATTCCAACAATGACAACAATGGGGAAAGAAGCTGAGAATAGGGCGGCATCAGCTTGAGCTTGCTCTATGACTTCAGAGTTCAATGTACCTTTCAAAGTGCTTGACAGAACAATATTCCAAAATAGTTTTTATCACCTTCGAAAATGCAGGCAACTTCAGAATGGAGGTCATGGCAGTGATCTGAAGAATGCAACACAGACCAGAGCATGTGATAGAGGCTGCAGTACCACTGAAAAAAACAAAGTACTTGTTGAGATTCAGCTTCAAAAAAGCTGACTGGGAAGGTTTTACCTTTGAATGGTATGACTCAATCTGTAATATTAATCTGACATACAAACACTATGAAGAATGTATCTCCCTGGTGTGGTCAGCTACTTAAAAACACTGAATCATCATCCATGTATACTGAAACTGGCAACATTTTGGGAAATAGCAAGATGGTCCACATAATCCTTGCTTGAGAATCAACATTTCTTTGTTGAGCTGGATGTTCAGAAAAGTCAAGCCAATGGCATGGTCACTGGAATGAACCGTCTCAAGGTTCAGTGCTATCACCCTTGCTATTTAATGTCTACATACATAACCAACCAGAATTCCATGACATCCAAAGATCCATTTATGCAGATTATCTTTGCATTGCTATCCAGTGATTTAAGGACATTGACCACATTCTAACTGCTTGGCTGGGGATACTTGGAAAATACTATCAAACATGATTCATGAATGCCAATCCTAAAAAATACACAAACAAAAACTTCAGAGTGGAAATGTGGAATGGTACAATCCTTAAGTACTATGAACCGTATCATGTACATAGGGGTCACATTAGCCCCAAAAGTGACATTTATAGAGCATAGCAAAAAACTTGGAAAAAAAGAACTCCAGCAATTGTGTACTCTAGAAACTGGCTAACACAAAATGAGTACTGTGCCCCAGTATGGTCATGTTCTAGCCATGCACACAAAATTGATACTGAACTCATTAAATCCTGTATGATCATCACAGGTACTTTGAAACAGATTCCAACGCTGTCTCCATTCTGCCTCTATTCTGCCTCCTGAGGCATATGATCCAAGATCTCCACTGGATGGACATATTCCATTACCTCAAAGGTGGAAGTCCAGAAAAAGCTGTGCCTCTGAAAATCCCTAACTGTAAAATGCCACTGTGGAAGATTACAGAGTAGGAAAATGTCAGGAAAAGATACTGGAGAAGCTGGTTCCCTCAGCACAATTCTCCTCGGGCACTGACCTTGAACAAAAACATTGGTGTGCTCTAAATCAAGGAACAGCTGGGGGGTGGGGCAAACACTGATGATAATATGACAAAGTGGAAGCTGAGGAATGACCCCGTGTAAATTTGGAGAGCATAGGCAAATACTTGAATACTGCCTAATGCAGGGTCCCCTGTCATAATCCTGTACTGCTGAGGAAATATTTGAGATAAATGACAACACTAAGTCTTGGCTGCAGTTTTGGAACGATAAGCTATGATGATGATGATGCCATCCTATGATTGCTATGATCCAGTTCAGTTACTGGTGTTGACTAAGACAGATCTAACAGCTATCCCAACTGCCATGGATTATATGTATTTTAAAACAACTGGCTTTACCTCTTTGTCACCTGCCCCCATCCACACCTAGCCTATTTCTTACAAGTTCCTTAAACTCTAACTGGGGCTTCTTAAAAAAGGGAGATGAAGAGCCAGCATATCCAACTGCATGCAAGCTAGGAAAGCTCCCTACTCTCAGGCATTCTAGGTGGGAATTTATAATTGTTTGTGTCACTGTAGCCAGAGTAAAATGGACACAGTGAATAGATGAACTAAGCACAAGAAATGTTTTGTCCTTCAACTTCACCACCTACAGTAAGTCACAATCTATCCCAAGTTGTGCAATCTGTACTGAACACTGTACACATCTGCTGTTCTCAGAACATTAAAAACTATTCAGGGAGTCAGGACTACAGAAAATGCAACACATTTCTAAAAGAAACTTCCAGTCTCAATCTTAAATTCTTCCTCAGTTCTGCAATGTAATATGTTGTTCATCAGAGCAGTGTAACAGCACACTATAGAGTGATTTCCCAACTATGTTTAAAAAATATTCAGCTCTTAAATACGAATTAATCACGAGAATGTAATTATAAAATAGCTCAAGTTAACCTCAGGCAGAGGAACAGACATTTTGCTTTCTACTATACCACTTAAATAGGCACAATATTTAAAAATGTGGGTAATAACGAAGATATGAAGCTTTTTTAAATTAAAAAAATATTTGCATAAAGAAGTTTAATCTTAAATAAAAAATACTTTGAACATTGTTTTACGAGGGCTATTCTACAAATGTGAAAAATATCGAGGAATGCAGTACTAGAACTTAAAACAATTTTATACACATATGATTAATCAGTAAATGTCAATAAAAACTACCAGAAAAAGTCCTTTAAAGGCAGCAGTTTATCTTGAATGGAAACCTGGTTCTGAAAAGACAGAAGGGGAACTCTGCATCACCAAGCTCCCTGCTTTTTTTTTCCTTCAAAGGATTCGCATTTATGGGAATCCTAAACTGTGACTTTATGCTAAATAATTGAGAAACTTTGCAATTATGGGGAAAATTGCTCTGTTTTGGGCTCATTAAAAAGCATAAGTATAAGGATGAAAATTACATTTGAGTTTGAAGTAACTGCATTTTGTTGACATCCGATTAGTCCTGCTGGTCTTAAATACTGTCAAGGCCATTAATAAATTGGGAAGTAATGACTGAGGTAATTCAAAACATTTCTGTATGGCTAAATCTTTAAAGTAATTACCCTTAATAATGCCATTTCAAGACAACGAGCATGGCGTATACATACTCAAATGGCATTTTCAGTAATATAAATGCATTTGAATTAAGGAAACATATTTAAGTTACACAGAAACCTGCTAGTTTATATTCTTTGAAGGAAATTATTGATGGGTTATTATGGTAACTAGAGCAAACAGCCCTTACAATCCTATTGTACTTGGAATTTTTCACCAATCTTTGGACAATGTTACTTTTTTCAACTCAATTATTGAAAATATTTTTGTTAAAAATGAAGAGATTTCTTTATTTTTGTCTCATTTTTGTGCCTAGCGATTTCATTCAGATTCACAGTCAAATTTTATTTATTCAAATCATCCATGCTTAGAATCTCATCATTCCAACACCCACCTCTCTCAAACATGTGCAATCATCCACACTTTACAGCATGTTTGACCTTCGGAGACTTGAAGATCGATAGAGGCAGGAATATTAGGACATACTGGTAGTTTGGGAAATGGCAGCTTCACAATAAATCCCTACTCCTACAAACACAAACAGGTAATTTTATGCATGTGAATATTGCTACTAAACTGCATTAGTCACATGCATGTTTTCAGGACTGAAACGTAAAATAGCAAGAGCTTGCATATCTTAACATTTCTTCTGTCATGGTCCAAGAAGCCTTGTAGCACAGGAATTAAATTAAGTTTTTATACCATTACTAGAGCTGGGGTGAGGGAATGGAGTTAGTAGGAAAGGAGAGCAACATTTTCCTAAAATTTTTCAGTTACATCAGTTCCAGGAGAAAAAAAAATCCCTACTAGAGCAGGGTATATTGACTCCAGCGTGACTGAACACATGCTTAAAGTTAACCATGTGCCTAATGTCGGATTGTAGTCCATATGGGTTTGATCCATTGCAATTAAAGTCAGTTCTTTCACTGACTTCAGTGTTCACTGGATCAATCCCAAAATGATTAGAAAATCAAATGAAAAAGGGCAAGCAACTTCAGTCATTTCACTTATAGGATCTCAATTATTATTTTTCACATTAAGATAAAAGGTCACAAAACAGCAAGTGATATCCATAGACATCTTTATAAATGCATCAAAATTCCACAAATAGAGCTTAACAGCTTTATTTTGCAATTGCTAGAAAAAAAATCATTTCAGCAAACATTATGCTAAGCCATAAAACTAATTCCTTTATTAACAGTAAGCATAGATACTTAGTAAATTGCTAATCCTATTTCAAAATCTAAACCATTAAAGAAAACATTAGAAAAAGGAAAGAGTATTTAAAATACCTGAGATAATGAATATCAAAAGCAACATCCTCAGACTATCTACTGACTTCACCCACCACTCCTGTGTGACCCTGGGCGAGTCACATAGGATTAGATCCTGCAAAAAGATTTCTGCAGGAAGACCCCTGCATCTGCACAGAGCTCCAATGACTTCTGCAGTCTTTTGCATGGGCACTGCATCAAATTGTAGGGTCTGGCCCTTAATCTGCCTGTACCTTGGCACCCCTCTGTAAATTAGGAATAGTAATACTCCCTTCCTCTCACACCTTGGGCCTGCTTATTGATTTTAAGCTGTACTTTACACCAAGAGCTGTCTCACTGAAGTCAATGGGACTACTTCTGAAATAAAATACCACTCAGTTTGAGGGAATCACAACCTGACCCTTAGATTGTGAACTGCTCACGGTAGGGATTATTTTTTTCATATGTGTTTATACAAGGCCTACCACAGCAGGGATTCACCATAGTTGGGATCACTTTTGAAAATGAGACTTGGGCCTGAAGTCACCTGTAACTTTACCTTGGGCTACAGTTCAGTCATATATTGTAGAAGACTTAGTGAAAGAAGCCTATATATTGTAGTGTCACACAAACTATGACCCTAGAGACGTGTGCAGGAGGAAAGAAGCAATAGTTTGATGTAACCTGTGTGGAACAGGAAGAGACAGAACTGAAGGACATGAGACAGATTTTAGAGAGGCTGGATGAGAGGAGAAACAGTGAGAAAGAAGGGAATGCAAATTATAAGCAAGCTGTTTGGAGAGCAATATATATGGATTTTTATCTCTCTCATAATATTTATTTTATAGTACTTAGATAACACATTGAGGGTCAAGGCCCATGGTACCAGGCAGTGTACAAACAGATAAGCAGTCTCTGCCCAAGAGAGTGTACAGTTTAAGAAAGAAGACAATTAAAGCTAAGGTGTATGTCTCAGGCTATGTCTACACTATGAGCTAGGGGTACGATTCCACTGCTTATGAACACATACTTGTGCCAGCTCCTATCAAGCTAATGATTAGATAGCAGTGTAGTCACGGTAGCCCAAGTAGCAGAGGTGCAGCTGAGCCATATGGAGTATAAACCCTCCTGAAACTGGTGGGTATCTATTCAACATGGCTCAGCTGTGCCTCCGCTGCTAGTATTTGTGCTACCATAGCAGCACTGCTATTTACTTGCACTAGCTTGATGAGAGCTGGCACAAGTCTGGGTGCACAAGCAGAGGAGTCATACCCCTCGGTGATAGTGTAGAGATAGCCACCCCGTCTTCATAATACAAAAGCAGATGACAAATCTCAGATCTGGAATCAACATTAATGTAATTTCAGATAGCTTTAAATTTCAGATGAGAAGATTTGTCATCTGCTTTGAGTTTCAGACAAAAATCCTTGTTGGGGGCTTTGAGTTTCAGACAAAAATCCTTGTTGGGGGTATTTTTGCTTTCCTTTCATAAAATTTTTCACAAGTGATTTGATTCCAATTTTCAGTCCAAAGAGAGTAATCCATTAAAACAAGGAAACATATAATGGGAGTGCTGCCAAGATCCAAGCTAGATTTACAGGGAAAGATTATATATCCTTCTCAAAAAAAATGTAATGTTTATATCAGAAGAAAAGTAGTGTGTCTGAAGCAACTGCCTCATAATTAGTTGTCATTAATAATGTAATGTTGTAAAAGTTTGCTAAAGTAATCCAAAGCATTAATATTTCATAGTTGCCAATATGAATACTCTGATTTCAGTTCACATTCTCCTGCCTGAGCTAAGAAGATGAGGGTTTGAACAATGTTTCCAAAGAAGTATAGACATTAATCACTCTTTCAGAAAGCCCCTGTGCGAAGATGCATCTTAACAACTCTAATTTCCAGCCTTTTCTATGATTTATGTTGTACTGATGAACCTTTTGTTTTAAACTCAGAGGGTGAAATCTTGGCCCATTGAATAGCAAAACTCCCACTGACTTCAACGGTGTCAGGATTTCGCTCTGAAACTCTTCAATCCTTGCCAACTATCAGCGAAGATTTCACAAACTTCATAGAGAAGCAAAACAAGACCAGAACATCCCTGCCCCTTTCATTCAAGCCTCAATTTCAAAGGGTTTTGGTCCATAAAAGTAGGGGTGCTGAACATCAAATGATAAGCAATTGAATCAACTAATTGTATACTGCAATATTGTATTATAAAAGTGTATAGAGTAGGGTCTTTTCTGAAAGCTAATGACACACTGGTGATTAATATCATTGTGAAATGTATGTACTGGCACTACTAAGGAATACTCATTGATATTAGACTGTACAGTCTGCCCAGACAGGAGGGAATGTCACAGATATCTACCGCTCTCTATGTAAATGAAGCATGGTAAAATCAAAACATTGGAAGCCCTATTTACATACAGGGGGATGGGAAGCCCACAGGAAATGAAGAAAAGCATGAGGTCAGCTTCCAGGTGAACACAGGAAGCTGAGCACACAAGAGACCTTCCTGCCTCTTGAACCAAGTTCACTGAACTTTGGAGGATTTATGCCAGGACAGAATCCATCTTTGGCATCCATCACCAGACAGACAAGGAAACAGAGCCCTGGCAAGCTGAGAAAGATGGCTCCTTCAACCAAGTCTCTGGATCTGAATATAGGTGAGAAACCTGCTTAGGAAAAGGTCTTTCAACTAAGACAAGGGAAGCAGCACCTTGTACTTTTGTGGAAAGACCTAACTGAGGGAAAGTCAGCCATGGCTGGGAAGAAGAATGAACAAAACCTGTATTTTTCTAGAATAAGTTTTAGAAGTTTATTTTGTGTGTACTTAGATTTATTTCCTTGTGGAGTTTTAGACAGACAAATGCTTTAAAGTGTGTGTGCACATGCCTTTCAAAGCCCTCCCTCCCCATTAACCATACCAAACCTGTTATAAAATGTATTACAAATACTGTATGTGAGGTCCAGTGTTCCAATTATTGCTGTTTGGTCATGTATTTTAGAACAAGTCATAGTTTTAATGCAGATATTTTATTAATAGAATATTAAATATTTGTGATATTGATAAAATGTCAAAAATAAATTGATTTGCTTTGAAACAGTCAAGACACTTTAATGACAAACAACTATTAGAGTGTATGGTGAATGCATCATTTGGTCTCAATAAATTGCATTTTGTAGTAGACATGGAAAGGTTTAAACCTGATCCAAAGCCAAAATAAGAATCCCAGTGATTTTATTGAGCTTTTGATCAAGTCCCGTCCACTTGCGCTTGTGAATTCAAATTCCACACTAGAATTGGGCTCATACCCAGTGATAAACATGTAGCATGTCACACAGGGATGCAATAGGGATTTTAAATATAAAAACTTTATTCAGTAGCTGAAACTTACCCTGTTTTAGAGGTTCAGAACAAGGCCTTATTCATTACTTTTGTCTCACTTCAGTTCTCAAAACAGGGCTTGTGCTGGCTCCTTTCCACTGGGTGAATTTCACCTAGCTAGAAGTGCTATCATTTTGAGGAGATGATATCTGATAATTTCTATCTGAACAAAAGCAAGTCAGTATCCTCTGGCACTTAAACAAAGGTAACCAATACCGCAGCTAATGCATCTCCACATTATGTACTGTAATGTCCCAAAGCTTTGGCTCACTGCTTATGAAGGAAGCCCAAGCATCTGAGTCATTTAAGAGGAGATGAACAGTACATTAGGGAATATACTGTAGCAAGCAATCCAGGGACAAGACAATATATTATACAGTGTTGTTGTAGCTTTGTCAGTTCCAGAATATTATAAAGACAAGGGGGGTGAGGTAACCTCTTTTCTGGACCCACTTCTGTTGGTGAGAGACTCTTTTGAGCTTACATGGACCTCTTCTTGAAGTCACTTTGTGTAAACTTGAAAGCTTGTCTCTCTCACCAACAGAAGCTGGTCCAATAAAAGATATCACCTCAAGACAATATATTGTAATACATCTGATGTTTCATGTAAGCCGGAATACAAACGTGTTCAACAGAATTTGGCTAACTGCAGAGATTAATAATAGATTTTTGTATAATAAGCCTTCACATATTTGCTATTTGACCAATTCCCCATTTGTTTCATATTGTTCTAAGAAGAAAAAAGATTTATTGAGTCTATTCTTTCCCTTTCAAGTTTGATAGCACTCCTTTCCCATTCACAATCATTCTACCATCCCCATCAGACTAACTCTTTTGTTTCCAAATGCTCATTTTTTTTTTACAGCATATTTCCCTTTTCCTATTGTTTGCAGGATTCCAAAGAAGAGCAGGGCAAAATTTTTCCAAAAAATAGTTTATTCACCCATAAATGGAGTTTTTCAGGGATATCTTCATAAATTCTGGCTGAATTTGACAGCTTCAGCTCAAAAAATATTTTTGGAAAAAGTCAAAAACATTTCAACATTTTTAAATGAAAAATTCAGCTTTTCACTTTGAAATGCTTTATTTAGCAATTTAGCTAGATTTATTTTTTTAAAATGGTAACAAACCTGAAAATTAAATGTTATGAGTTGAACAAAGCATTTTTTTATTTCAGATTTTATCTTATTTTTGCAAGAAATAATACCAAAATATTTTTGTGTCAACCTAGTATTTAAACAAAACAGGTTCTCTGTTTTGTAAACAAAAATAATTAGTTATTCACTCAGCTCTACACCCAAGTTCATGAGCACTATAGCTGGTTGAAAAATAAAGATTTTTGCAAAAACAAAATTTGAAATCATTTTCATCCCCCCCAGACTTCAGAATGGAATGACATTTCAGATCATAGACTCATAGACTTTAAGGTCAGAAGGGACCATCACGATCATCTAGTCTGACCTCTTGCACAATGTAGGCCACAGAATCTCACCCACTCACTCCTGTATCAAACCTGTGTCTGAAGTCTTCAAATCATGGTTTAAAGACTTCAAGGTGCAGAGAACCTTCCAGCAAGTGACCCGTGCCTCATACTGCAGAGGAAGGCAAAAAAAACCCAGGGCTTCTGCCAATCTGCCTGGAGGAAAATTCCTTCCAGACCCCAAATATGGCAATCAGCTAAACCCTGAGCATGTGGGCAAGACTCACCAGCCAGACACCCAGGAAAGAATTGTCTGCAGTTACTCAGATCCCACCTCATCTAACATCCCATCACAAGCCATTGGGCATATTTACCGCTAGTAGTCAAAGACAAATTAAACACCAAAATTAGGCTCTCTCCTCCATAAACTTATCAAGCTTAGTCTTGAAGCCAGATCTGTCTTCTGCCACCACTGCTCTCCTTGGAAGGCTATTCCAGAACTTCACTTCTCTGATGGTTAGAAACCTTCATCTAATTTCAAGTCTAAACTTCCTGGTAGCCAGTTTATATCCATTTGTTCTTGTGTCCACATTGCTATTGAGCTGAAATAATTCTTCTCACTCCCTGGTATTTATTCCTCTGATATATTTATAGAGACCAACCATATGTCCCCTCAGCCTTCTTTCGGTCAGGCTAAACCAAGCTCCTTGAGTCTCCCTTCATATGACAGGTTTTCCACTCCTCGGATCATCTTAGTAGCCTTTTTCTGAACCTGTTCCAGTTTGAATTCATCCTTCTTAAACATGGGAGACCAGAACTTCACTCAGTATTCCAGATGAGGTCTCACCAGTGCCTTGTATAACGGTACTAACACCTCCTCATCTTTGCTGGAAATACCTTGCCTGATGCATCCTAAAACCGCATTAGCTTTTTTAACGGGCATATCACGTTGGCGGCTCATACACATCGTGTGATCAACCAATACTCCGAGGTCCTTCTCCTCCTCTGTTACTTCCAACTGATGCCTCCCCAGCTTATAAGAATAGTTCTAGTTATTAATCCCTAAATGCATGACCTTGCATTTTTCACTATTAAATTTCAACCTATTACTATTACTCCAGTTTACAAGGTCATCCAGATCTTCCTGTATGATATCCCGGTCCTTCTCTGTATTGGCAATACCTCCCAGCTTTGTTAGCACCTTCCCACTTTTTGTGACAAGGTCAATAATAAAAAGATTAAATAAGATTGGTCCCAAAACCAATCCCTGAGGAATTTCACTAGTAACCTCCCTCCAGCCTGACAATTCACCATTCAGTACAACCTGTTGTCGTCTCCCCTTTAACCAGTGCCTTTCAATTTTCATATTGATCCCCATCTTCTCCAATTTAGCTAATAATTCCCCATGTGGAACTGTATCAAATGCCTTACTGAAATCAAGGTAAATTAGATCTACTGCATTTCCTTTGTCTAAAAAGTCTGTTATCTTCTCAAAGGAGGAGATCAGTTTGGTTTGGCACGATCTACCTTTTGTAAAACCATGTTGTATTTTGTCCCAATACCATTGACAATGTCCTTGACTACTTTTTCCTTCAAAAATTTTTCCAAGACCTTGCATACTACAGATGTCAAACTGACAAGCCTGTACTTACCTGGATCACTTTTTTTCCCTTTCTTAAAGATAGGAACTATGTTAGCAATCCTCCAGTCATACGGTACAACCCCTGAGTTTACAGATCCATTAAAAAATCTTGCTAATTGGCTTGCAATTTTATGTGCCAGTTCCTTTAATATTCCTAGATGAAGATTATCTGGGCCCCCTGATTTCGTCCCATCAAGCTGTTCGAGTCTGGCTTCTGCCTCAGATGTGGTAATATCTACCTGCATATCCTCATTCCTATTTGTCATCCTACCATTATCCCTTAGCTCCTCATTAGCCTCATTAAGGACTGAGGCAAGGTATTTGTTTAGATATTAGGCCATGCCTAGATTATCCTTAATCTCCACTCCATCCTCAATATTTAGCAGTCCCACTTCTTCTTTCTTTGTTTTCTTCTTATTTATCTGGCTACAGAACCTTTTACTATTGGTTTTAATTCCATTTGCAAGGTCCATCTCTACATGGCTTTTGGCCTTTCTAACTTTCTCCCTACATGTTCTGACGTCAGTAAGATAGCTTTCCTTGCTGATCACTCGTATCTTCCATTCCTTCTAGGCTTTCTGCTTTTTCTTAATCACCTCTCTGAGATACTTGCTCATCAGCTTGGTCTACAATTCCTGCCTATGATTTTTTTCTCCTTTCTTGGGATGCAGGCTTCTAATAGTTTCTGCAACTTTGACTTGAAAGATTTAAATCCACGTTTCCTCCACCTTTAGATCCCCAAGTTCTTCAGTCCAACCCACTTCCTTAACTAATTTCCTTAATTCTTTTTGAAATAAGAAAATCCTCTCATAGATCTATTTTTGTTTCTCCTTCCATTTAATTTAAACTGAATTAGCTCATGATCACTCGAACCAAGGTTGTCCCCTACAACCATTTCTTCTATGAAGTCCTCACTACTCACCAAAACCAAATCTAAAATGGCATCCCCTCTTGTTGGTTCTTCAACTACTTGGTGAAGAAATCCATCAGCTATCACATCCAGAAAAATCTGAGCCCTATTATTGTTACTAGCACTTGTTCTCCAGTCTATATCTGGGAAGTTAAAGTCTCCCATGATCACACAATTCCCATTAGTGTTTACTTCATTAAAAACATTAGAGGTCTCTATCCATATCCAAATCAGATCCTGGCGGTCTGTAGCACACCCCAAGCACTATCTCAGGGGAGGCTCTAGTAGCTTTCTTACCCAATGTGATTTTTGCCCAGACAGACTCTGTCTTATCCATTCCATCACTTCTTATTTCTTTACAGTTAACCTCATCATTGATATACAATGCTACTCCACCACCTTTGCCTTTATTTCTGTCTTTCCTAAACAGCACATACCCTTCAATACCTGTACTACAGTCATGACTACTACTCCACCATGTTTCTGTTATCCCTATAATATCCGGTTTCACTTCCTGCACCAGTAACTAGTTCCTCCATTTTGTTACCTAGGCTTCTCGCATTGTTGTACAAACATCTTAATTCTTGCTGTTTGGCTTCACTCACATTCTTACCCGATTAGGCCCAGACATTCTACCACCAGTAACACCTATTAGAATTGTATCTACAGTACCTTTTCTCCGTATATCCATTCTCCTACCCATGACAGTATCCTTTCTTGCTTCATTTTCTTTCTTTCAATGTTAAAATCTGGCGTGGAGATTACCTGGACATCTCCCAACCATCTCCCCCAATTCCTAGTTTAAAGCTCTCTTAATCAGCTGTGCCAGCCTCCATCCTAGAAGTCTATTTCCCTCCCTACTAGGGTGAAGTCCATCCCAAGAGAACAATCCTCTGCCCATGAATGCCTCCCAGTGGCCATACATCCCAAAGCCCTCCTTATAGCATCACTGCCTGAGCCATCTGTTGATTGCCATAATCTTGTCACACCTTTGTGGTCCTTCTCTAAGAACAGGCAGAATCCCACTGAAGATCACCTGAGCCTCGATTTCCTTAAGCATCTTCCCCAGCCTGGCATAGTCTCCTTTGATACATTCCAGCGAGAATCTAGTCGTATCATTCTTTCTCACATGAAGGACAATAAGCAGATTCTTTCCCACTTCCATTAGGATCCTCTTCAGCCTCAGGTCCACATCCCGTATCTTAGCACCAGGCAGACAGCACACAGTTCTATTCTCTAGATCAGCTCTGGTTACAGGCCTGTCTATTCTTCTCAATAAGGAGTCCCCAATCACGTAGACCTGCCTTTTCCTGGTGATGGTGCGATTCTCCGATCTATCCCCTGTTCCTTCTGGCTGCAAGTCCTCTCAATTCCTATTCTCCTTTGTAATTCTTTACAACCAATCTCGGATCCTCCTGGGGTTCATGTTTGGTGTCATCTCCACTGACTCGTCCCGTCTCCTTATAGGGCCAGCTGCTCTTCTCTTCTTCCTTGCTGTCTCATCTTCAGCGACCACCTGCTGTGCTCCTTCTTTATTTTTCAACTCTGCAAACCTGTTCCTGAGCTCTATTGCTCCTTCACTACCCCATCTTTTCCTCTTCCTGTTTTGCTTAGTCACATGCTTCCACCGTCCACTTTCCTCACCCAGCAGTCTCTCTCCTCAGAGTTCTGTGGTCCTGCTTCCATCTGCAAATCTGAACTTTTCCTTTCAGCTTCATCATGTCTTTGCTCCATCATCTGCTCATACCCCCTTCTAAACTTGACCAGAGTTTCCACCTGCATCTCCAGTCCTCAGATATTTTCTTCCATCCGCTGTATCAGGCAGCACTTCATGCAGACAAAACTCTTTTCAGGTACCCCCTCCAGGATCATGTACATGCCACAGCTTCCACATCCAGTCATCTACATTGTGTCTTCCACTGCTTGGGTCACTACAACTGCTGCCTCTGTATCTGTCCTAGGCTTCCCACCTAAATCCTGTAAATCTGGGAAACACAAACCAATCCAAAACACCACTACCCATAGCAAAATAACCCCCCAACAAGCACCAAGACACTGCTAGAACACTGCACACTCCCTTCACTATCCTGTGTTCCTCTGCCTGCCTCTCTTTGTCTTCCCCCAAACTCTCCCTGTAAACTCCCACTCAAACTCCCCCATTTACAGCTCTGTTTGCTGGCTCCTGTGATGCTGCAGCTGTTCTTGCCACTGCCTGACTGGCTGGCTACCTTTATAGGACCCCTAGTCAGAGAAGCCCCGCCCCCTAATCAGGGCTCAGCTTCTCTCCCAGCACACTGCCCCTACCAGCCTCCACACATACAAATACAACTACAACTAGCTACAAATACCTTCTCCAACAGAAGTCCCTCTCAAACTCCCCTGTTTACAGCTCTGTTTGCTGGCTCGTGTACCACTGCAGCTGTCTTTTGTGACAATTTCAGGTTTCAAAATATATTTTTCAACTCCTTTCACTTCTCTTTTTCATTTTCCATTTTAACACTGAAATAGGATGTGGGAAGAGAAGATAAGAGGATTATGAGAGCATAAAAAGAAAAGTTAACTTTTCTTTTTTGAATTTCATTAAATATACAAAATTCTGGAAAAAAATATTGAAGATTCTCATTTTCAAAAAAATAGCTATATTTAAACAGGTTAGATTTCACTGAGATCCAATACTCACACTTAGCCTTACTTTTCAAGTTCACCATCACTCACCCATATACAGCTTTGCACTCTTTTTAGCAATGCTTTGCTTTAGTGTTTATACTATTTTTATATGGTAATGATTTTCAAAAGTTTTTAGGCTTCGTACTCCTTTCCAAATAAGGTACTCCTTTCCATACCCCCATCTGAGATACGGTCATATACACTTGTGATTAGAGAGCGAAGTTTTAGAAAATAAAGGCATGTATCCATTACAGGATTTTTCTCACATACCCCTTGACAAGAGCTCCCATACCCTGAGGCATATGAATACCCCAGTTTGAAAATGACTGCTAGGGCCTGTGTGTGAATTACTAAATTAACTAGTGAGATACTTCTCTACCTCCTTGCCTAAAAAGTAATCAAAGAGGCTTCTAAACTAAACAACTTTAATAAACTACATAAACTAAATAATACGAAAACACAGTAGGTTACTTAGGGTTAATCCATGACAATCACAGACTGAATGTGGCTGCTGGACATAAGGTAGCATCATGTTTGTAATTGTATTCCTCAGAGACTGTTTGTGTCTCTTGGGTTTCTTCTTTTAATAAGAAATCTGAAATATGCTAGATTACATTTCTAATTAGTTATTAAATACCCCCATAACTATTAACTGTTTAATTAGCATAAAAAACCTCAAAAATTTGTTTTATTAAACTATAAAACAGAGCCAAGTCCTATATCAAGTTCTTAAAAAAAAGGACAATCACATGGCTGGTTTAAGAAAGAGTGCAAGTTAACAGCACAGGTTTGTGACAAAATTAGTGTCAATCATATCCATGCATAAGGTCTATAGGGTATATTTCCTAAGGGCTTCTGCTGAACAGCTCCTATTAATACTAAAGGGAGCTGTCCAGTTTAGGCCTTGTTCAATGAGTTGAAAATATTCCCCCCTAAGAATATAGAAAGTTTTATTCTGAGTTTCTTTAAATTGTGAAAAAGCTTGATTTTACAGGCACTGTGGAATGATTAGCCTTGTGGAAGAAAGACACCCAACAGCATTAAGCAATTATGCAGATGCATTTGTATTGTGGAAGCTAAAGGTTTATTATGCTTTCAGATTTATAAAATAATGGCTCAGTATAGAGATAGTTGATTCTTTTAAAAGTGTGCATTCCACATTTAATCTATTCCTGTAATTTAATCTTGATAGGTTTATGCATTATACCAAGGCTGAATGTGTGTAATTATCTGAAAGCAAGATTTTTAGGCCTGAGATAATTACAGTGCTACAGGCTGTCCTCACATTATAGACACGGATAGATGAACCAATTAATTTTTTTAACTGTTTATGCTTCATGCTTCTCTTCCATATTCCCAGGAACATGTAAGGGACTGTGTACACTTCCATATTTCTATGAATTTAAATTGGGATTACTAACAGTAATCACTAATAGTTTTACTATGGAGTACTAGACAGTCCCCTTAGGCTCGCCAGTATATTTTGCCATCTAGGGAAGCTGGATTTAATGATAATTGGTCACCTATGCCAAAGATCACAAAATATTCAGGTTACTTCCCATACTTCAGATCAATTTGTATCTCGGATCACACACAGAAGACAACACTTGTAGCCAATCCTGTTATAAATTAACTAAGCATTTATTAACTAGGAAAAAGAAAAGAGTAATTTACAGATTAAAACAAGCAAGCTTATATACACAAACGAGTTACCATCTATGGTTCCTATTAGGGCTGTTGATTAATCGCAGTTAACTCGCACGATTAGCTCAAAAAAAATTAACAGTGATTAAAAAAAATAATCACAATTAATCGCACTGTTAAACAATAGAATACCAATTGAAATGTATTAAATATTTTGGATGTTATTCTACATTTTCAAATATATTGATTTCTATTACAGCACAGAATACAAAGTGTACAGTGCTCACTTTATATTATTATTTTTATTACAAATATTTCCACTGTAAAATGATAAACAAAAGAAATAGAATTTTTCAATTCATCTCATACAAGTACTGTAGTGCAATCTCTTTATTGTGAAAGTGTAACTTACAAATGCAATTTTTTTTACATAATTGCACTCAAAACCAAAACAATGTAACACTTTACAGCCTACAAGTCCAATTAGTTCTACAATTAGTTTATTTACATTAAAGAGAGATACTGTTGCCTGCTTCTTATTTACAATGTCACCTTGTACTGGGTTAGTCTCCTGCCCTGGTGGAGAAATGCTAGGCTGAATGGGGGAAGCAGACACAGGTGGGAACATGCCCCAATCAGGCCACAGCTGGTCCTGTAAGAGGGCTGAGGGACAGAGACTGAAAACAGACACTCTCTCTCTAGCTTTTGAGAGAGCAGGACCTGGCTGCCTAGGAGCTGAGAAGGATACCTGAGGTGGAGCAGTGCTGGGGAAGGGCAGTGGGAGCTGGGAGCTCCAGCCTAACAAATCCCCAGTCCTCAGGCCTAGTTAAGGGCCCACAAAAGGTACTGGGCTGCAGAGGGGCAGCTCAGAAATAGGTAAAGGCGGCAGATCCTAACCCCCCTTGCTGATGATCAGTAGCTTACAGACTGCAGTCTGCCCAGTGAGCAGGAGCTAGATGGAGACTGGCAGTAGCCACTGAGGCAAGGTGGAGACAGAGAGTTGGGGGTTCCCCTGGGTGAGGAGACCCAGATTCTCGGTTACTTCTGGGCAGAACCCTGATGTAGAGGGGCACCGGAGTCTGGGAGGAATGCGGGGCAAAGGCAGGCAAGACACTGGCCTGCAGAAGGTGCTCCGGTCTGGAAAGAGCTAATTCTTGACACGACCAGCAGGAGGCACCATGCCAGTGAGTTGCAGCAGTGCCACACACCTGAAAGTGAGAACAGGCATTCGCATGGCACTTTTGTAGCCAGCATTGAAAGGTATTTACTTGCCATATATACTAAACATTCATAGATTCATAGACTCTAGGACTGGAAGAGACCTCGAGAGGTCATCGAGTCTAATCCCCTGCCCTCATGACAGGACCAAATACTGTCAGACCATCTCTGTAACTTATCTAACCTCTTAAATTCTCCAGAATGAGATTCACAACCTCCTAGCAATTTATTCCAGTGTTTAACTACCTGACGTTAGGAATTTTTCCTAATGTCCAACCTAAATCTCCTTGCTCAGTTTAAGCCACTGCTTTTGTCTATCATTAGAGGCTAAGGTGAACAAGTTTTTCCTTCTCCTGATGACACCTTTTAGATATCTGAAACTGTATTCATTCCCTCTCAGTCTTCTCTTTTCAAGTAAATAAACCCAATCTTTCAGCCTTCCTTCATAGGTCATGTTCTCAAGACCTTATCATTCTTGTTGCTCTTCTTGGACTCTCCAATTCTCCAATCTTTCTTGAAATGTCCCAGAACTGGACACAAATCCCAGTGAGGCTAACCAGTGCAGAGTAGCAGAAGAATGACTCTCTGTCTTGTTTAAACACACCTGTTAATGCATCCCAGAATTACGTTTGCTTTTTTTGCAACAGTATCACACTGTTGACTCATATTTGCTTGTTTCACTATGACCCTAGATCTCTTTCGCCATACTCCTTCCTAGACAGTCTCTTCTCATTCTGTACATGTGAAACCGAGCTACGTCTACACTGCACGTATTTCGAGTAGTTTAAACCATATTACGAAACCGATGTTATAAAATCGTTTTGCCGTCACAATGCATCACAAAATCGATTGCTTGTGTCATGGTCCAAGGCTACATCGATTCAGAGCGTGCACTGGGTTGTTCCTCAGCTATCCATGTCCACTTCCGTGTTAGAGACAGTCTGATGGGCAGAAAACATTGCCCGGGTGGTGCGGTACAGCCCACCCTCCTTTGTGAGGCAGCAGACAACCTTTGGCGCGTTTTTCGCGGATGATTGACAACGCATAGCACAGCATCATGGACCTGAGATCACAAACGGTATCCTGACCTGTTCAACACTCGCGTACTCTCGTGCCTGACTATACTGAACAATGAACTGCAAAGGCAGAGGAGAGGAGAGCAGCTATTGCTGAGCGGCGAGGCAGCGATGACGAGATGAGGCAGAATTCTCCATAACCGGCCCCACGTTTGGAGCTACTGCTATTCGGCATCTACTACCATTGAACGCCGAATTTGGCACGGGAAACAAGCACAACTGTGGGACCGCATTGATTTTTGACGGTGGGCGATTCGCGTGGCTGCAACTTTCACATGGTAAGACACTTTCTTAGAACTTTGTGACATGCTTCCCTGCCCTGAAACGCCGAATAAACATGAGAGCAGCCTCACGGATAACGGTGCAATAGCCCTTGGAGCTTGCAAGCCACGCTAGCTCAGTCGGGATCAATTTGAGGGGCAATCTACTTGGGCTGCAGTGATGCAAGTAGCCCAAGCAATCGTTAACTGCTGCTACAAAAGGTTTGACTCTGGGAAACGTGCAGGTGATAGTGGATGGCTTCTGCCATGGTTTTCCAACTTGGTGGCCATAGATGACCATATCCCTATCTGCCCAGAACACAGGGTCCAGTACGTGAACCAGGGACTTTCAATGGTCGCACACTGTGGACCACAAGGGACGTTTCACCCACATCCACGTGGATGCCAGAAGGGTTCATGACGCTCGCGTCTTCAGGAGCACTAGTCTGTTAAACGCTGCACAAGGGAATTACTTCCCGACCAGAAAATAACCGTTGGAATGTTCAAATGCTATAGTTATCTGGGGACCCAGCTACCCCTTGAGTGCATGGCTCATGAAGCATACACTGAGCTGGACAGTGTCAGGAGCTGTTCAACTACAGGTGAGCAAGGTGGATGGTGTAGAATGTGCATTGCCGTTTAAGGTCGCTGCGATCATTACTTACTCGCTCAGACCTCAGCCAACCAATGTCCGCTTGATTGTGCTGCTGTGTCTCCACAATCTTTGTGAGACTAAGGGAGACATTTATGGCTGGGTGGGAGGCTGAGGCAAATCACCTCGCTGAGTACGAGCAGCCAGACCAGGGATTAGAAGAGCACACTGGAGCGCTGCGCATCAAGAAGCCTTGAAAGAGTTTCAGCACGGCCCAGGGTCGGTGTGACTGTTTGCTTCCCTTGATGAACCCTTCCGCACTTGATGACTTTCAGTGTAAGCAACCCACCTCCCCTTCATTAAGGTTGCGAAGAAATAAATTCTGTATCGTTTAAAAATCATTTTTATTCATATAAAGTAACTATACATCTGTTAAAAATCATGATTTTTTCTTACTAGATTCCCTTAACAACCCACCCTCCCTTCGATGTATTTCTGATTCAAAGAATATAAAAAAAGGCAGAGAATTAGGAAGGTGTCCCTGACTGCTGTTTGAAGGGGGAAGGAAAGCTACTAAGGCACATTGTAGCGTAATACAGCCTTTCCTTGAACTCTGCAGGGGTGGAGAGTAGGCGGTGCGCTTCCACGCGTTTACAGTCTGGGTGAGGAGATATGGGACGTGGCTGCAGGAGGTTATACAGGCTGCAGTGCACTCTGCTACTGTGCTGCTCTTCCTGAAGCTCCACAAGCGTTGGAGATTTCAGTTTGAGAACGCAGCAGATCCAGCGTTCTTCTCTCAACGCTGGCTTCCTGCCTAGCCTCTCAGATGTTCACTGGCATCTTTCCTGTACCTTGCTACCACATCCTTCCAATCATTCTGTTATCCCTCTCATTGCGTTACTTCAATATTTCTGTGAACATTTCATCTCGCTGCTTCTTCTTCCCGCCGTATCACAGCACACCCTCGTGATGGCATAGGATTCTGAGAAATGTGCAGCTGCATGGGGAGGCAAACCAGGGTGATAAGTATGTGAAAGTACTTTTACAGAGCAATGATAGTCTCTCACATAGAACACTCACCTTACAGAGCACAGTGATCTCTATACAAGCGCCATTTTGTAGCGTTTAATATTCAGGTCGTGTGACTGTGTGGCAACACACAGACGCAGGTACGGCCAACGTACGTCACGCGGCGATGTAAGTGAGGCTTTAAATTTGACTTCTCCGCGTTCATATACCATATCTATATGATGCCTTGCTCCGTTAAGAGGAGCCTGCAAAGCCAACACCCCTCTTTCACATCCACCAACAGCGCATGGCTCCTATCATACGATACTCTGAGTGATCACCTACATCACCCCGCATCGCGTTGCTGTAGCGGAAGAATCTGCTTGCCAGACGCTGAAAACTCGTCGCTATCCTCTCCCCTCCCCCGCTCGTGCAGTAGCAAATCCATGTCTGCCCCTGTTACATTCCTGATGTTTACAAGACATGGATATATCTCTCTCCTGACAATAGCACCAGGAGGCGATCGTTTGTTATGCAATGCTTCAGTGCAAGCTTCAATGCTGCATACAATGTCTGCATGCAAGGCGTTGAAAGTTACCTACGTGGGGAACGGAGAAGCTGTCTTGGCAGATGTTCTCATATAGCATAGGTTTTTGAGTTCCTCACGATCGATCAGACTTAATTGGAGTTTTCACTCCATCCCAGACATGTTAACGAAAATTTTCCTGTAACAGTAATGGCTGCGACTGCAGCAAAAGCCCTGTGCTAATTGCATCTACAAAAAACCGTCTTGTTTAATCCGTTGTTGTAAGAATGAAGACACTTACCGAGGTCGCTTCATGGCTTCACTTCTGGGCTTCTGCTGGGATGCAGGACTGTGATCTTGGGTCTCAAAAATCTGGCTGTTGGGGTTTACGGACTGCTGTTGCTATCACCAGGTCATCTTCATCCTCAAATTCGTCTCATCTTCCCCCTCGCTACTCTCAGAAACATTATATTCACCCAAAGTCTGATCCACGACAAGGGGGCGTGGTAGCGCTAACCCCAATTGCATGTAGTTCAGCATAGAAGTCCCTGCCGAGGACCGGCCGCCCGGGGTGCTCGGGGACGGCTGCCGGAGCGGGGTCGGGAGCCGCGGAGGCGGCGGCAGCGGCTCGGGGAGCAGCCATGTTGGAGAGGGGAGTAAAGTGACTCTTGGCGGGGAGGGGAAGGGAAGCCGCCGGGGCCCCGCAGCGCCTGGGCGTAGGAAGCGGCTCTCCGGGCGGCGGAGCGAGGGGGCTCGGCTCCCGGAGGCGGCTGCGTCCGGCCGCGCTTAGGAGGGGGAGGAACCGCCCCCTCCCCCACTCCGGACCAGCGGAGACCCGGCGCGGCTGGTGAGTTGGGGCTGCCCGTTGTCTCCTCTCCCCGGGGTGGGGGTCCCACTCCAGGGCTGAGCCGGGCCGGGCCCGAGGGAGGAGGCAGCCTTGGACCTGAGTGGGGTAAAACTGGGCCCAGAGGGGGCTGGGCCTGGGACGGGCGAGGGGCTGTCAGGGCAGCGCCGGGGGTGACCAGGTTCCGACGTGGCTCTGCCCCCCGGCCGTGACCCCGTGGGGCGGGGGGGCTGCCAGGGCCGCTCCGGGAGCGGGACAGGGTCGGGGTTACGGCCGCGGAGCCCCCGGCCCCTCCTGCGTTTCCGGGATGTGACTGCAGCAGGCAAGCGGCGGCCCGCGGGGTAACACAAATGGGTCCCGGCGGCGGCCCCGCGGCTCTCTGGAGGCGATGCGACGACACTGACTAAGGCAGCCTGGACGCGGCGCGATCCTACCCCGTTGTGTGTGGGGCGTGGGGAGGGAAGGGGGAGTCCTGGTGCTGTTGCTGCTACTAACCATTTTGAAAAATTGAAGGCACAAGTAAGTTAGGCCTGAAGGAAAAGTTGATTGTTGCCATGACTGTCTCGTTGATATGAATTTTATGCCTAAGCTCATTTCTCCCCCTTCGTGAAAGATGTTTCTCTCCCTGACAGCTCTTCTCTTCCAGCCCCCATACGTATGACACATGCACTTACACTGCAGGGTTTTTTCTCCTCCTCATTTTTCTTTGACTAAAGATTGTTTTTGCCCTAATCTTTGGGAAGGGTTTTCAAATGATGGGATCTATGAACACTTATTGACCCTGAACGCCTGTGAATTCCCTCTCTCCTTCCTCTCTTCTCTGGGGTCTGTAATATCGTAGATGCAACATGCGCAAAATAGCTCTTCTCCCACAAGAAAGAGGAAACCACTTGGCATGAATCACATTATATTTAGTGGAAAGTCATCACACTTTATATAATAGAATTCGCAGAAATGGAATAGCTGCTTCTCAAACAGTATTTTGCTGGCCTTGATCCCTTTTATCTCTCCTCTCTGCAACACTTTTGGTTGCTGGAGAGAATTTAAAAGTTGCTTTGAATTTGGTACTGTCCTTGGCACCTTGTTTATGACAGTTAACAATATTGCCAGTGCTGTGAGGAAAATCAGGCAGAGGCATATCATAGCCCAGGCCAAAGAATTCCTTTCAGAAACTCTGGATGCTTCC
>NC_133773.1:39772778-39850728 GCF_003597395.2 Chelonoidis abingdonii
CAAAGAAGGTAACAATGCACGATTTCTAAGGATAGATACAGCACTTGAACCAAGGTTTAAGAATCTGAAGCGCCTTCCAAAATGTGAGCGGTGTGGAGAACGCTTTCAGATGTTTCAAAAGAGCAACACTCCAGTGCAGAAACTACAAAACCCGAACCATCAAAAAAGAAAATCAATCTTCTTCTGGCGGCATCTGACTCAGATGATGAAAATGAAGATTGTTGGTCCACTCTGCTTTGAATCATTATCAAGCAGAACCTGTCAGCATGGATGCATATATTCTGGAATGAAGCATGAAGGCATGTATGTATCTTTAGTGCCTTTGACACATAATTTTTTTGCTATGCCAGCTACAACAGTGCCCTGCAAATGCCTGTTCTCACTTTCTGGTACATTGTAAACAACACATGGTCAGCACTTATCTCCGGCAAATTGTAACCAAACTGTTTGTCTGAGCGATTGACTGAAGTAGGACTGAGTGGACTTGCAAGTTCTAAAGTTTTACATTGTGTTATTTTTGAATGCAGTTATTTTTTGTATATAATTCCACATTTGAAAGTTCAACTTTAATTATAAAGAGATTGTACTACAGTACTTGTATGATGTGAATTGAAATATACTATTTCTTTTGTTTTTCTTACAGTGCAAATATTTATAATCAAAAGTAAATATAAAATGAGCACAGTACACTTCATATTCTGTGTTGTAATTGAAATCAATATATTTAAAAATGAAGAAAACATCCAAAAATAATTAAATAAATGGTATTCTATTATTGTTTAACAGTGTGATTAATTGCACAATTAATTTTTTTATCTCAATTAATTTTTTAATCACTTGACAGCCCTAGTTCCTATAGATGACAGAGATGTAATAATCTGTCAGATCAAACTGTCTTTCACAGCAGACTACAGTAACCCGTGCAGATTTCTGCGTTCATTTAGTATCTCTGGCCCTGTGAGAGTTCAAACAACAATGAAAAATTTCTTGTGACCATGTTTTATCATTTACATTTAGCCTTCCAGTCCATGAGACAAGTTTCCTTGCACGTCATATTTCAAAGGTGATAGAGCCATTCACCAATCCTTTGTATTGTGATGTTCCTCAATGGTCCATTTAATCTTGATAGGCTTCCTGAATGGGCAGGAGTGGAACAGTTCCCCCTGTCTGGGTTCACCAGTTCAGAGCAAGCATTTTCCAAGTTATAGACCAAAATTTGCATATTTCCTCATAGCCTGGAATACAGGCATTACAAATGAGATTAATTGTGAGGGAGAGTCCCAAACCTGAGCCATTCTTTTTAGGTTGCAAATCTGATTAAATTTCCCAGATTGAGGTGTCATTAGAAAATGTTTTGGAACAAATGGATAAATTAAAATAGCAAAAAGTCACTAGGACTAGATGGTATTCACCCAATAGTTCTGAAGGAAGTCAAATGTTAAATTGCAGAACTACTACGGTATGTAACTTATTTAAAATCAGCTTCTGTATCAGATGACTGGAAGATAGCTAACGTGACACCAATTTTATAAAAAGGCTTCAGAAGCGATCCCAGCAATTACAGGCTGGTAAGCCTAACTTCTGTACCGGGCAAACTGGTTGAATCTATAGTAAAGAACAGAATTATCAGACACAGATGAACACGATTTGTTGGGGAAGAGACAACATGGTTTTTGTAAAGGGAAATCAAACCTCACCAATCTATTAGAATTTGTTGAGGGGGTCAACAAGCTTGTGGACAAGGGGGTTGAATGGATATAGTGTACTTGAACTTTCAGAAAGCCTTTGACAAGATCCCCCACCAAAGGTTCTTAAGCAAAGTAAGCTGTCATGGGATACGAGGAAAGGTCCTCTCAGGGATAGGTAACTGATTAAAAGATAGGAAACAAAAGCTAGGAATAAATGGTCAGTTTTCAGAATGGAGAGATGGACATAGTGGTGTCCCCCAGGGGTCTGTACTGGGATCAGTTCTATTTAACATATTCATAAATGACCTGGAAAAAGGGGTAAAGAGTGAGGTGGCAAAATTTACAGAGGATACAAACCTACTCAACATAGTTAAGTCCAAAGCAGACTGTGACGACTTACAAAGGGATCTCACAAAGCTGGGTGACTAGGCAACAAAATGGCAGATGAAATTTAATGTTGATAAATGAAAAGTAATGCACATTGGAAAACAGTGTGAACTATACATATAAAATGATGGCTTCTAAGTTAGTTGTTACCACTCAAGAAAGATCTTGGAGTCATTGTGGATAGTTCTCTGAAAATATTCACTCAATGTGCAGCAGCAGTCAGAGAGGCAAACAGAATGTTGGGAATCATTAGGAAAAGGACAAAAAATAAGACAGAAAATATTATATTACCTCTATATAAATCCATGGCATGCCCACAACTTTAATATTGCATACAGATCTGGTCGGCCCACCTCAAAAGATATACTGGAATTGGAAAAGGTACAGAAAAGGGCAACAAAAATTATTAGGGGTATGAATGGCTGCAATATGAGGAAAGATAAATAAGACTTGGACTTTTCTGCTTAGAAAAGAGACAGATAAGGGGAGATGTGATTGAGGTCTATAAAATCATGACTGGTGTAGAGAAAGTAGATAAGGAAGTGTTATTTACTCCTTCTCATAACACAAGAATTAGGGGTCACCAACTGAAATTAATAGGCAGCAGGTTTAAAACAAACAAAAGGAAGTATTTTTCCCACACAATGAAGTCAACCTGTGTTACTCCTTGCCAGAGGATGTTGTGAATGCCAAGACTATAACAGGTCCATCAATGGCTATTAGCCAGGATGGGCAGGGAGGGTGTCCCCAGCCTCTGTTTGCCAGAAGCTGTAAATGAGTGATAGGAGATAGATTACTCAATGATTATCTGTTCTGCTCATTCTCTCTGAAGCACCTGGCATTGGCCACTGTCAGAAGACTGGATACTAGGCTAGATTGACCATAGGTCTGACCTAGTATGGCCATTCTTATATGTTCTAACGCATGCTGCAACTTACAAGTATTTCACAGAGTCAAAAGACTAAATATGTTCATATAAGAATGGGAGCTTTTTTTCAAAAAAGGTAATGTACAAGTAAGCTGATTTGGTTTCCAACTGTGAGTTTGTCTGTGATCAGCTGATGCTTAAAGACTTGGCAAGAGCTGGCATCTGGTTTACTAGTATCACAATGGGTCTCTGCCCAGGAGAGGTGATGGCTGGGAAGCAGAAGCCTAATAGTGTGTGACCTGGTGGACCATGGAGAAGGAATACACGTGCAGTTGCCCTGAAACTGTGACAGTACACAATTGCCATGCATTAGTAACAGGCAGAGATTGCCTTTCTGTGGCAGAAATGAACAATGTGCAAAGTTTCCAATGATTGTTAATACTTGCATTGTTCTATTATACAGTCACGTAATAGACACTCTTAGGACAGAAGTGAGATGCTCAGTCTTCTACATATATGTCTATCCAGGCCCCGCTCCCTCCACAAACACATCACAATACCATCTCACTCCTTCACATCTATGAATGGTATTTCTTTCAGAAGTCACTGTAAATATCACCCTCCTCCAATCTATAAAAACAGGGTCACACATTTCCCTTAATATACTGATGTAAATCTCATTAGAAAGAATAGCAATTATGAGCCCACACTAAAAGAATAAGCAAGTCTAGCATTTCAGGTTTGTCAATATTACACAATAAAGTTATAGACTGTTTCCCATTTTATATTGGCAATAAGCATCAATTGCAACAAAGAAGGAAGGTGAAAGATTTCCTAATAGCAGCAGTAGTCATTGTCAATCAAGAAGCATGAGAAAAATAATCAAATCATGTCCTGAAACTATACTGATATTTTACTTGAATGTTGTTCTGAAGAAACGTATCTGGTGTTTTAATCTAACTTCGTTTCCCAGCTATAATTTTAATAGTTACTTTAAACCAATCCCATATCCTTAAGGGATATTGGACTCTGATGAAAACAAAAGTATGAATTTGTTGTTGTTTTTTTATAAACTGGAACATCCTTTGGTAATAGCAATTTCTTTTATTAGCACCCTGCTGTTTGGTTTATTAAAAACAGTGAAGAGAGTTCTGCCAGCTGATAAGGAAAACAATTATTCTTCAACACATGAAAAAAAATAGGAATATTAACCCTCTCCTATCTTTTCTGTCAACTATACCAGGAGGAGTTAGAATGTAACTAGTAACATACAACTATTCCCCATTTTGCAGAACCAACAGATAATAAGATTATTTTCTTCATATACAAAGGACAAGATCCAGATGATTATCAAAAGATCCTAATAAGGAAATTGTTTGGGAAATAGAACACTATCAAGGTGTACCACTGAAAAACAGAGAGAGAGGTTTCACATCCTGACAAAGAAAAAAAACAGAATATTTAACTGGATGAGGTGTAAGCTAGAGTATTCTGGGACAATTTAAAAATCACATTAATAAATACATAGAATTCACAAACTCAGTATGTAATGAGCAACACAAAATCATTTTACATATGCATTGTGTAAAGATATCAACGATATACACCAGGCCATTCAGTGACCTCAAATTTAGGAGAACAGCATTAGTACCAAGCCATATACATTATAGTTTCTAGCAAAGATTTAGAGAAGATGTATTGGAAAAAGGGGCAATAATATCAAACCACAGAGCACTTATCTGAAAAAAAAAAATCTAGATTTCCAGGTTCTACACAACTATTTATCCAAATTTTTGAAGAATTGTTTTGCTGCTTCCCTCTCAATTCATTCTGAGAATGGTAAAGGCAGTTTTCTGAATCAAAGAGAAGAATTGACCAGCTGTATCAGACCACCGGTCTAGATAATCTGGTATCCTTTCTCCAGCAGCGATCATTACATTGTACAACATTTTCTTTTACTCATCACTTATGGAATAACCTACCTATAGGAGAACATCCTTCCTTTCCACATGATATCAGTGGTTTGTTTATGACTTGATATCAGAGGGATATATCCCTGTTCACTTTTGTATCTTACCTAATGCATTTGTAGATGTTCTCATTTCCAGTATGAACATCAATCCTTTTCGAAATCCTATTAGACTTAGTGATACCTTTTTCCAGCAATCTAGTCTCTGATGGTGCCTCACTTTTATTATTCTTTAAGAAACAAAGTAGGGAGGTAATAAAAGACCCAGAAAATCATTTACCTTCACTTCAGAGTCCTTCTCCTCCTTATTTACCCTCTTTGCTCCCTGGAAATTCAGCATAGTCACTAATTCTCTGTGTGCCTGCTTCTGATATTCTTGAAATATGGCTTATTTGTTTTAATATCTAATTGCTCTTTAAATTCTTTCCTGACATTATTCTTATATTTTACCCTTCATGCTTCCCTTGTGATCTTCCCCAATTCTATTGTAATTTCTATGCTATCCTTCACTGGCTACAGAAACATTTTTGTATTACTGACACCTGCTCGATATGCCTTTGCCTGAACTAGTATTCCTTAACACCTGTTGCTTTCCCAGCTCCTAATATAAGTAACACCCCTGCCCCCGCCATACAAAAAAACCCCTGGTCAATCTTCTTTGTCAAACAGTCTGGTTCCGCTTCAGTTAAATTTGAGACCATCCTATTGTATAGACATTCCCTCTGCCTCCCCCAAGACTTTCTTAGGTTCAGGGGCATTTCTAACTGTACCTTTTGTACCATCTTTTCATTTATGCACTGAGCTCTTCAGTCAAGTTCTCAAGGTGATGCAAACTGTCAGTTCTATTGAAATCAGTGGAATGTAAGAACAGAGCATTTCTCCCCATCTAGTTGTCATGGCACATGGAACCAGAAAAAATTAAATAGAAAGTGACTATAGCTTTCTTTGAGTATCCTTGAACTAAAAAAGACTAGAGAGAGAGAGAGAGAGAGGAAGGAGTTGACTTACATCCTAAGATACATTAACCCAGATGTTATTTTAGGTACAGCATTCAATATTAGTTTTCCAGTTTTGCCTTAGACAACACTACCTTTAAATCTGTAGTATTTGTTACAGACAGACTACCTCAGGAACAGAACAAATACTGAGGAAAGATTGGTTACTTAAGGCAGTTTAGAGACATGCACAAGATTCAGATTTGAGTTCCAAATGTTTGATTTGAATCTTTTGGGTACTAACCTTTCAGGTCATTATGTCCAAAGGGAGCTACCAGAAACTATTGAAGACTTGTACACCATTCATCATATCTAGGGTACAGTTTTCTTTTATTTATTTCACAAACATGACAGAAACACAGACGGGGAAACCACTGTAGTATGAAGAGCCTTTACCTAGGCATTTAAACCATTTAATCTTACTTTGTACTGATGTAATTCTGAAGTGTATTCTTTGCATTCTTAATTAGCAAGGGGGAACAGATGGTGAAGCTTTTAGTTGAAGGCAACATGCCTATTATAGTAATCTATGGTGCCTGTGATTCTTCACTGTTATAGGAGTTTACAGTAGTGTAACTGTTGGAAAGAAATGAGACTATTTGTTTTTAGGTTGCTAGTATGGGAAATTTTGGTAAGTTTTTATGGTACTGATACAAAATGCATTAAAGTTAATTGAAAGATTCTGATTGCTTCTATTGGGGCCTATATCCAAACCAATCTCATGGTGGAGCAATCCATCTAGTCACAGGAGAAGAATTTAGAGACATTTACAATACAGAAGCAGCAAAGTGTCCTGTGGCACCTTACAGACTAACAGACGTATTGGAGCATGAGCTTTCGTGGGTAATACCCACTTCGTTGGATACATGTACTGGAAATTTCCAGGGGCAGGTATATATATGCAAGCAAGAAGCAGGCTAGAGATAACGAGGTTAATTCAATCAAAGAGGATGAGGCCCTCTTCTAATAGTTGAGGTGTGAAAACCAAGGGAGGAGAAACTGGTTTTGTAGTTGGCAAGCCATTCATAGTCTTTGTTTAATCCTGACCTATGGTGTCAAATTTGCAGATGAACTGAAGCTCAGCAGTTGCTCTTTGAAGTCTGGTCCTGAAGTTTTTTTGCTGCAGGATGGCTACCTTTAGATCTGCTATTGTGTGTCCAGGGAGACTGAAGTATTCTCCTACTGGTTTTTGTATATTGCCATTCCTAATATCTGATTTGTGTCCATTTATCCTTTTCCATAGGGACTGTCCAGTTTGGCTGACGCACATAGCAGAGCGGCATTGCTGGCACATGATGGTGTACATTACATTGGTGGACGTGCAGGTGAATGAACCGGTGATGGTATGGCTGATCTGGTTAAAATACAGAGTATTCAGGTAAGAATACTTACAATACAGAGTAAGACCTAACCAGGGCTGTATATAGTGCAATCCTACTTCTCGTGTGCTATGGTTACCTTGATGATTTAGCGAAAATAAAACAAGGTAACTGGCTCCTTAAGCACATGTCTATAATGTGTATGAGGAAAAGCTGTTACTAGGGTGGACTTCGATTTAGTGACGTACTGGAGGTCTCAGACTGTAAGTACTAAAAAGTTAGTGGCATTTCCTAAAAATTAGATGACAATTTCCTAATTTAAAGCTTGCATCCAACACAGGGTAATTCTATAATAACCTCATCTTGAAAGGTGAAAAAGAATTGATTACAAAACTAAAAATTAGTGTTTGCTTAGGAGCAAGTAACCATGACTTCATCACATTTATCATGTGCAAACATAATAAAGTCCCAACTAGTTGTGTGTGTGTGTGTGTGTGTGTGTGTGTGTATACTTAAATATAATATGAGAGAGAGAGAGAGACCTTAAAAGGGCCAGTTTCATAAAGATGAAAACAATTAAGCTAAATCATTTAGGAGAGACTTTAAACAATTTTTTTTTAAATTCTTTGTCAATTAGTTAAGAACACTTTAGACTTCTCTTGATTTCTGCCATCTATTATTCTAGTTAAAGCAAAGTGGTATAGAGAAGAGGTGAAAGCAGCTACAGATATTTTAAAAAAATGGAAAAAATGGGACGTTATAGCAATGGACGTAAATTAGAAACTAGGAATTGTAGAAAACTGATAAGCGAAGAAAATGATGCAAGGAAAAATCTACGGCCTGCAGAATTAAAACAATATAGTTGTTTTATATGTACTAGAAACATAAAGAATCCTAACAATGGTATTGGGCCATTACTAGATGAAAATGATAGAACTGTCATTAATACAAAAATGTACGAGTGTTCAATAAATATTTCTCTTCAGGATATGGAGAGGGGAAATTAATTGATATCAGATGATGATGAAATATTTTCCATTCCAACAGTAACTCAGAAAAATATTAAACAGCAGCTATCAAAATGAGAAATTTTGAAATCAGGTCCAGGAAGCTCTCTGGACAGTTAATGTTTTTTGGGTTTTTTTTGTTTTTGTTTTTTTCCCAAATAAGTCTTGCAACAGTGGAGAACTTCTAGAGGACTGGAAGAAAGCTAACGTTGTACCATTATTTAGAAAGAATAAGTGTGATTACCCAGTAATTATAAGTCTATCAGCCTGACATGGGCAAAATAACCACTAAATATCACTATAGATAATAGTTGCATTTGGCAGTGCTGGAATACTGTGTTCAATTCTGGAGTCCAGGAATTAAAGACGTCTGTTGAAAAACTTGAAAGGGTTCAGAGAAGAGTCACAAGTGAGTGTACTTAGCCATTAGAACAACTTATCAGGGGCTTTTGTGGCTTCTCTCACTGACCATTTTAAAATCAAGATTGGATGTTTTTCTAAAAGATACTCAATTAGGAATCATTTTGGGGAAGTTCTGTGGCCTGTGTTATGCAGGAGGTCAGACCACATGATCACAATGGTCCCTTCTGGCCTTATATTTGAAACTGAGTTTGAAGAATTGAGCTTTGAGGCAAGAACCCGAAACAGACTCTGGGATGACATTGGCTTTCTCCTCAGCTGAGGAGAGAATCCAACAAGTTTCAGTGACATATTAACTATGTCTCAGTACATTACAAATCATATCCTGGGAAATGGACTTGTTAGTGGCCTCCACAATTACCAGGTATTTGGTAAAGAAATATTTGTTTCATTTGTTACCTTGAAATTCCTTATTTTTATTACTGTAGCATCACGCTGGAGAATTTATATCTCAGTTACCACTCTGTGGTAACTATTAGCAAATATGACTTTATATTGGTGAAAACTGCATATCTGACCATACTTATCTCCTTTATATAGCAATTTTCATCCTGTAAACGGGTGGCACTCACCCCTGTGGCACCTCCTACTGGTTACTTCGGGAATTAGCTCAAATTCCAGCTCGGAGCACCCTCTGCAGGCCAGTGATCTGCCTGTCCTCTGCTCTGGCCCCGTGTCCCTCCCTGGACCCCGGTGCCCTTTTACATGGGGTTCTGCCCCCCTGGCAGTAACCCCTTTCTCTTTTGGGTTTCCCCCTCCTGGGAACCCCCCACCCTCTGTCCCCACTTTGCCTCAGTATTGGCTACTGCCAGTCATTGTCTAGCCCCACGCCCTGGGGCAGACTGTAGTATCAGCCACTTATCATCAGCAAAGGGGTTTGGACCTGCTACCTTCGCCTACCTCTGAGTTGCACCCTACAACCCCAGTACCTCTTGGCCTAATCCTAGGCCACAGCCTGGGGCTTTCCAGGCAGGAGCTCCCCAGCTCCTCTACCTTTCTCCCCAGCCCTGCTTTACTCTAGGTACCTTGTCCGGTTCTATACAGCCAGGCCCTTCTTCCTCTACAGGCAGAGGGAGAGTCTGTGCTCCTGGCTTCTTTGCCTTTTATAAGGGCCTGTTGCTCAGTTCCCCTAATCAGCCCAGCCTAAAAGGCTGGTATCTCTGACCCCAGCCCCTTCTGTGGGCTGTTTTTAACCCCTTCAGGACCGGAGCAGAGATCCACTCTGCTACACATCTGTAGGTCAAAGTACTTTAAAAAGTAGAACAAGTATGAACATTTTATAGATGGAGAAACTGAGGTACAGAAGAGGGACGTGAATTGCCCAAAGTCACCCAGCTAAGGCAGGAACAGGAATAGAACCCAGGCTTCCAGTCCAGTGTTTAGCCTGTTAGGTGGCACTGCCTCAACTTTCATCGATATACAACATAGTATTTTACAGCAAAAGAAAAAAAAATGACTGACTGTATCCATGCATGTGAAGAGATGTGAAAAGGCTCTTTGTGAGTACACAAGTTCAGAGGCTTTTAACTGGAACTTCAACTTTGAGTTCCAGATCCCCCTCTACTTTTTTTCTGATAGAAGTTCTGGTTATTCCATGTGGCCTGCTTTTAAAAAAGTGAATATAAAACATAAATGTTTATTTTCTTGTAGTTATTGACCACTGGCTTATTTGCTAAGTGGGTGTTAGCCGTATGGCAGCGATACCCAAACGTTGTAGCATTTGCTGTTGGACTTGAGCTGACTAGTCAGGTGATGCTAGTCTCTCATTCTTGTTTCCATGTATTGCATTGAAGTCAAATATGTTTAGGGTCAGAATAGTGTTTATTTTCTATGTCTGCACGTTCTGTAGCTGCCACTGGATATTCATTCAATTACCAATAAGAAATACGGTTAGTCCATGTGGCTGAAAGTGAGGACCAGTGATCCTTGAAACAATCTCTTTGCTAAGCTGTTGTATCCAGTGTGAAAAAAAGCTTGAGAATCCCTGCCCTAATGAGATGTGCCACAGCAATAAACTGAATAATCAGTATACCCTGTATAATAAAATGAAATGGATGTAGAGCTCATGTCAGACAAAAACAAATGGCCTACACCATTTACATTTCACACACTGCCAGCCAATATCCTTCAACTATCTGAGAGTTCTCTCCTCTTGGCCTCGGTTTGGCAGAACATCTGGCTGGAAAACAATTTCCTTACAGATGGATAGACCCCCAATTTTTAAGATAGAATGTCGTGTTATTGCTGCTCTTGCAAATATGCAGTCTGTTACAGTAGGTAATGAAAAATCCATCTGTCCATGGCAGAATCTCCCATGAAAGCAGCCTTGCGTAAAATTTCATACTCTCCCACTTATGCTTTAATAAAGAAATAAGCAGCAGCAACATAATTCCTAAATACGTCTCAATTCCCAAAAACCAAGAAAATCAGAGTGACCAAATGTAGCCCAGAGAAGCAAATCATTCACTTAAATGAGACGTTCTGATGAAAAGGACAATTGTTCAGTGGAGGGGGAGTGAAGAAGATGAACTACGAGGTCCAATCTAATGTTTATTAACTACTAGTCAATGTGCTCCTATTCTTTGAATCTATCACAGCTGAGTAAATGATGCCAAGTCAGTTCTTGTCAAGTAAATCACTTAAAGAAATAGCTTGGCTCTTAATATATAGAATACAATTCATGCAAAAACATGAAAATGATTATCTGTATGAAATGAATGAATATGCCCCACTGGTAATATCTCATTCTAAGATGTTACTATTTCTACAAAACATATCTTCTTCAGCCTGGGGACTCAAGGTAACTGATGCTCTTAGGAAAGGGTTGGATCTAGGATTATCCACCAACAATGCCCTTTCCAAAGAGATATCAAGAAAAATAATGAGTGGCAGAAGAAGCTCTTCCCTAAAACCCCATGGCCCTGAAAGCACACAAAACTAAAAATACAAATAGTAAGAGGTGAAGAAGAAAAAAAATGGGTCTAATTCACTGGCTGCTGTCATAGCTTCCTACTCAGATTTGAACCTTAGCGTTCATAACCTGAGAAGCTAGCATGAACCCTCTAAGCTTAATTACCAGCTTAGATCTGATATCGCTGCCACCAGCCAATTTCCAGTGTTTGGCTCACTCTGGTCTCCCCAAAACCTTCTCCTGGCAACCCCCACAAGACCAGATGCCCTGAGTCTACAACAAAGGGAAGTAAACCATTCCCCCCCACCTCTTCTCCCACCCAGAATTTCCTCTCTGGCTAACCTGAGATTACTGATGCAACCTTCTTATAAACACAATACCAAAGAAGCCTGTCTCCTCTCTTCCACAAAGAGACCAACCCAAAGACAAGGAAACAGAAAAGATTCTCTCTCTCTTCCCCCTTAGCTTCTTCCCGCTGACCACCAGGAGAGTTAAACACAGAGAGCAGTTTCCCCCTCCCCCCGTTTTCCTTTCTTCCACCAATTTGCTGTGGGCTCAACTAGAACAAAATATCAACACTTTAAAAGGCCAAAATTTATAAAAAAAAGAAAGAAAGAAAGAATAACAGTTCTCTGTTAATCTAGATGGTAAGATACAGTTTTTCAACTTATAGAAAATGAATAAACAATAGAAAAGGATAAACAGCCATATCCAAAACAATACAATTTAAAGTCATTATAGCCAAATACACATTAAGACTCCACTCCAATACACAGATGCAAATACAGCAAAACGATTTTAAAAGACTATACTTTTGCTACCTTTGTACTCACAACTTGAAACTGAAATAGAAGCTTGAAGATAGAAAGACCCCTCTCATAGCTGAGAGCAGACAAAACACAGACCCAAACATTCTGTCCCTGAGCTTGAAAAATCCGGTTTCCTGATTGGTCCTCTTGTCAGGTGTTTCGTTCCCTTTGTTAACCCTTTACAGGTAAAAGAAACATTAACCCTTAGCTATCTGTTTATGACAGCTGCAATGGAGTTATACTAAGGATAAATTGGTCCAGTTCCTTTTCATTTAAGTCAGTATTAGGTCCTGGGTATCAGGCATCATCCTCAGCTGTAATCTGATTGGCCTCTGGAGTCTATTTGTCACAGACATGCTTCATCTGATAATGGAGGGCAGCTAGAGCTCATTAAACAAAAAAATATCCCAGTGTCCACCTAATGATGCCTAACTAGTCAAACACAACTCCATTCACTTACACACTGATTTACATTTGGGGTGCATTGAGCCCATTATCCTCCTTAACGGACGATGAAGTTGATGGAAGTATGAAGGACAATAAAATATTTTATTCTCCTTCTCTCCACTCTCTTTCAACTGTAATTAAACAAATCCTGTGAGTTTTAGTGTGCAAATGTAGAAGCAGTCCTACTGCTGAAAAGAACTAGAAGTGAACTTAAATGTCCCAAAGGTCAGTTAAGAGCAAACTAACTGCCTCTGATTTTTAACCTCTGTACCCATGTCACTTCTTTTCTCTGTACCTTCCAAGTATTCTCTTTCCATTAACCAAACTGAGATGCTCTGAAGTTTTACTTTTAAATACTGCATCAGGAGGGTTAAGATAGCTCCTAGTTCAGTCTTTAGTAGTTGAATTAGAAGCAAACCAGTTGCCTGTATAATGCAGTTGCCTGCTACAGCTAGGCTTCACAGGGAAACTGCTGGTTCTATTCAGTCTCATCATTAGCATTTCACTAGGTGATACTCAAGGGTTAATCCAGGGCAGGCGCTTCCATTTAGGTGACCGCACCAGGATTTGGGAGGGCGGCATTTTGCCGCATACAGCACAATTCAGCGGCGGGGGGTCCTTCCGTGCTTTGGGTCGTTGTCGGCAATTCTGCGGTGGGTTCTTCACTCACTCCAGGACCCACCGCCGAAGTGCCTCGAAGACCGGGAGTGTGGAAGGACCCCCCCGCTGCAGAATTGCCGCCAACGACCAGGAGTGCGGAAGGACCCCTGCCTAGGGCGCCAAACCCTGGCGCCGCTCCTGGGTTAATCAAGAACTGATTGTAAGTGTGGTGCCACTCTGGAGAGAGAAAATAGCTTGAGAACAGGACATTAGGGTGTTTCTCTATTTTTTTTGCATAAAAAGGAAAAATTAATAGATCTCTGACAGCACACAAATTCCTGGCATATGGGGTTTATTGTGGACTGTGTTGGAACCTTTTTAACCTTGGCAGCACATCTCTAGATATGAAAGACATTGAGACAATGAATATAGACTTTAAAAATGTCATTTCTGCAGTACCATGGTTTATTGCTATATTCAGTTGGTGCTTTAATATCCCAGTTCTAGAGAGAATGGAAACCAGTACTGCAAAAAAAAATAAAATGTATTTGAATAGAAGAGGGACTTCATTATGAGTAACCTTCTCTAAGAAACACAAGACAGGATGACAAAGGCCTCTATTTAGAAGAACTGACCCAAGCAAAATACAGTTTTTATGTCCAATATGGTAGGCCTCTACAGTAGACCACCAAAATTGGAAGAATAGGTGGATAAGTCATTTTTTAGAACAAATAACAGAAATGTCCAGAACATTAGACCTGGGAGCAATGGGAATTTCAAGTCCCAGACATCTGTTAGAAAATTAATACAGAAATTCAAAATGTCCAATAAATTCTTCGAATATATTGGGGACAACTCTTTATTACCCTGATGATTTAGCGGTAAGAATGAAAAAAGTTACTTTCTAAAAAATATTTTTAAAGAAAAGATAGCAATGTGATTAGCTCTTCAAAAAGAAAGACTATGTAATAAATAAGCACAACATGAGATACTAGTTAATGTCTGCTTGAGATCACCAAATCATACGAAAAACAGGGTAACTCTAGAAGAGGTCTGGAGGTTGTAGAAAAACTGCATGTTTCATTTCAGAGAAGCAAAAAGGGGGAGAGAGGGAGGAGCATGAGAGATGGTGTGGAAAGAAAGAAGACAGAAAATGTACATTTCAGGAAAATATCATAATTTTTAAACAAGAAGGGCTGCATCCATAAAGGACTGTGGCAGTCTACAAACTACATACGAGTAAAAAGCCTTTTGCTGTAAACCAAGTATTAAGGCCATCATTCACATGGAGTACTTCTGAAGGACATCCTAATTTGATTATGCATATACTGAACTACTTGATTAGATATTTAGCCAGAAAGTCACAGTTCATGCAAATATTTGGCTGCCCTCTGGAAGAGATTACTGAAGGGATAAAATTACCACAAGGATGATGCTTCATTTGTTAAAGAAGGCTGTGTAACGTAAGTGATTAAAAAGTGCTTCTGGTTATGAGGCTCTTTGATTCTATCATTCTTAGCACTTATTCAGTATAAGGCTAATGTTCCTTAGATTGTTTCCCCAGGAAGTCAAACAAGTGATCTACCAGTATATTCCCTGCAGTGCCATTCTATTTCTATCCATCTCTGATTCTAATAAAGGCGGCCAAAATGAAGTGTGGAAGGAGATGTACAAGAACTTGCCCTGCCTTCTTTGCTAGAATGTTATATGTGATTCTGACCATCTGTAATTGGAAAGAAAAGGAAATATAGGATATAAGTCCCACATGGATGACAGGAGGGCAAACATTCAGGTGGACTGCCAGTCATGGGGCTGGCACATATTCACTGTAGAATTGGCACTTATACTCTCCATTATGAAATTTAATCTATATTAAGCCTTGTTCCAATCAATGTGAACCTGGGAAATTGGGAATACCAGGACTATGGTATTTTTGGACTCAAGTTTTAGGACTGCCATAGCACAGCTGTGATTAGGGTTAGCTTCCTGAGCAAGATCAGAACATAAAGTTCCCTCTCTCTCTAGTACACCTATTCAATATAAAGGCAGACTACCTTCCAAATATTCAGGTTCTCAAGTATCCAGTTGTATGCTCAAAAAATTAGAACAGGCAATCTGGCCCTTTGGTAAACATTATGCACTTTATACTGTTCCACTCTACCTCTTTGCCCCCCAACACATCAGCAGATCTACCCCTGGGAATATAAAGATTGCATGTGAGTATCTATAACAGCAGCTTTTCTTGGAGGTGGGGAGATGTAGTTGCTGTCTTAGCATTCCCTCAAAGGTGATCTTCCACCAAGGGGGGAAAAAATGAACATAGCAAAGGTTCTTCCAGTCCTTCCCAACCTCAGTGGTCTTCCAGCCCTCTTTACACTAAAGAACTCTTCCTTTGGGCCCAATCAATATTCCTTACAGTCTTTCCTGATTTCAACCATCTCCCCCATGGTCTGTCTACTTCCTTTAGAACAGGCCTATGTTGGCATAAGCTTGCTATTAATGGGACAGTACATCCTGACCAGTCCTTACACTGTGCTACAGTGTTTATGGACTCAGTCTTTTATGCCTCAATAAAAGTTATTACTTAGAATGTTTTGCCTTTGAATTCAGAATAGGATGTTGAATTTAATATTCATTCAAAACTACTCAATGCAATTTTACAGTGACAACCAAAAATAATGAATAATATATTTCTATCATCCATTAATAACCATCCATCCATTTAAAAGATACATCCTAATGCATTCTGGAAATCTGCAAATAAATTATGCAAAAACCTGAATGAATATAAAATTGAAATAGTTAAGAATTTAAGTGATACAATTAAAACCTATTGCAAAATTATTTTCTCTTAATACATACACATCAATCTTAATTTCAGAATTGCCATTTAGAAACAAAATCAGCTCTCATATCTTGTCAAAATATTGGCAGTTTGAGAAATAGCCGCATTTTTGTTGTCTTAATTATGTTGTGTTATTTCAAGTGAGAAATTTAGAACCTTACTGAAACAGAAGTGACTCCAGTAAGAACCCACTAAAATGTACAACATAAATAGCAGGGTAAGAGCATTAGGTGTCATAAATGATTTATGAAGAATACTGGTAGTTGCTCTAGAAGGGCAATCATATCTGCATGTGACAGGATATAAAAATTCTAAGCATCAGACTGTAATACTGGCAAATAAATATATGATTTATGATGGTTGAGCTGTAGACCAAGTTATCAGAAATATTTTTGAATTGTAGGTTTTGTTTCTTTAGTAACAATGTTACTTTAGTATCAAAGTTTAAATTGTTTTGCTTCTTTCAATACTTGAATATTTTGGGACAATGACTTACGTTGTCTGTACAGCAGACGAGAGCTCTGGCCTCATACAAACCATGTATTTCAACTCCAGATGGAAGAATAATTGGGGATCATGAAAAGGATTTGTCTCTCTTCGAATTCCACACAGCTCTGCTCGAATGGGACACCTAGTAGAAAGGGTTGAGGGTAGGGCAAGACTGAGCTCTTTTTATTCCTACCCAACTCCAGTACTACTTTTTAAGAACAGGAGTTTTCTTGGCACTCACCTTTTTCTCCAGCACTATTCTTTCCCTGCCATTGACTTCCTGTGGTCAATACAACAGAGCCTTTTGCTTCTCCCTATATATAATGTTTTACAGAGATTATTATTTATCTATCATTCAGTGAGGAAAATTAATCACAGATAGTACAAACAAATCAAAGCAGTTGGGCACATGTCTGCAGATCTATTTGGATGTGTAATGAAATGGTTAAGTGGGTGAGTTGATCTAAATGTGCAAAGACTTTTAGAAGCTGATGGAGGCATTAGTGTTGATGGTCTCAAGAAATAAGATCAGCACTAAAAAGCCAAGAAGTCCTGAGTTATCATTATATTTCTGCAATTTATTTTATACTTATATTACACCATATAAAATCCCAGCAACATATGGTACGTACATATCATCCCATTCATTTCTGAGATAAGAATAAGTCCTAAGGGTATGTCCTTACTGCAAGTGAAGTTGTGATTATAACACAAGAAGGTATACCCATGCTAGCAAATGTGACAGTAGGGTGAAGGCATGACAGCATGAGCTTCAGCACAGGATAGCAACATGAGCATTATAATTCCAAATTTATCTGGACTGTAAACCAGTGGACTAACTCACCAACCTGTAAACCAAAGACCACACTCAAATCACAGAATTTCAGCCCCCTTTTCTTCACAGCTTCAGTTTTATTTCTTCAAAATAAAATATGTTCAATATATCAAATGTATCCTTTCCCCCTGCCCTGCGATCTTTGCACAATCTTGTTTACTCCCTACAGGATTATATTACATAGACTTTTCCCCTGCATCTCTCCAGTTCACCTGACCTACATGCTGGTTTTATGAGGACCAGCTGATTCTCAATTTATCATCTTGGCTTTGCAGCCTCATCACGGAGGCAGTTGATCCATCATAGGTAGGACAGTGACCTTTAAAGGGTCACCCCACTCTGTGACAAGCACCTAGCACAATAAGGCAGGGTCAAGGCCCCTAAACACTACAATAAAATATTAAATATTCCTATAATTATCATTACTAATGTTTAAAAGTTATATACATAAACATGAAGACAAAGTGAAGATTTATAAAAGGATCATTCAATATCCAGAGTTAAAGTTAAAAGCTCAAACTGAACTCCTCTATGTTATTATGCATTAAAATATTACCTACTTATGTTACAATAAATCATTTTTCACATACTTAAATATACCTTGTATACAGATGGATATTTTTTTTTTGAAGAGGTGGTTGAACATATCTGTATTTTCTACTTTTCAAAACCAACAGACCAGCCAACTTAAGAAAAACTTCAAATATTCCCCCCCTTTTTACTGTTTTCTAACCAGCTTATAGAAGGGTCCCTGTTTGAAATTTTGATTAAAAGTACTTGCAAAATTTTGAAAATTTTCCTGAATTTCTTTCTATAGCTCCATTTTTCCCTACCACAGTAAACTGCATTTTGTTACATATTTAAACAATAAGATGCACCATACTGTATAATCCTGTAGATGTGATCTGATTTTCATGTCAAATTTGAACAAGCCATATTTGAAGAAAGTCTTTTTAAAATTATAAATGTTTAAAGCTAAATGTTCAGAGTCAGATGATCTCTAAGGTTAGAGAGAGTCCCATGAATGAAGATGTTCTAGCAGCAAAACAATCTAAAAAAGCCATCCAAAACTAAACAACTTTGATTTGCCAACCTGTACTGTTCATTACATTATGATTATTTAAGCAATTTTGTCATACTTTGGTTTACATCCCTCTGATATGTAATAACCAATCCAAATCTGTTAACCTTGCATTTTCTAAGTCCTGAATGTGTGATTTTTCAACATGAAACATTGCATTAATGCCTTTTTTTTAAGCTCATAAATGGTATGCGTCTATAAAACAGATTATAGAAGGGTTAAACATTTAAACAATCAGATTAAATAAAACAAATCAAAGCTTGTACTATCATATTATGGAATTTCTTTTACTGAAATTTGTGTATTATATTGCTTAATCTAGCAATTGTATTCAACACTTTATTTTACTAGAGATTCATGAAATGAATTGGCTTTACATAAAACTTCAGGGCCAGACTCCAAAGAGAAACTGCTGAGCTTCAGTTCATTTGCAAATTTGACACCACCAGCTCAGGATTAAACAAAGACTGTGAATGGCTAGCCAACTACAAAAGCAGTTTCTCCTCCCTTGATGTTCACACCTCAACAGCTAGAAGACGGCCTCACCCTCCCTAATTGAACTAACCTCATTATCCCCAGACTGATTCTTGCCTGCATATTTATACCTGCCTCTGGAAATTTCCATTACATGCATCTGATAAAATGGGTATTCACCCACAAAAGCTTATGCTCCAATACATCGGTTAGTCTTTAAGGTGCCACAGGACTCTTTGTCGCTTTCTACAGATCCAGACTAACATGGCTACCCCTCTGATACTATACAAGAAAAGAAAGCCCTCCATTAATATAATTACATTGACCCAGCATTATAAAATGGCCTTGCACTTCACTGGAAAGGAAATCAATGCCCTAAGTTCAATCATACAAATGAGAGAGAAAACTTCTGCAAACTCATCACAAATGCAGGAATAAATATTTCTCTTCCTCCCCCTTCCCCCTTGACACCAAGACTTTTTGAGTACAAGGCTTTAGCCTTTGCATTACCTTATTGATTCCTTAATGTAAGATCTAACTTGCTTCAGGGGCACTATAAATACAGTGTTGCTAAAGCCTTGCAATATCAATATTCATTTATTAGTATTGATTAGTTGCCACTTCTAAATTCTGGACCATGGATTCACATATGCTGAATAACTGCTTTGATTTATGAGGCTGAAATTGGCTTTAACAATCTACACAGAATATGGAAATGTTCTCTATTATCAAAGTAATTATTTCCATTTCTTAATATACAATTACTTAAAGTGGCTTATGCTTTCAGCATAACTAAAAGGCTTAGAATTGCAAAACAAAACTTGATTTACAAACGTTTGTCAATTGCAATATCTTATAGGGCCAAATTCATCTGTTGCATAAATTGATTGATATTCTTTGGAATGGGTTCATGGATAAATTTCACTCATTGAATTCAACAAATTAGATAAGGCCAAATTTTCATAAAAAGGAACCAAAAGAGGTGCGTGCAAAAAAACAAACAAACAAACAAAACCACAATATGCACCTGTTTTGTCTCCACATTTATTCAGTATATGGTCATGCAATTATGTTGTTAAGTGGGCAGCAACCTAAAACATTTGCAGGGATTTTTAGCCTTGTTTGGAAAGCTTAGTCTATTTAGGCTCCCCTCTCTCTCCCCATTCAGACCCCCATCCTCTTTGTACATAACTTACTTCTTTTCATCACTATCATTTTCAAGTTACTAAATAGTAATCCTTCTCTCTTTACACACTTGACATGGCACCATACTGTACCCAATACATCGTTAAAACATCCTTGGGTAAAGAGAAGCTAAAATACTCAAACAAATTATCTGAACTCAGATTCAGAAAGGATTTTAACATTCATGTAAATGGGAAGTCTTCATGCTCTAAAGATTTGACCACAGAGTTTTCAAGCAAAGGTTTATAGATAGGCCTGAAGTAGCAAGTAGATTCCAGTGTTGTAGCTATCTTATTTGTATAATGAAGCAAACCAACCCAAAATTCAAAAACCACTGCATTTAGGTATTTTGAAAATCTGACCCCAGATTTTGCAACATGAACTCATTGCTAAAATGTATTTTTCAGTTACTTTGTAGAGTGTCTTAGGAGGGCACTTCTTTGAGAGTTCTTCTCTAACCCTCTCCATTCTATTTAACATTTTTATCAGAGATACAGAAGAAAATTTTTAAAAAAAATCACTGATAAAATTCCCAGATGACACAAATATTGGGAGTGCAGTAAATAAAAAAAGAGGGTAGATCACCAATACAGAGCAATCTGTATCACTCAATAAACTGGGCAACAGCAAACAATATGCATTACAATACAACTACATGTAAAGTCATGTTTATGAACAAAGAATGTAGGCCATGTGTGACATTATTGACATCAACTGTGATCATATAGATCATTGTTGCAACCAGGGTCCTCTGGTGGCACCAGGTCTTGTACTGATGAGGTCAAGTGGGGTGTCTACACAAAGGTTGTAGTTTACTGGTTATGATTATGCTGTCTGTATGTGTGTATCATTTTTGTATTTGAAGTTATGAATATTGGCTATGTATTTATATCTCACTGTGTTTGATTCTAAGTATCCTCAGTGAAGCAGTTGGTCAGCTTCTTGAGAAATGACTATCTCAGTAAATGCCCAGTCAAGAAACACTTAATTGACAATGGACTTTGGGAGATACCAATTCACATTTGAGCTTTTCTGGGAACATTCAAACTAACATGTAAACAATGGCATCGGTCTGCAAAAAGCTGAATCATTCATGGACATGTGACTTGCCTAGGTGGCTACAGACTCCATCTTGTTGCTGTGATTTTGCACAGAAAAAAGGGGTTTCCCCCCACAAGTGAAAGCATGTACAAGGCCCTGGAAACTCCTCCATTTTGTCTTCAGCTGGATCAAGAGATGGCCTCTCCACCCCCAAGAGATGCCTGAAAGAAACTGGAACAAAGGACAGTAACTACGGGGCTGTGAGTGATTGCTGGACCCACACTAGGAAGGAATCCAGTCTATGAAAGAAGCTTAGTGGAACATCTCTGAGGGTGAGATTTTATCCAAAATCAAGTTCTTAATATATTGGGTTTAGACTTGCGTGTTTTGCTTTATTTTGCATGGTAACTTATTTTGTTCTGTCTATTATTACTTGGAACCACGTAAAGCCTACTTTTTATACTTAATAAAATTCCTTTTGCTTATTAATTGGCCCAGAGTAAGTAAATAATACCTGGGGGAGCAAACAGCTGTGCATATGTCTCTATCAGTGTTCTAGAGGGCAGACAATTTATGAGTTTTCCCTGTATAAGCTTTATACAGAGTATAAGATTTATTTGGGGTTTAAATCCCATTGGGAACTGGGTGTCTGGGTGCTAGAGACAGGAGCACTTTGTAATGGTGCACCCCATAAGGCTTTATGGAAACATGCTTATGAATGTATATATGACATAACTGGAATATGTTCTATGCTACATATGCCATGTAACATATCTCTGTAAAGGTTATGATCTACTGAATCTGTTCATTCTATTTGTATGCATGTATCATTTTTGTATTCAAAGTTAGGAATATTGGCTGTGTACTTGCTTGATTTTGTAAGCAGCCTAAGTAAAGCATTTGGTCAGCTTCTTGAGAAAGGAATGGGCAAGTTAAATGCCCAATCAAGAAAACCCTTAACAAACAATGGATCTTGGAAGGCTTCAATCCACATGAGACTTCTTCCTGGAGACATTCAAGATAGCATGCGGGCAATGGCTGCTGCCTGTAAAAACTGAGTTATGCATGGAAATGTGACTTGCCCATGTGACTCCAAAACTCCATCTTGGAGCTGGACTTTGCATAGAAGAGATACATGGTAAAATGGATTTATTTGGGGTTTGGACCCCATTTGGAGTTAGGCATCTGAGTGTTAAAGACAGGAACACTTCTTAAGCAGCTTTCAATTAAGCTTGTAGATTGTGGAACGTGGTTCAGACCTAGGTCTGTGTTTGTGGCTGGCAACATGTCTGGTACAACTAGGCATGACTCTGGAGTCCCAAGCTGGCAGGGAAAACAGGGGTAGAAGTAGTCTTGGCACATCAGTTGGGAGCTCCAAGGGGGTTTCTGTGATCCAACCCATCACACACTTCTTAAGCCGTTTTCAATTAAGTTTGCAGCTTTGGGGCATGTAGTTCAGACCTTGGGTCTGTGTTGGAGCAGATTGGCATGACAAGGCAGGGTCCTGGAGGCCTAAACTGGCAGAGAAAATGGGCTCAGAGGTAGTCTCAGCACATCAGGTGACAGTCCCAAGGGGGTTTCTGTGACCGAACCCGTCAAACCATGCTTATGGGATGGGGGACTATCCTGGGAAGAAGTGACTCTGAAAAGACTTGGGGGCCATGGTGGACAATCAGCTAGACATGAGCTTCCAGTTTGACCCTATGGCCAAAAGGGCTAATGCTTTCCTTGGAAGTATAAACTGGGAAATAGTGAGTGAGTATAAGCAGTGAATTTGGCATTGGTGTCATAGCTATTCAATTACTGTATCCATTTCTGGTGTCCACTATTCAAGGATAGGAGAAGGTTCAGAATAGAACCATGAGAATGATTAAAGCATTGGGAAACGTGTTATAGCAAAAGTTTGATGGAGCTCAAGCTGATTTTTTTTTCCCTCCCAAAATACATGATCTAGTTCCACCAGGAACTAGAAGGAATTTGTTAGGCCAATTGTTCACAATGGTCCCTATGGCTTTATAGACTGTGAATCTATTCAAAGTCCTCATTTGAAGTTTTAAAAGTCCTCTGCTGGTGTTTCCTGAACTGCTAATGGAAGTTCACCTCTTTGGAAATTCTCACTATAAGGATTACTACTCAATTGTGTTTTAAGTGTATTGATAAATTGTATAGTCAATTGCTTGACCACACTTTGACTCATTATGAAATATATTCAGGAGACCAAATAACCAGTATCAGTCAGGTTTATTGTGACAAGTCAGTAATATTATAGTACAGGAAAAAAGTTCAGTATAATACCAGTCTCCAGCAAGTCAACACGTGCAACATTGTTACATTTACCTTACATATGGTGTGCTCCCAGAGTTACACTCCCAAGCCATCTTTTATACCCTACCTGTTTACAAATAAAAAAAAAAATCATTGTATATGTAACCTGAAACTAGATTTAACCAATAAGCTTTCTACCTTGTTCTTTGCATACTGCAGTATACCCCTTATCTCTTTTTGTTCTGAACACATGTAGTCCAAGTACCAAGGAATGGACGGCGCCTCTAAGTTTTCTTCTTGGATTGAACAATCATATGTCTTATCCAAGCATTGGCCTGTGAGAATAACTTCCTACCTGTTGCTATGGTAAAATAATTAATTAGACATCCTATCTACATAACCCAAAGCTTACTTCAGCTATGCAATGTATTATGGGATACCTAACATAAGAGAACATAATTATAGGAGAAGTATAGGCCAATTTAGGCTAAACTTCTATACTATTTGTATGTAATTCTACTTGTGCTTAATGCAAGCTAATGTACATGTGCTGCAAATATATACTATTAACATGATTTTATATATAGCCAGCGTATGGTCAAAAAAACGTGTCACTAGGTATATCAGTGTATCCATCCACCCTTAATGAGCCTTATGGGTTAGAAAACCTTCAGAAAAAGTTGAGTAAAGATTGGAATACAAATTCCCAAGTAAGAAGCCTTGCTGCTAGAGGACCTCATCCATATTTCTGAATTCCCTAGCTTTGACACATATGCCCAAATTGTGAGCCTCTAAAAAGAGTAGCTGAAAGGCGTAGGGTTAGGGGTGTGGATGACTAAAATACAATCTGCTTGCAGTATTGATCATAAGAGCCTTGTTGAAAATTTGGCAATTCTTGTTACTAATATTATGCTAATAATGTATTAAATTAAAGACTTCTAACATGGCATGATTCATACAGTACACGTCCATCAACAAAATGTTTCCTTCGAGTCATCTTATGATACAGTTGCAATTCTGCTGTTTTTACCACTCCACAATACAGGTATTATCACATATTATTCTTCTTAGGGTATATTATTCTTCCTTGGAAAGTTTAATCTAGTACTCCCCATTTGCCACTATGTTCAAATGGCAGCCACAGGGAACTATGGCTCCCTGATCCTTGGCCCTCCACCCCTATGGAAGCAGCAGCAGTATGGTACCTACTTAATTTATGCTACTGGAGTACGGTTCCAATGGTTCCTGCATCAGTAACAGTTCAGAACCCCCTCCCACCTGTATCCTGTCCCTCAAAAGACCTTAACATGCCCTTCTTCCACTGGTTTACAGTTACGTACATACTTAACTATCTTGCTGAACAACCTTTGTTATCAGATATCAGCACAAAATCTGGCTTTCATAACATGTGAAATAGACTTTAATAATCTCACCAGGGAGCTATTATTTCATGCAACTCTTCTCCTCCTCCAGAAAGGTAATCATATTTGTGTTCCACATTTTAAACGTAAGAAAAATGGTAAATCCATTTTATAGTCATATTTGTCATAGTGTGTTTTATATTAGATTCTCCTTTTGTTGTGGGTTCGGGATGTTACAATGAAGAAACTCTTATGTGAACCTTCTACATCACTTATTTTTATTATCTATTTATAAATGTTAGAACTATATAGTGTCATAATGATTATTGAAAACAAAAGGTCACTTTGTATGGTACAGACAGTTAAAATAAAAAAAATTCCAACCTATTTTTACTTCCTTCAGCTATTGTGCTTGTACAATGGATATAGTCACATAGTTGGACTAGAGAATTTAACCCCCCCCTTTCAATATCACACTCTGAAATTGTAGTGCTTACGTAATCAAACAAGCTTTATCCCATTTATATGAAAAAAAAAATCAAATGTTCAGGTATAATATATTGATACAAATTATACTTTGTAAGTCTGTGTGACATATTGACATATTCTTCATTATACATGTGTACCAAGTCAAAATAATCCAATGGGTTTAAAGTTAAGAATGTACATAATTTTTTGCTAGTTTTCAGTTAAACAATTTCTTTTTGTTAAATTTTTGGGGCATATTACAAAATTCTCAAGTGTGCTGTTTAAAATTTGTGAATTTATTTACCAATTATTTGAGAATATTCTTTTTTTTCTGACTGTCATAATTCACAACATGGAGATTAGTCTTATGCAATTTATCTGACACAGTTTGGTCCCTGACTGACTGCATTACATAATTCAGAGTGAATTTTAAGTATTACAAATAAATATACCACTTTATATTTATTTTTGGCAAATATTAAATAAAAGATTAATATTTACTAGCATGAAAAGTTTGCAAATACAGTTGAATCAAAATTTTTTCAGAATTTGAGCAAATATTTTGTAGTTAGCTCTGCTAAAAAGTAACCTATTCTTCTATGTATTGAAGACAGATTTCTTAAAGCATTCCATTTCTCAGCCACTTATGAGTCATTACTATTTTTATTCCATTCCTCATTTATGAATAGCCCTGCTTTCTCCCTAGTGTACCTTTATTCTTTGTAATATTTGTAAATGCCCGTCTTATTTCCCTTTAGCCATCTGTCTCTGAACTATATTGGTTATGGAAAATCCACAAATGATTCAGAGACTTCACTTTGGATGAGAAAAAAAAGTTTGGATGTTTATCAACCATTGCTTGGCCTCAAATTTGGTTGGAAATCTCATAAAATAACACTCAGTCATAAGAGTTTTTATTTTTGTCTCAAAACTGACAAATGGTCTTTGAGTGTGAGCTAGCATTTTGAACCTGGAAAAGATTCCCATGGAAGACAGCACAATGCGAGTATTGTCTGGATGCAGGTTTGGGGTATTTTACAGTCCATTTTCAGTCTCCGAAAAATTAAGAAATACAGCAGCATGCAAAAATTAACCAAAAATAAGTTATTTTTCTTATTTCATCAGCACTGATTGAACTCTTCTCTTAGATTTATTGCATTCATGCTGATGACAGGTTTTGCTCGATAACAATCCAAAGCAGTGCAGACTGATGCATGTTCATTTTTGGCATCTGAGTCCGATGCCACCAGCAGAAGGCTCATTTTCTTTTTTGGTGGTTTGGGTTCTGATAGTTTCTGCATCGGAGTATTGCTCTTTTAAGACTTCTGAAAGCAAGCTTCATGCCTCATCCTTCTCAGATTTTGGAAGGCGCTTCTGATTCTTAAACCTTGGGTCGAATGCTGTAGCTATCTTTAGAAATCTCACATTGGTAATTTCTTTGCATTTTGTCATATCTTCAGTTAAAGTGATCTTAAAATAAACACCTTGCAATGCCAGCTACAGAAGTGCCTGGCAAATACAGTAACTCCTCACTTAAAGTCATCCAGGTTAATGTTGTTTCATTGTTACACTGCTGATCAATTAGGGAACAAGCTCATTTAAAGTTGTGCAATGCTCCCTTCTAACATCATTTGGCAGCCTCCCGCTTTGTCCACTGCTTGCAAGAAGAGCAGCCCGTTTCAGCTAGCTGGTGGCGGTTTGGAACTAGAGTGGACCAGCAGCCCCACTATCAGCTCCCTCTATCAGTTGCCCGCTCTCCTAAGTTCCCTGTGATGCAGTCGCCCATCAGGGTATCAATTGCTGGGAGTTCAGCTGTCCCTCCCCCCACTGCCATATGCTGCTCCTTCTCTCTGCCTTAGAGCTGCTCCCAGAGACTCCCGCTTGCTGTGCAGGGGGTAGGGGGGGAAGCAGGGGGCTAATTTCAGGGTGTCCCCCTCCTCCCTGCTCCTGCACCCCACTTTCCCCTTATCCATAGAAAGCAGGGAGGGGACACAGAGGGGGAGAGAGAGACAGAGAGCTTGGGGCAGCAGCTGCTGTCTCAACTTCCTGATCCACTTAAAAAGACAATGCACTTAAGAGTGGGTCAGGTTACTTAAAGGGACAGTGTGCATCTCTCTCTCTCCCACACACAAGATGTGTGTCTGTCTTTGTCTGCTATGCTGTCTCCCCTCCCTCCTGTTCATGCTGCCTTGTGTGAGAGGCTACATTAACAACAATGTGTTAACCCTTGAGGGCTCAGTCGAGTGCTAGTTCATCATTTAGCAGCAAGGCATTCCCCGGGAAATATCCCTCCCTCTAACTTCACCACCTCAACCAAGCTTCACAATCATCATAGCTGTGAACAGTGTTAAATTTTTTAAAATGTATACTGTATGTATATCTATATAATCAAGGCTAGCTCCAGGCACCAGCATTTCAAGCTGGTGCTTGGGGCAGAAATCTACAAGGGGCGGCAGTCCCTGTTGTTTTGCCCCCAAGCAGCGCGCCGAATTACTGCCGTGGACAGTGGGGGCAGTCAATGTGCCCTTAGGGCAGCACGCACGTTTCCACAGCGGCAGCAATTCGGCAGCAGCTTCTATGTTTAGCTGTCCGCTGCGGCTTCAGCTAAACATAGAAGCTGCCACCGAATTTCCGCCACCGCAGAAACACACCTGCCGCCCTAAGGGCAAACGGACTGCCCCCGCCTGCGGCGGCAATTTGGTGCGCTGCTTGGGGTGGTGAAAACTGTAGAGCTGGCCCTGCATATAATACAGTACATAGTTTTTTGTCTAGTGAAAAAAAATTTCCCTGGAACCTACCCACTCTCCCCCTTGATATTAATACTTATGGGGAAATTGGATTTGCTTAACATAGTTTTGCTTAAAGATGCATTTTTCAGGAACATAACTACAACATTAGGCGAGGAGTTACTGTACCTGTTCTCACTTTCTGGTGACATTGTAAATAAGAGAGTAGCATTATCTCTTGTAAATGTAAACAAACTTGTTAAGCCAATTGCTAAGATGAAGTAGGACTGAGTGGACTGGTAGGCACTGAAGTTTCACATTGTTTTTGAGTGCAGTTATGTAACAAAATAAAAATCAAACTTTTGTAAGCTGCACTTTTACGGCAAAGATTGCACTACAGTACTTGTATGAGATAAACAAAATAAATGGTATTTCAGTTCATTTTTACAGTGCAAATATTTGCAATCAAAAATATACACTTTGATTTTCATTATACACAGAATACAATATATATGAAAATGTAGAAAGACATCAAAATATTTAATACATTTCAATTGATATTCTATTGTTGAACAATGCAATTTAAACTGTAATTATTTAGTTAATTGCATGAGTTAACTATGATTAAAGCAACAGCCCCAATGTATATGTAAAATGTTTCAATTATTGGTTTGATCAGGAGAGCTAGAATTTTTAAAAAAAAATAAATAAATAATCTCACCTATTTGAAAATACATACTAAATTGTCCTCTCATTAACACTAGTGCAACCACTTTCCATGACATCAACGGTGTTACAACCAGCAGGTCTACAGCTATAGATCTATATCCTGCCTCTAGAGTCTCTTTCATAGGAGAACTCCCCCCCCCCCACCCCAGTTTACCTGCCTCCTGCTACATTCATCATCATCACCACCACCACCACCACCACTACAATAAGTCTTTCCAGGTGGCAGTCATTAAATAGGTGGAATGAAGCACCTCAGCTTTTCCATCCTGCCAGTGATTCCATCAAATGCTGCTAATGTGAACTCAGGCTGCTAACAGTTTAAAAAATATATATATATCAATGCAGTACAACACACACACACACCACTCTGTTACCATTGGAGAATATATATTGCTCAAGACAAGGTTCAGTTAACATTTTGTGAAAAGAAAATTTGTGAATGTCAGTTCTTACAAATGATTTAAAGAAGTAAAAGTAATTTGCAATTTATCCCAAGGCTTTGCATTTTTAGTTCATTCCCACAGAAAATACAAATGGGTTTGTTTCACCTAAGCTTTATCTTCAATTTGGGTTTTAACGGAGAGTATAATATATTCAAATCACTAACAGCTCCGTAAAGCTTAGGCCAGCTAGAACAGTCTTTAATTCAGAATCTAACATAATAGTATCCCTGTTTTTACAATGTAGCTACAAATATGTTTCTATTTTATGCTATCTTCTGTTCAGTTCTCTCCCCCTTCCCCCGTAGGTCCTGACAGGAAAAGGAAATTACAGTATGATACGTGTATTTCAGTGACTATATTGTAGACTTAGAACTAAACTGACTAGCAACAATAAAACCTAATCAGCTGGTTTCTTTGAGACATGAACAAGAGGAATATTAAATGAATCTCTAAATCAAACAATTAGATCAAACTATATTCACTCACACACACACACTCTCTCTCTCTCTCTCTCTCAAAATAGAATATTGTCTAGTAAAGAAAAATACCAACAAATCATAAAGCAAGCAAAACACCTTCTTTGAACACTGTTTTTGTGGTAAGTTTTTTTATTTAGGATCTTCAGAATTTTTTATGTATAATGTGAAAATACATTACATATACATGAGCTACAATTCAAATGTTAACATAAATGTGACAGAAACTGAACACAATTTCCATACTGTGAGAACCTCCAGAAACACAGGCCATTAGCTTTTGCAAATATTTCACCTGAACAAATTATTTTGAATGTTATACAATATTATCTAGCTCAGGGGTTGGAAACCCTTGGCATGAGACCCATCAGGGTAATCTGCTGACGGACCGTGAGACATTTTGTTTATGTTGACTGTCCACAGGCATGGTTCCCGCAGTTCACAATGGCCGTGGTTCACTGTTCCCAGCCAATGGGAGCTGCGGGAAGTGGCAGCCGCATGCCGAAGGTTGTCAGCCCCTGATCTAATACTACCTACCACAAAGTGGTGCTGACTACTGAGCTCTGCTATCATGCTCAAAATCATCTTTTGGATGGAGTGGCAAAACATGGCAGCACCATTGTCCAATATATATGAAGTGAAAAGGTTACTGAGTAAACATAAGAGAGCTGGTTGGGAAATGGTTTTCCCATACCAGGGAAAAATTCCTGTCCCAAATTGGAATGAAGAACCAAGATCTGAAAAATATTCACAAACTGACAAAAAAAAAAACCCAACAACAAACACACACACACACACGACATACACACCACACACACCCACACACACACCAGGACCTGGTTTGAATCATTTGAAATGTTATTACCTTTTTCTTCATGTTTTCATTTTGAAACTAAGATAATTATAGTAAAGTCATTTTAAATCAAATAAAATGGAACCAGACATTTTCAAAATGGCAGAGAAACAGACACGCTAGTGAAGGGAGTGTGTGGTGTTCTGGGGGGTTGTTTTTAATGTGGGTGGTGGTTTGGTTTGTGTTTCCCAGATTAACAGGACTTAGGTGGGAAGCCTATGACAAATACAGAGGCAGCACTGGTAGTGACCCAGGCAGTGGAAGACACAATGAAGATGACTGGATGTAGAAGCTGTGGCATGTACATGATCCTGGAGGGGGTACCTGAAAAAAATTTCGTCTGCATAAAGTGTCACCTGATAGAGCTGATAGAAGAAAAGATCCAAGGATTGGCGATGCAGATGGAAACTCTGGTTGAGTTTAGAAGGGGATTCGAGCAGATGGAGCAAAGACATGAGGAGGCTGAAGATGGAAACAGGACCAAAGAACACTGAGGGGAGACTCCTGAGTGAGGAAAGTGGACAGTGGAAGCATGTGACTAAGAGAACCAGGCAGAGGAAAAGATGGGCTAGCAAACAAGAAATAGAGCTCAGGAACAGGTTTGAGGAGTTGGAAAATGAAAAAGGGACACATCAGGTGGTCATTGAAGGTGGGAAGACAAGAGAGAAGGGCAGCTGGTTCTATAGGAAGAGGGGAAGAGTCAATGGAGATAACACCAGATATGAGCCCAAGAGGATATAGGATGGGTTGCAAAGAATTGCAAAGGAGAATAGGAATTGAGAGGACTTGCAGCCAGAGGGAACATGAGATAGTGCTATTCTCTGGTCTATCTCCAGGAAAAGACAGGTCTACGTGATTGGAGAATCCTTACGGAGAAGAATAGACAGGCCTGTAACCAGAGCTGATCCAAAGAACGGAAGGGTGTGCTGTCTGCTAGGTGCTAAGATATGGGATATGGACCTGAGGCTGAAGAGGATCCTAACAGGAGTGGGAAAGAATCCACTGATTGTCCTTCATGTGGGAACAAATGATACGGCTAGATTCTCACTAGAACGTATCAAGGGATATTATACCAGGCTGGGAAAGATGCTCAAGGAAAAATCGAGGCTCAGGTGATCTTCAGTGGGATTCTGCCTGTTCCTAGAGAAGGGCCACAAAGGTGTGGCAAGATTATGATGATGAACAGATGGCTCAGGCAGTGGTGCTATGAGGAGGGCTTTGGGATGTATGGCCACTGGGAGGCATTCATGGACAGGGGACTGTTTTCTCGGGATGGACTTCACCTGAGTAAGGAGGGAAACAGACTTCTAGGATGAAGGCTGGCACAACTGATTAAGAGAGCTTTAAACTAGGAATTTGGGGAAGATGGTTGGGAGATGTCCAGGTAACCTCCATGTTGGATCTTAACATTGAGAGGGAAGAAAATTAAGTAAGAAAGGATATAGCTGTGGGTAGGAGAATGGACGCAAGGAGGAAAGGTAGTGTAGATACCAGTCTAATTGGTGATACTGGCAGTAAAATATCTGGGCCTAATCGGGTAAAGTATGTGGGCAAAGCCAAACAGCAAAAATTATGATTGTACACCAGTATGAGGAGCCTAGGTAACAAAATGGAGGAACTAGAGTTACTGGTGCAGGAAGTGAAACCCAGATATTATAGAGATAACAGAAACACGGTGGAATAGTAGTCATGACTGGAGTACAGGTATTGAAGGGTATGTGCTGTTTAGGAAAGACAGAAATAAAGGCATAGGTGATGGAGTAGCACTGTATATCAATGATGAGGCAGACTGTAAAGAAATAAGAAGGGATGGAATGGAGAAGACAGAGCCTGTCTGGGCAAAAATCACATTGGGGAAGAAAACTACTAGGGATAATGACAGGATGAGAAATGGAAATGAGCATATGGAGGTAGATATTACCGCATCCAAGGTAGAAGCCAAATTCAAACAGCTTAATGAGACTAAGTTGGGACCCAGATAATCTTCATCCAAGAATATTAAAGGAACTGGCCCATTAGCAAGAGTTTTTAACGAATCTGTAAACTCGGGGGTTGTACCATATGACTGGAGAATTGCTAACATAGTTCCTATTTGTAAGGCGAGGGGGCGGGGGGAAGTGATCCAGGTAACTACAGGCCTGTCAGTTTGACATCTGTAGTATGCAAGGTCTTGGAAAAAAATTTGAAGGAGAAAGTAGTTAAGGACATTGAGGTCAGTGGTAACTGAGATAAAATACAACATGGTTTTACAAAGGTAGATCATGCCAAACCAACCTGATCTCCTTCTCTGAGAAGGTAACAGACTTTTAGACAAAGGAAACGCAGTGGATCTAATTTACTTCTATTTCAGTACGGCATTTGATACAGTTCCCAATGGGGAACTATTAGCTAAATTGGAAAAGTTGGGGATCAATATGAAAATTGAAAGGTGGACAAGGAACTGGTTACAGGGGAGACTACAACAGGTCATACTGAAATGTGAACTGTCAGGATGGAGGAAGGTTACAAGTCAAGTTCATCAGGGATCAGTTTTGCGACCAATCTTATTATTACTGACCTTGGCACAAAAAGTGGAAGTGTGCTAATAAAGTTTGCAGATGACACAAAGCTGGGAGGTATTGCCAATACAGAGAAGGACCCTGGATATCATACAGGAAGATCTGGATGACCTTGTAAACTGGAGTAATAGTAAGAGGATGAAATTTAATAGTGAAAAGTGCAAGGTCATGCATTTGGGGAATCAACAAGAATTTTTGTTATAAGCTGGGGATGCATCAGTTGGAAGTAACAGAGGAAGAGGACCTCGAAGTATTAGTTGATCACAGGATGACTATGAGCCACCAATGTGATATGGCCGTGAAAACAGCTAAGGTGAGGTATTTCCAGTAGAGATAAAGAGCTGTTAGTACTGTTATACAAGGCACTGGTGAGACCTCATCTAGAATACTGTGTGCAGTTCTGGTTTCCCATGTTTAAGAAGGATAAATTCAAAATGGAACAGGTTCAGAGAAGGGCTACTAGGATGATCCAAAGAGTGGAAAATGAAAGGAGACTCGAGGAGCTTGGCTTGTTTAGCCTGACGAAAAGAAGGCTGAGAGGAGATATGATTGTCCACTATAAAGATATCAGAGGGATAAATACCAGGGAGGGAGAGGAATTATGTGGACACAAGAACAAATGGATATAAACTGGCTATCAGGAAGTTAGACTTGAAATTAGATGAAGATTTCTAGCCATCAGAGGAGTGAAATTCTGAAACAGTCTTCCAAGGGGAGCAGTGGGGGCAAAAGACATATCTGGCTTCAAGACTAAGCTTGTTAAGTTTATAGAGGGGATGGTGTGATGGGATAGCCTAATTTTGGCAATTAATTGATCTTTGACTATTAGCGGTAAATATGCCCAGTGGCCTGTGATGGGATGTTAGATGGGGTAGGATCTGAGTTACTACAGAGAATTCTTTCCCGAGTGTCTGGCTGGTGAGTCTTTGCCCACATGCTCATGGTTTAGCTGATCGCCATATTTCGGGTCTGGAAGGAATTTCTCTCCAGGGCAGATTGGCAAAGGCCCTGGAGGGTTTTCGCCTTCCTCTGCAGTGTGGGGCATGGGTCACTTGCTGGAGGATTCTCTGTACCTTGAAGTCTTTAAACCATGACTTGAGGACTTCAAATAGCTCAGACATAGGTTAGGGGTTTATTACATGGGTGGGTGGGAGAGATTCTGTGGCCTGTGTTGTGCAGGAGGTCAGACCAGACCAGACCAATCATAATGGTCTCTTCTGACTTTAAGGTCTATGATTCTATGAAGTCACTGACAATTTCAGAACTTTTTTCAAAAATGAGAAATACTTCAAAACTGACCTTTTCCCCCCATGAATAGTTTTGGTTTCAAGAAATCATTTTTAAATTTAAAAAGGGGGGTTAAAATGTTGCTGATGAGCTCTACCAAGATTGGTGTTCTCTACATTTGAAGAGTTCACAAATCTGTGAAAATAGTAAAATTAGTAAAAGAAAAAGAATGCAGCCCTGGAACACCATCACTAAAGGTCCAGTCCTACAACTTTTGCACATTAAAATATTTTTTCCCTTGGTTTTGCTCACTGGAGCAAGGACTACTTGGGTAAGGACCTAATAATACAGTAGTCACCATAAGAAAGTTAATATTCACAATAGCAAGCACACGGTCACCACAAACTGTTTCCTGTTCTACGTGCAGAAGAAACTGATATTTCAAATACAATTGTTTGGTGGTAGTTGGCAAATACTGATAATTTAGTGGTAATCATTGTATGCATACCAAATATAAGGTAATATTTGTAGTATATGAAATGGTGTGGGTGATAAACAGTCTCAAATCATACAAAGAAAGGAATGCTCCATCTTTTAGATCATCGGTTGCCAATCCAAAGTTGAGCAGTTCTGTATATCTTTTAAGCAGTTCACACCAGTCCTGTATCAAGAAAAATCACAGTTCTGCTCTGGTCCATTCACCTTCTTGTTCTGCCTTCATTACTACTGTGTGAGCTTAGGCACTCTAAGTGCTTGACCTACAGTCCATTAAAGGCAATAAGATTTTTCCATGAGCTTCAATGAGTTTGGATTAGGGCATACATGTTTTAAGTAGAAAATGTAAAAGCCATTACTTTTTGGAAGAAAGGAACATTATTATATCCTACCTGAGATATTATTTGAATGTGACTAACTAGTCTAACAGCCAATATCTATTAAAAACTACAGAGCATGTTCTAATTTCTGTAATACATGATGAAATTTACTTGCAAACAGCTGTTGAGAAAGTAAATGCTGCCCAATCTTTTTAATATGTCTCTGACTTAAAACTTGGGAGCTGTTTCTGTCTGTCCTATTCACCCATAAACCCTCATGACTATGCCCTAGAGGAGTATGTGAAAAGCACTTCAGACTTTACCTTATGAGCCATATGAGATCAGCTGGCTTCTGCCATTTCAGAATGTTTAAAGTTGTCCGGCAGTCCTGTGCCTCAGCAGTATGATTTTCAAACTGTGCTTCATTATAAGCTTTAGGGAAATGACAGACATGCTAAAGTTGCCAAACTTCTGAGGGATATTTTCCAGACAGTTTTTGGTGACCAGCTCATCTATGTTCCATCCAAGCGTTCACACCATGTAATGAGCTTCTCATAAGACTGTTCTTGGTGATGTCATTTGTAATATTGTCATTTATGATACAGAATTCACATACTGTTAGCCAGCCATTAAACAGTGAGTTGTTGGTAACAATGGTAAGAATCAGTCTTACCAATGATTCATTGCTTCAGACAAAGAGTAGGCGTCTTTCCCGAGCAGAAATGATTAGAATTATTTTAGTTTGAAAATAAAGTTATTCTTGGTCAGCATAAGTAACTTGATTTCATAATAGCAACAGCAGAAAATGGATAGTATGGATTAACAGTGGATAGAAAACACTGAAAATATTATAACGCTGTTCTTAAAAAAAAAAAAAATCAAATCAAGGGTATATTATACCCTCACCTGGAATATTGGGTTCAATACTTGTCACTCTATCCCAAAAAGAAAAACCAGATACAAAAGGGGCTCAGAAACAGGTAATGAAAAATAAAGGCATGGAATGGCTCCAATATATGGAAAGTCTGAAAGGATTAGGATGAATTAGGAGCCAAGTAAGAGTTGACAAGAAAATGGTATGTAGGATAATGATTGGTACACAGATAGGATAAATAGGAGCTAACAATTTACCCTCACATGATACAAGGAAAAGGAGAACAAAAACTGATGGAAGGAAATACTCTCTCACAGAACACAGAATTAAGGCAAGGAACTCATTTCCAGACTATACCATTGAGTCCAAGAGCTTATTGGGATTCAGAGAAGACTAAACATTCAAAGAAGGTTAAAGAGTAACCAGTTATAATAAATATTAAAACAATATTTTGGAAGGACCATAAAGATCTCATTTTTTCAGAGCATAAACCAGCCTCTGACTACTGAAAGTTAGGAGTAAATTTTTCTGCAGGCAGATTGTCCCATAACCAGCAACTGCTACTGGCTAGTGTTGGAGACACTGTAGTTGATGGACCACCGATCTGTTCCAGTATACCAATCCCTACATTCTTCCATCCCACTGAAATCAGTACTTGTTATGGAAGAAGGTACTACTCATTATGAGGAAGGATGGCAGGATCTAGTTAGGCTTTGAATTTGTCTGATCTCCTTTGGAAGGTTGTGCCATAGCAAGATCCCCTCAGAGAATGTATGGTCCCAAGCTTCATCCCAGAGTAGTACAAATGTCATAGAAGTCCATAGATCATGAATTTGGTCTTTGGTATTGTGGGGGCTTGATCCATTAATTGAGTGAAAATTAGAATGAAGGTCCTAAACTGGCATTGGATGCTGACTGAGAAGCAGTGGAGGGGCTTCAGCACAGGCCCAATGTACTCACAGTTGCCTGAGCCCTGGAGAAGGTGGGAGCTGCTTCCCATACCAGCTGGACCATGTGCATCATTTTCATATTCAGCTTCATACACAATTAGTTACAATAATCCATTTTATAGGTGACAAACCCATGGATTACTGCAGCCAGGTCCTCAGTGGGAGAAAGATTTGTAGCAAGCTTGAGGTGAAGACGACATTTCTGGAAAATGATGCTACCTGGCAAACAGGACCCTGAGGCTTTGCATCATTTGACAAGTGGGGTCTGTGTGCCTTTGATGGAAGGTGAAAGCAATGCCTTGGCCAGCTTTTCAAATCATTTCCCTGTTCCAATCAGAATCACTTCAGTCTTGCCTTGTTCAGTTTGAATCAGCTGCTCCTCATCCAAGAGCTAATTTCCTGTAGGCAGTCTGACATTTAAGAAGTGGCAGTGGTTACAACATCAACTAAGAATAAAATAAACAGTTGAGTGTCATCGGCATGCTGGTGACAGCTAAGCCCACGACATCTCAATATCTCCCAACAATAGAGAAATGCCAGTAGAGGTTTGCTATTTTACACTAGGTGAGGATTTGGCCCTTTGGGCTTTTCCCCCCAAATGCATGTCGTTGTGCAAATAATACTGGTCTATGTCAGTCATTCCTAATTACATCATATGCAGTGTAATATGTGACTGATACAACCCAATTTACCAGATCCAGAGTGACATATCAGCTAAGAAACAGGGTCTCTCAATACTACTGTCAAAGAAATTGTGATTTGACTAAAAAAGCTGCTTTAAGGGATTATCCAAGAATTGAAGAAGGCTGGCTATAGCATGAACATTTAGATCAAACATTTGTGATCCTTCTAATACAGGGGTGGGTAAACTTTTTGGCCCAAGGGCCATATCTAGGAATAGAAATTGTATAGCGAGCCATGAATGCTCACAAAATTGGAGTTGGGGGGTGTGGAGGCTGAGGGCTCTATCTGGGGGTGCAGGCTCTGGGGTGGGGCTGGGTTGGAGGAGTTTGGGGTGCAGGAGGGTGCTCTGGGCTGGAATTGAGGAGTTTGGAGGATGGGACGCAAACAGGGCTGGGGCTGAGAGTTGGGATGTGAGGAGAGGTTCAGGGGTACAGGCTTCGGGCGGCACTTACCTCAAGCAGCTCCCGGAAGCAGTGACCATGTCCCGCCTCCAGTTCCTATGCAGAGCCACAGCCAAGTGTCTCAGCACGCTGCCCCATCTGCAGGCACTGCCCCTGCAGTTCCCATTAGCCACAGTTCCCAACCAGTGGGAGCTGTGGGGGTAGTGCTTGGGGCAGGGAGCAATGTGCAGAGCAGAGCCCCCTGGCTGCCCCTATGCATAGGAGCTGGAGTACGGCCTTGCCACAGCTTCTGGGAGCTGTCTGGAGCAGCCTCTAACCCTGCTCCCTGGCTGGAGTGCAGAAACAGACCTCACTCCCTATCGGGAACTTGAGGGCCAACTTAAAACAGCTGGTGAACTGTAGTTTGCCTACACCTGTTCTAAAATAATTAGCAATTAAAGGAACAAACATCCTTCTGATATTCTGTACACTGCAGTGGCTTCTGCTTCTAACTTCTCATGAGCTTAAACAGTCCACATGGAGGGTAGTGCACTACTTCCGCATCACTGCAGAGGTTGTGGGAGGCATAGTTCCTCAAGAATGGCTTCCAGGGTTTTGCAGTCTATACAAGAGAGAGTACTCTTGGTATAGGCTGAAATGGGTTCAGTATGTGCTACTCCAGGCTGGCAGTCAGTTCTGCTGATCATTGCAGAGGATGTGATGGAGACAAAGCCTGCCACCTCCCTGCCCCTTTTTGGGATGGCTCACAGTCTTAGCGCAGCACATTCCTGATGCTCATCGGAGCATATGGCCTGTATTTGTAGCTAGTGTTCTCCCTGCCTGTACCCGCCCTCTCATGTGCACTTCCACACACAGTTAGGTGTGTGTGTGTGTGTGTGTGTGTGTGTGTGTGTTGCAGAAATGCACTCTACATTCCTCAGCTTTAACTATTTAGTGGACAGGGTACTGGACTGGGATTCAGTACACTTTGGTTTTATTCTTAGTTCTACCAGTGGTCTGCTGGGTGACTTTGGGCAAGTCACCTCTCTGTATTTAAATTTCTTCATCCATATAAGAAGGCTTGGCTCTTTTGAGAAGCACTTTGAGATGTACTGATGAAAAATCACTATATTACAGCTAAGTATTAATATTAGCATCACCCTCATGTATTAAAAATCCCTCTATCAGCAGCCTCTCTATAGATTTTTAATTTTTTTCTATTAAATGTGTGATTCTGCAGGAAGGTACACAGCCCAGGCTGGCACTTTAAGGAGAATCTGATCAGTGTGCATATTTCTCATTATTTCCATCCTTTAGCTTCATCACCTATAATGTTTCCCCAGTAAGGCGGCAATTCATAAGTACATAAGAATGCCCCTAAAGGGTCAGACCAAAGGTCCATCTAACTCAATATCCCGTCTGACAGCAGCCAATGCCAGGTGTCCCAGAGGGAATGAACAGAACAGGTAATCATCAAGTGACCCATCCTGTCACCCATTCCCAGCTTCTGGCAAACAGAGGCTAGGGGACCATCTCTGCCCATCCTGACTAACAGTCGTTGATGGACCTATCCTCCATGATTTTATCTAGTTCTTTTTTGAACCCTGTTATAGTCTGGGCTTTCACAACATCCTCTGGCAAAGAGTTCTACAGACTGTGTATTGTGTGAAAAAAAAACAAAACCAAACACCTTCTCTAACTGTAGTGTCTAACGGCATTCTTCCCAAAATTCTATTGACGACATCTTTGTAGGGGATTAGATTCAAAGAGAAATCCCTGGCTCTGATTTTTTCAAGGAAATTGGTGGTAACTAATTGAGAATGTGATTGTGAGTCAGTGTAAGGTAATTAGGAGGAGGTGAGGTCAGATAGTATAGCACACATTGCATTTAAAAAAACAAAAACAAAAACAAAAACCACACAGAACATATACCTTAGGAAATGTTAATAGTGATAATGACACAAGCCACTCTATTTAGTCACATTCACACTTCAGACTCCTATTTCACAATCATGTTCCTTGAATGTAATTAGAGGCAAGTGCATGTGGATTTCAGAACATAGGCATGATAATACCACCATAATTTTGCATATGAAGACCAAGTACCAGAATATATAGGAATTAAAGTACGACTACCACCAGAACTGGAATCTCGCCATAGAGTCAGCATAACTGATCACAGGTAAGGAAACCCTCCTGTGGCATACAGAAAGCCTACTGGCTTCATATCCTCTGTTGGTAGTGTAAGGGGCATGGCTCAAGCAAAGGGTTGTGGCAGGACTTATTTGTGTGGCCCCAGTTCCAAGCTGCTGTAAGACCATTAGCTGCTGGTGTACATTTGATGGAAAAAAAATCTGAATCTATCCACAAAAGTTCATGAACGGCTAAGAATTACATTTTCCTTGAATATTATTTGCAGTGAATTCTTTTACCCATTCTATTTTTATGGTGAGAGATACCGTACTAAAGCAACTTGCCATAAATGAGAGAGAAAAAATTAGAATATCATTCAGTATACATTTGACCAGCTGTACTGATTCTTCAGACAAGTAAATGGTTTAGACTTTAGCAGCATGCCTGTAGCTTTGCAGAAAACTGACTTCTCCATTGAGGTCTGCTCTCAAGTTGCCCAGATGTTTTTGAGGAAGATTGTATATCCCTGTAACCATAATCTGATGTGTTCCAATAGTTTGTACATTCTGTGGTCTGAAGCACAGGTGCTGGAACTAGGGGTGGTGCCGCACCCCCGACTTGAAGTGGTTTCCACCATATACAGGATTTACAGTTTGGTTCAATGACTCAGCACCCCAACTATTCAAAGTGTTCCAGCACCCCTGGTCTGAAGATCCCGAAGTTCCAAGCTATAAATTTAGAATCTTCTGGCTTTATTAAATAACAGAGGAAAGTAAGTAGTGCCACAGCTTTGATTGTTTTATCATTTTGTTGCCCTAATAAATATTCAACTTTTATGTACATCCTCAGTTTACTTTTATTTTTAGTTATAATCTGGTACTTTGGATGCTCATCCTTTTAATAAGAAAAGTGACTTGAGTTTCAGCTGTTCCTTGTGAATAACTTACAGCTTTAATATTAGCTTGGGTATGCCTTGTATATAGTTAATTGATTACTTATATTAATAGTATAACATGGCAAAGTTCTACCATTAGTGCTACATGTGCAACCACACTGAAGTCAATGGGGATATAAAGGTAGAAACAGAAGAATTTGGCTTCTTATGGTGCACTGACACAGGATAAGCTCAATCTCTGAATGTTGGATAAATGTATCAAGAATGCAATGGCTGAAATAAACTCATATTCCATTAGCTAGAATCATAGGACTGGAAGGGATCTCAAGAAGTCTTACAGTCCAGTCCCCTGCACTCATGACAGGACTAAGTATTATCTAGACCATCCCTGACAGGCGTCTAACCTGCTCTTAAAAATCTCCAATGACAGATTCCACAATCTCCCTAAGCAATTTATTCCAGTGCTTAGCTACTCTGACAAAGTTTTTCCCAATGTCAAATTTAAATTGCCATTCTTGCAATTTAAGCCCATTGCTTCTTGTCCTATCCTCAGAGGTTGAGAATAATTTTTTGCCCTCCTCCTTGTAAACAACCTTTTATGTACTTACAAACATATGTCAGTGATGGGTCCCGGGGTGTAACCTGGACTGTGGGACCACTGAGACCTCTATCCTTCTCACACACTGATGCTGTATCAAGCCACAAACCTCTGGCAAGTACTGCATTTACAGAGACATCAACAGGCAGGGACACAACAAGCTGATGTACATGAATGCTTTGCATCCACCCAAGAACTAAGAATAGAGTGGCTTCAGCCAATTCCCCTCAGCCTCCAGCCTTGCACCATCTCACACTGGCCAGGCGTCTGGCCAGCGTAAGTTCATTACCCAGTCTTCCCCTCCCCCAATGTGGAGATGGTATAAACAGGTCAGGTCCTTAATACACAGGCTAGAACTCTTTCTTGGAATGGGACTACTCACCACCAGTTTTGTTCTGCAGACACTTCCAGGCGTTGAGTTGTGGGGGGAAAATGAGGATGTCACTTAGCCTCTTTTGTAGTTTCTTCCAGCATGCTGGAAAGATTTTTTTTTTTTTTTTTGATGTGGGGAATCAGGCAGTCCCCATTATCTACATGTTCTCTGACAAGTCTTCGGTGATGGCCCATTGAAGGGAATCCATCAGCACATCTGGCTACTCCATTGCTGTACCAGAAAGGGTGATTGTGGGTGTTCTCAACCACACAACATATTTCAGTAACACACATAGCAAAATTTCATAACTTCACATACAATGATAGTATATAAAATCCAAAAGGACATTTGTACAAAATACATCATAATTATGACACTGGTGAATATGGGGATTCCACAGTGCTGCTTTGAGGAACAGAGTGCCACAGTTTCTCCTCTCAGTCTTCTTCAAAATAAGCCCATTTTTTTTTCCAAGTTTTCCCCTCACAGGTTGTGTTTTTTTAGCCCTTTAGTCATTTGTTGCTCTTCTCTGGACTCTCCAGTTTGTCCACATCTTTCCTGAAATGTGGTGCCCAGGACAATACTCCAGTTGAGGCCTAATCAGCACAGAAGAATTACTACTTGTGTCTTGCTTACAACACTCCTGCTAATACATTCCAGAATGATAGTATGGGTTTTTTTGTTTAGGTGTTTTATTTTTGGGGGTGGGGGAGGGCGCAGTTTTACCTTATTGACTCATATTTAGCTTGTAATCCACTATGATCTGTAGATACCTTCCTGCAGTACTCCTTCCTGGGCAGACATTTCTCATTTTGTGGGTGTCCAACTGATTATTCCTTCATAAGTGGAGTACTTTGCATTTGTCTTTATTGAATTTCAACCCATTTACTTCAGACCATTTCTCCAGTTTGTCCAAATCATTTTGAATTTTAATCGTATCCTCCAAAAGCACTTGCAACACCTCCCAGTTTGGTATCACCTGCAGTTCTACTGCAATATAGATTTAATTAAGCAATCTTATTTTTTAAAGAATAAATGTACAAAACTATCATTTTTAATGTGTAGGATAACTTGTGATTATGAAGAGCCAAATAAATCCTAAAAGTTTGTGTACCTAACATGCAATCTCACAACCTAGAAGTGAATGAACATATTACTATTTGTTTGCAAAATTAGTAAAAGAAAAGCTTAGAACAGATGCATTGTCACAACCTGATATAAAAATAAAAGAAATCTGGTTGTAGGGATTTCAGTGAAGAAAAAATAAAAACAAATTGTTAACTGTATTGCAATGGCAAAATATTTTTTTCTGTTGGTGTTTTGAAATCCATGCAGGAAAATCTCAAATTGTATTGCCTTTTTAAAATGATGTATAATAAGGCTTCGCTGTCCCTTTCTGAACAAGCAACAGGCTGGTTTTTTCTCTTATTTTGATCAAGAGAAATAAAGATACTGTGAATTCTAAGCCTACTTGGCAATGCATGAACTTCCTTCTTTCTCCTCTCTTCCACAACTGCAAACAAATACTTTATTACAGTAATCACAGCTCTAACAGACAAATGCCAGAAGCCAAATTCATGACTGGTGTAAATATCTGCACCTCAATAGAAGTCAATTGAATTATATGTAGTTATGTCAGCTAAGAAACTGATTGCACATATTGGCCATTGATGACCAGCAGATTAAGAATCTCCTTGATTTTTCTGCTGCTGGATGATATTATTATGACAAGGAGAAAACTTTAGCCAAATACATGCATCATATTTAGCTGTCTAAATAATCACTATTTTCTATGTTCTGAAAATGTGTAATTCTATGTATTATTACCTTGAATGACAAGAGGAGCATGGAAATATTGTTTCCTGGTTTGTGTACTCTCTGGGTTCCTATAAACAATTACTACTTTAACTGTAAAGAAAATACCAGATATTGATACCATCAACCTGACATTAAAAAAAGTACCAGAAAACGTATCTTTCCAACATTTTCCTACATAGCAGCATTGGTATGATTTCAAGTAAACTTGTAACTATTGCTTCACTGTCTTAAAAACATCAATACACTTCGCTTTAGCACTTCCTTTCTACTAATATACCTGCCATAACTGGGCACTTTGAAAATTTTAGTGGAATTGTTCCCACTTATATAGCCCTGAATTCAACCCTGAATGTACCGTTTATTGAATCAAAGTATTTAAGTATATACTAATCAAGCACGTGAGTTGCCACATGGAAATCCATTAGCTGAATATACAAGTCAAGTTAAGCACATGCTTATATACAAGTTAAGCATATACATAGACAAGTTAAGCCCATGCCTGAGTAACTGGGTGAGATCAAATTATTTAAATATATAACTTCAATTAATAAGATAAGATTTTAAAGAAAGTGTACTTAGAGATTAAGTAAGAAGAAAAGAACTCATCTAGTGGGTGATGCTGTTCTACTATTCTATTCTTTGAGTTCTTATACCACATTCTTCTAATACTCAGCTATAGTATTTGGAGCTGCCTTGCCAAATGACCAGCTGAAATTTGGTTAAGCAAATTTCTGATATATTGTCGGTTAGTCTGTTGCCCAAAAATAGTTAGAGACTTGCTCTTGGATGACTAAACAAAAAATTGAAACCATACATTTTCAGCCAAGGAAGGGAAAAATGTTGCTGAAGCATGCATTAAAATTGCAACATTCTGAATGGTGGCCTCAGGCAGACAATTATATATTGAGTGATGGGAATAGACTACTGGAAACATATACTTATCAAAAATTGATGAGTTGCTAGCATATACCATAAAACATCAGTTGCATGGGTAACTTTTAGAACATAGGGAATTTTGAAACATTGATGTAGATATGCTTAGCATAGCCACAAATTATCTAAAACAAAGAAAGCTATAAAACTGGAAGTACACTATGAAAGCAAATTAAAGTGTTGACAAAATACTGTTTTACTGTTTCTGCTATTTCCTGAGTTTACACTTTATTAGTCTAAATTCCTGTAAAGTCTGCTGGTCTATAAAGATACTCATAGCAATGATTTAACCAAAGCAACTGATTTTACTTAATGCTCTAGCCTCTATTTAAGTTGAAACAAGTTGAAAAGCAGCCACAGTGGAATCTTCATAAACAATTTGACACCACTTTAATTAGTAGTTAGAAAGACAGCAATACAGATTTGTCTCAGAAATCTCAGTCTTTTGGGAAATGGAAAGAAGATTCCAAGAGTACCTGAAAGAGGGGCAGGGGAGAAATCAGGAACAAGAACTTTGCCTGAATAAGAACTTCAGGATCAAAGTTCAAATGACAGGGAGCAAGACAGAAAAAAGGTTCTGTTGTTGCCTGTATTTATATGTGGTTTCTTTATCTGTACAGAGGAGGCACAGAAGCAGTGTCACTAATGTTCCTCTGCACTGTTACACTAGGATTACATTTTTGTGAATAGTTCATAGGAGTCTATAGGGTTTTGCTCATGTTCTCAGCATGTCCAGACAAAACTTTGCTCTATTTCTTAAGATATCTTGCACATGAAATCATAATACCTCTCTAAACTATGTTGCTCAAAGCATTAAAGTGTAGGGAGTTAGATATCTACTGATAAACAGCAAGAGGAGTAGCCTAGAAGGGCTTGAGAACTGTAGATGAACAGAAGCTCCAGAGGGAAAAAAATCTGTTTTCTATTGGAGAGCAAGAGAAAATGACTGAAAGTCAGGCTTCATTAGCATTTCAGTTATGTGATAGTTTGTGACACTAAGGTCAAAATACAGTTAAGTTTGGGGATTAAAAAAAAAAACCCACACAAAAAAACCCCACGATTATATCCGTCAGGAATTAAAAAGACAAAGAGAATTGCACCAAATGTGCCTGGGGTAAAGACAGGGCTGGTACAAGGAAGTTTCGCGCCCTAGGTGAAACTTTCACCTTGAGCCCCCGCACCCTACAGCAGCTCTCCGCGCCCCCCTCTGCCCTGAGGCACCTCCCTCCCCCCCCGCAGCAGCCCCCTCCCACAGCAGCTCCACCTCCACCCTGAGGCACTCCCTCCTATGGCAGCTCCCCACCCCCTGGCCCGGGGAGCCGTGTGGTACCTCCCCACCCCAGCTCACCTCTGCTCTGCGTCCTCCCCAAGCACACTGTCCCTGCTCTAATTCTCATCCCAGGCTTGCGGCACCAAACACCTGATTGGCGCCACAAGCCTGGGAGGCACGAAACAGCGACCACGCAGTGAAACCCCAGGCTGCCGACAGCATGCTGACCCAGGGGAACCTCTGGGCTGCCGGTGGTGGCTCAAATTCCCTCTCCCTCCCAGCACAGTGGCCACTGAAATGGCTTTAAAAATTTGGGGGGGGGCACTGCTTTTTGGTGCCCCCCCAACCGTGGCGCCCTAGGCAACCGCCTAGTTCGCCTAAATGGTAGCACTGGCCCTGGGTAAAGAGACAGCCTGACCAATGCCTCAGTCTTCCTCCATTGGTTTGTGGAGCTAGCCCACAAGCTGAAGGGGATGGGACTCAAGTTCCTAAATTATGGCGGGAGTCACATTCATGGTGACACTCTGTTCAGTATCCCATATGCCACAAATGACATCTTTCAAAGTCTTCAGAGAAGGTTATGCTGAAATGCAGAAGGCAACAGCAGAGATCAGAAATTTTGGTAAAGTCCCTCCACCCAACAATTAGTAAAGTTATATTCACTACATCTGGGTTAGGTGGTAGAGTCCCTGGAGCAAGCCTAGAAGGTCTTTTTTTTTTTTTTTTAAGCAGCCGGAGATTCCTGCCTGAACTCTGGACTATGCCAATCCCAGCTGACAAATAGCGAGCTCAGGTTCAGTGGAAAAGGGAAGTGACTATTTGAAACATTACAAGCAAACAACTTAGTTTAAGACTATTGCCAAGACATCCTGGTGAGTTGGGAATCTTTCATCTCTCTGTATAGATTAGATAGATGCACACATTGTTGATTAATTATTGGCTTTCCCAATTTTATTCTGTGTCCTCTTCTCCCCCCCCCCCCAAATAAAAAGTGTTTAGTTTTGTACAATGGACAGAAGTGGGGAAGTGTTGCCTGGCATGAGTGCCCAGGAGGGATTTAGTTTTCATACATTTCTCGATAGGGACTTAAAATAATGTTATTTACTATGTTTTCAGAAGCAATACCTAGATAATTGAACTGGAGCTTGTTGCTGCCAACAACACCTGGAAGAAGAGTTAAAGGAATGAGAGCACATCTGTGCTTAAAAAATACTAATAAATCCAATTTGATCTTGTATTTATTTAAATCAAGCTGCTAGGTATATTTACCATTTTTAAAAAGACACAACACACTGTTCTTTCTAGTAAAGAGTGAATTTCCAAAGGTTTTCTTTACACATGCATCCAAAATCTTTTTTTACACAAAATTATTTGAACCTTCTTTGGTCTAAAACTCATGCTTGAGAATTTGTGAAAATTGGCTTTATTATTAAGTGTGTTGTACTTCCAGGTTTCAGGCTTTTAAGCTATAAAAGTGTGGAATATTCCTCACTGTACTTTTATATTTCAGTCTTGACCAAAACCAGGAAGTTGAGACAAGCAATAATTTTAAAGTGTGAAAAATGTATATAACAAAAATGTATAAATTGGATTCAGCCTATTCATTCATAATTTTATCCTAAATAGATTTGTCAAAGGTTGAGATGGAGAACGAACTGGAAGTTACTAATGCAACAAAACTATATTTCCTCACTGACCCTCTTAACAGCCACATAGGAGAAGAACAACATCAAGATAATTGCGAAGAACAACATCAAGATAATTGCGATACCCTGCATGGAAGGGCCCTTAAGGTTGATTTTTAAGTGTTACTTAACACTGTACTCATTGAAATATCAAATCAAGAGCTATAGTGCTCAGTGCAAAGCAACCCCACCTGTTACTGATAAAGGGCCACAGACTTGTCCATAACAGGTTTTTTTTTGGTTTGTTTGTTTTTTTTAAGATCCTGCCAGTTGGCTTCAGTATCACTGACCAGGAGATATTATTGACACTTGATCTTCATTCGCTGCCCAGTGTATGTTATGTTTCATAGGCCCAGACAAAATTCCTAATACCAGGACATTTAAATCTTCTACGAGGCTTAATTCTCCTCCCTCACTCCCTCCCCCCTCCTCTAAGCACTGAGTTTAATTTAGGCTTTTAGCTAGACTTGAAAGTTATATCTGGTGGCCAGAACTCATTCCTTAGTCAGATAAGAATCTCATCCAAATTTCAAGAACCTACATACCCTCAAGTCACCCCTTACTGCACACTGTGCTGACTTATTCATATGGAGGATAGCAGTATGAAGAGGAAAGAAGAAGAACAGCCTCTACAAGGCTACTACTCTTGCACACGTGAATGGCAAGGGTGGGGAATGCATGGCATTAAGTCTCTCCCCAATCACCCCAATGCACCAGGTAGCACAGTTGAGCTCACATGGATCTGCAGGTGCAATATTTTGTTCTTTTCATTAATGTGAATATTAGCAAAGTGAACAAACATCCTTGCCAAAGTTTCTATGGAAGAGAGTCTTAATTTTGTTTTAGACATCTCCAGGCAGCTTTTTGCATGACCCATTTTGTGGTTGGATAAGTGCCTGCCACACTCAAACAATATGTACCACAGTTTAATGGGTACAAATAGGAGATTTTACATGAAAAAAATCATTTTGTACATTTCAGGCTGAGATGTGTCAGTCTTTAAGGAGTGAAGCATTTGTGTTGCTGTTTTGTAACAGTGGACAGCTTTCAGTTATCCACCTAGGAGAAAGTTCCATATAAGTGGGCTCTAGTTGGTAACAACAATTCTCTTACTCTTTGAAACCGTAATCCTAACACACTTCTATTTGGTCAGTGAAATGCAGACAGAGTCAATGAACATGGTAAATGCCATAAACACCAACTATTCCCACTTGGTTTAGCTGAAACCTAATTTAGTTTACTCTTACATTCCTTAAAAGGTCAAGCAATATAAAAATTTTATAGAACTATGGCCAGAAGCATCACAATTTCTCACTTAATTTTTTTTTAAAAGATAGGCTTTTTGATGATGTAATTAAGTTCCAAGGTAAGAAACATGTTGTAACATACATTCATTAATTAGCTTTATAGGTACAGGAGCACATTATGGGAGCTTAAGATGCAGTCTCACACTAGTATTCATGTTTGACTTCATTAACCTTCTCTTTTTTGTTCTTGTATTCATGCATGGTATCTCATCATATTGACATACTCAACATCTCCAAACAGTCAATAAGGACCTTACCCACTTCTGTGTGCACCAGGAGAACAGAAGAGGCATTCATCAATGAAATGAGCAGCAGTCTGGAAGGCTGCCCCAAATTTGCTCAAGGTATTGAATTTTAATTAGCATTCCATCATCCTTCTCTAGCCACAGAACAGGTTCCTGCCCTTATTCTGTTCCTCAAACCTGTAAAATGAAAGAGCACCAGAGAGGAATTTCTGTCTCCGAACATATACTGTGCACCTTGCAGAGATTTCTGAGCCTTTCCTTGTGGGCTTAGACTGCAGTACGACAGTGGTATTGATTTACTGTGGCTGCGTGTCAGTTTGATGTTATAAGAATGACAGCCTCAAAAATATAGATACAGTTTGAGGGCTTTGTGGTTGTGGTGGCCCAAATAATGAAATAGAGGTTGTCTTTCACCAAAGACTCATTTAGACCTTTGCAACATGACTGATGCTTGGTTTATGCAATCTTAACATACACTCTCTCTCTCCCCCCATCCCCATGCCACAGATTTGTGCAATTATCATGAATATGCTGGCAATGTTATGTTCAGTATATAAAGAAGAACTGGTTTATTTCATTTCTCTCCCCTGCCCCCGCTCAAGTGAGGAGAAAAAAGAAAAACATTTTCATAACAAAAGCACAACTGACCTCAGCAACACTGCATATCAAATATATATCTTATTTTAAAGATACAAACTGTAAGAGTAATTTTGTTTTATTGCCTAATTGGAGAGTCTTTTTAATGGTACCTTACACTCTTGAATTGGCATCATGAGTTACTGTACTCTGCGCTTTATATTAAGCCCAAGTTATCTGTAGTCTTTATATCACAAGTGATCTGGCATGAGTCATACAATTTGTAAATTTGAGGTGGCCTAACAAGAAGAGTGAAACCATCAGTCATCTGCATAACTTGATTAACCCCAAATAATCACCAAAAAATAGCTGTAGCAGAAACAAAAGGAAAATTTGGTTCATTTAATCTTTCATGAATTGGTAAATGCTTGCAGCATTAAAGGAATGACCCTTTCAAGGTAAAATAATCAAATCCATCTCATCACTTTAGTGAGATGTATACAGGGATACTGATGATTTTTTAGGTGCACTGTCAGCATGCTTTTGAGATCAATGCCAATGAAATATTCTGTTTACAATTTAATCTCTATTTCCAAGAATTTGAGAGTTTTAACACCAATAATAGTTATGTCTCACTCTATTGATCTAGTGCTAAATTAAATGGCAAACAAAAGCAATTGTATTTTTCTGTCAAAACAGCCTCTATAGGGAAACAATTTTTTTATTAAAGCACAATGTGTGTGTTGCACTGAAATGAAAGAAACTTTCATTTAAAAAAAATGATCTTCAACAAAAGCAGAGAAAGACCTTCAAACAGATAGATCTACCTGATGGGTATACTAGAAGAGTAATAAAACTGAAATAGTATATTGAATTCCTTTTCCCTGATGTGAAGTCTGAAGACCACTGATTTTTCTTCTGAACAGATTTAAACATAACATATAAAGAAAACATGCATTGGAGGTATATTTCATATATGCTGCACATAAGATATAATTGTATCTATTACTAACGCTACTTACGAAAAATAGCTGCCAATACTTTACATATCAATGGAATATCCATCATGATTCTAAGAGGACACATGGTTTTACTCTGGAATAGACAAGCTGCCAAAGAACTCAATACAGAAGAAAACAAGGCATTAAGTCTTCTGAATAAGAGTGAAATACACCTCTACCCCATTATAACACTGTCCTCGGGAGCCAAAAAATCTTACTGTGTTATACGTGAAACAGCGTTATATCAACCTTGCTTTGATCCGCTAGAGTGTGCAGCCTCCCCCTTCTCCCCAGAGCACTGCTTTACCGTGTTATATTGGGTCACGTTATATCAGGGTAGAGGTGTACCTCAAAACAAACATAGGAATAAAAACATGATTCCTTAAATTACTCCCATTTCAGACACAGATTAAAATTATCTGACACTAATTTAATGGGTTGATGAATATTATGCTAGTTACTAATCATATTAATTCCATTTAGATCTGCTTATCTAGCACCTCTAAAGTCAATGTGAATTTTGCTACTGATTTCAGTGAGACAAGATCAGGCCCTTAGAATATTGGAACAGTCACATACAAATTTTTTTCTTCTAAAAGAAGTTACTTACTTCTACAGTAAGGCCAAACAGGTGTTATGGAATGCTTACCTAATAATCACAAAAATCTTATTCATAGTAACAATAATTTAGTCAGTGGCCAAAAATGTGTTTATTTATACTGTTAAGTAGAACACTTTTTTTTTTTTTTTTTTTTACACTATAGACCCAGATATGTTACACATTGTGCTTGTGAAGGTAACAGAGCACATGCTCTTGTAAACACTGCACTGTCTTTTCACAAAAGGTTAATCAGAAATAGTAGGAGTATAATTAAGTCTCATATGTGACGACCACCCACTGACGCACAGTCATTTCTTACAAAAAAGTATAGTATTGTGGTGGAGGGGAACAGGAGACAGGGAGGACAACACACTCCAATAGTAAAAACAAACAATTTAACTCCTGCTGAAAGCTAATGAAAGGGGTAAAAAAAAAAAAAAAGAAGCTTGAGGGGCTTTTCTTGGTTTAATGGTGTGGCATCCACTTCTGACAAGCTCCTCTTCTGGTCAGATGTGTCTGCAGTCTTTAAACAATCCATAGACCCAGAGCTTCCTCCCTGAAGGCAATGGTTTCACCCTCTGAGCCCTTTTGGCCCCAGTCCCTTTTGGCTAAGTAGCTCAGATCCCCTTCTGGATGGTTGATTACTGTCCAGTTATAAGCCATTTCCACAGTGGCATATGGGGGAGGTGGGGGGAGGACCCAGGCCCACTCACTACTGTGGGACTCAGCCCAGGGACCCCAAGAACCAAAAAGTCACAATACCAAGTCCCTTTAAAAAAAAACTGTTTTCAGTTCCCTTCCCAACAGCCACTTCCCAACAGCCTGAGCATTCACCAAAGCTTCACCCTTACCTCAGGGCTCTTATGTTCAGGTTCAGCAGCCAGCCAGCTCTTTTTCACTCCTCCAGTTCCTATCAGTACTGAGCAGTCCACAGTACTGTAGTTCTCTTTAGCCACCAGGAACACCATCTACACTCCTTCAGTTCAGCTCCTTTTATACTAGCCTGCAACTCTCTGATAGGCTAGCCATTTGCAGCTTCTCTCTGATTGGCTGCTTTACTGCACAGTATCTCTAGGCCACCTGGAGGACTTAGCTCCACTGCTCCTTTCCTGTGACAAGTGTGGCAGAACGAGACCCACCCTGCCACAGTTGGTATGTGAAATTATGCAGACAAGTAAGAAAAGCCCCAGGAGTATGTTATTTGCAATAGTGGACGGTAGAAATACTACCACAATCAATATGTCTGTTAGTCTATAAAGTGCCACAGGACTCTTTGCTGCTTTTACAGATCCAGACTAGCACGGCCACCCCACTAGCACTTGATACCACAATCAGCTGTATTCAAATGTGTGGCTCATGAACATTACAACAGGCAGCTGGGATATGTATTTTCACAAAAAACACATCTTAGGAAAATGGTATAAATCTGATTCTGTTCTCATGTACACCAATGTAAACCAAGGGTATCTGAAGTCAGTGGAGATACTCTGATGTAAAACTGGTGTGAGAGGCAAAATATCGCTACTTCTGAGTGATTAAGGAAGAATGTGGCCTCTTATAATGGAGTCCTCAGTGAGAGAGAAATCAATGGACTGAGAGCCAGGATATTATTTATTGCAAGTATTTACGAAGTATTGAACACAACAGAAAAACTTCAACAATAATATACACAGATTCTTCCACTTCCAGAATTCCAGTTGAACACAGTTCTGGGGTCAGGCTCTCATATCACAACCTACATCTGTCTCTATCATGGTTATGCACATACTTGGCTGTCACTGTCTCTACCTCTTACCCTCCAGTGTGCTTAGCCTTCCTCTATAGGAAGAGAATGTTACCCAAACATATAATCCTCAAACAAATGGTTAACTGTAATTAGAACTAACCAATGAGCTGTTTCATCTAGCCTTGTCCAGCCAGACAAAGGGTTATTCACTGACTCTGACATATGAAAGAATCACTAAGTTATCAACCAATATATTTCAGAGTGGTAATATATATTTAAATAAGTATCCTCTCTCACCAGGGTATAGTCGGGGTAATTCAGTTATGGGCCAGGCCTCCACCTGGGGTAAATCAATGTAGCTCCACTGATTTTCATTGAATTATGTCAATTTATGCCTGTTAAATATCTGATCAAATGTTTGTGAGGTGCTTAGATATTGGATACTTAGATTTTGAAACAGAATCCTGTCCCTCCTTCTAGTCCTCAGCAGCAGTAAAATGTATGCAAGAAGGATCCAGACACAGGTAATAAGTACCTAATGCTAGATAGCACTGAGTGTTAGTGGTGGGGCTTGAAGTCATACAGACATGCATCATTAGCCTATAGATAGCATGCCACCATTTGTACTGGTTCTAACCATAGCAAACATCAACACTGATCTATTTTCAGTAAACAGCTGAACTCCACTTTCAGCCTTTCCTGTAAAAGACTGTTGTGTAATTTGATAGGCAATGTCCTTACTTTGCAGCTTACCCACACCCCTGTGGAAAGCAGCCATATTTGCCTGAGGAGACCATGATGACTCACAGGGAAGCAAAACAGGAGAAGTATGTGTGTGGCCAGAGAAGGGAATAATTTATTATCCCCACAGAATAATGTAAGATTGAAGATCCTGAAGCCCGGCAGGAAAGAAAAATCTCACAGAATCGGAGGAGCTTTGGGGTAGGATGAGTTCCTTGAAGTTTGGATTCTCTAGAGTCAAACTTCCAAGTTAACCTAAAGAGACTAGCCCACTGTCATAGCTTGGAATGAGCTGTGCAGCGTCAAATCTGTATAGTCTACACAAACCAAACACAGCAGGGTTTGCTCACCTCTAATTATTTTCTTCCACTTAGTATGAGATATTTCAGTTCCAGGCAAAAACAAGAGAGTAAGTTTTTTATATTCCGACACTCAACGTTATGAAAAGTACAGTTCTTTTCTAAGACAGCTATCTGCTTGTGTTTTTACAAGCAGAACTAGATGGAACTGTAAGTTAAATAAGTAAAAGTCTCATCCTATACAGTAATTTACACTTTTACAAATCCCACATTTTGAAAAGGCAAATTCTCTTTACTTTCAGTCATATTATCTACCTTTTAAAATGGGAGTTTAACTGACTTTTTCCATAGGGCTAGATTGTGACTTTTAAACCATAACCCTGCGTTAGAGGAGATACAGAGCCACACCAGTCCTGCAGGAACACCAGACAGACAGTGTCCCAGGCCACCAAAATCCTTCTAGTGCTATTCCTTGTGCAGAGATGATGCATTGACCCAATGGCAAAGTATTCTCTCCACAATCAGCAAGAAGCCCGGGGCTCTGTGGATCCCTGTCTAATTCTACATGCACCTTCCTAAATAGTATAGAATGAGCTGAACCCCAAAGGATGAAATACTGTTTGCAAAACGTTTTAACAACTGTAGCACTTAAGAACTTTTGGGTAGTTATTTGAAATTTAGCACAAAAATATTCCTTAAGTCAGACAGGCATCTTCCAGTTATTTGGTGAAAATCTATTTAGGCTCTAAAACCAGACTTTGCACATGATATTTAGTGATAATATGCTTTCTTAAAGTAATACTATTCCATTGACTATGCACATGTGGGAAAAGAGTTCTCATTCACTGAGCAGGCATATGTGGAATACATTCTGTGAATCTGGCTATGCAATATGTAAATGGCTAGGTTCCACTCCTACAAGTCGCTTCATGTGAGCAAACCCTTCACCTCACTGAAACCCAGTGGAAATCACTGGGACTCTATACAACTGAAGGTTAGCTTGTTAAGTCACGCATTAGTTGCATTTTTTTCTGTAAAAAATTCTGACTTTTTTTACTTGTAGTCACTTAAAATCTATACTTCTATAGTTAATAAACTTGTTTAATTGTGTTATCTAAACCAGTGTGTTTTGATTGAAGTATTTGGGAATCTCCATTATCATCATCCCCATTTGGGATAACAGGATTTGTGCATATCATTTTCTATTAATAAAACAATAGATTTATATGAGCTTGTATTCTCCAGGAGAGAGCTGGGCAGTAGACAACATACATTTCTGGGGAAAGTCTGGGATTGGGAATTTGCTGGTATTGCTGTGCTGTGCAGTTCAAGAGTGGCTGCCTATAGCATTCATACAATACAACTGGGAGTAACTTACATGCTGAAGGCACTCTAAGCTGGAGAACTGTGGACACAGCTGTTCATCAGCCTAGACTGTACCCTGGGTAATGTCACAGCAGTCACCTATGGGGCAGAACACAGCTGCTGTTTAACAGTACACAGCAACCATACACAAGAATTTAGAGGAGTAAATGAAGAAGAATACTATACGGGAACTGCAGGAAGATAAGAATAACATAGTTATCCAAAGTTGAGGTAGGCCAGGCCACTGGGGTTAACATCACTACATTTGATAACTGAAATAATCAGATTCTGAGATCTATTACGAAGTGGCACACTCCCATGAGCTATCACTGAGCTGAGATTTCCTTTATTGCCAGTAATTATTTTTTTCCAGCTCAGTCTAGGTTGTGAGTGCCCTATGTTCATTATCTGCACACCTATGGTTGCTATATCCATTATTCAAATATCAATAGAGACTGTATCACAAGAAACTAAAACCCTTTAGCTAACAATAGTTCGGTCACTTCTATTTTTCAATTTAAATTCTCCACCCCCTTACCAGAAAGTAAATTAGGGCTGTGTCAGTATAGGTAGAAAAAAATTAGAACGGAGATAATAAAATGCACGCTGGGGGGAAAAAAAGATTAAACTAACATTTTGACTGTTGATCCTTCCACAGGCAAGGGAATTGACTTAAATGAATTTTTGAAAAATATTCCTTAATTATAAAAAACACAAGCATTTCACTGTAATATGAAAATTAATATTTTAAAGAATACTGAGTGATGAAGTTTCAACAGCAGGGTTCATATATATTAATCTGTCCATTATGATGCTGATCAGCCAGTTTGAATCATCCCAAGGTTTAAGACATTCTAATCTGTTTAATACTAGATTTGACTTCTCTTAGGAGTTTTGCAAATCAAGTGAGATTGATGCCCTTATAGCAGCTCCACTGGTTTTTCTTTTTCTTTATTTAATTAAATAAGAGGGAGTTAGCTAAATTGTATTTTCTATCTTCACTCCACAGACCAGTCATGAAAGTATAAAGCTGTCATTGATGTGCTATGAGCTCATGATTTTAGTCTATCCAAATAAATTGGACAACCATATATTTTATGACAATCACAGTTGCCAGCCTACAGAAGTTGCTTGAGAAGCTTAATTTAACATACGTCTAGGTGTTTCATTAAGAAACATTTTAATGTGAACACAGATCATGCTGAATGTGGAATTTAAATAGTAATAATTTGAGAGGTACTCCATTGTGCCCAGCAGTACATTTTCATTTATCAGTGATTACAATTATTTAGACTTTCTACAAACAACATAAAGAGAGATTAGATATTTTAAGGATCAAATTCTCAACTGATGTCAATCAGCATGGCATCGTGACTTCACTGCTGAGGATCTGCCCTTAAATCTCAGTCAGTGCTCAAATACATGCAAAAAAAGCACAGGAATTACCATATCAGCTTTGACCAGACTATATTACCTTGTGTTTTGCGTACTCCAGATTACAGTATTTATGAGGAAGCCAAACCACTCCTCCCTCTCACATTCTAAGGCAAGATTTTCAGTAGAAATCTGTACATTGGTTTTCCCATCTTAATGGGATATGAGCTCTTTTGAAAGTGCAGCCTCAATTGTGGCTGCAAAGCATTTGAAAATCTGGCTCTGAGCTCTTTTAAAAATGAAGCCCTTCATACATTGTTATGTACCATTACCTTTGAAATAAGTGTATATGTTTATAATCCTCTACAAAACCTTGCCCACCAGTATCTTTAGTAATTTCAAGGTGCCATAGTATTTAAGTTCAAAGTACCAAGTTAATAACTAAGACAAATTATATTAAAATGGCCTCTTTTACCTTTTGTGTTTAAACTATTTGAAGTTGGGATACATTTACTTCCAACTCCTCTATTTTTCTCTCCATCTCTATGTGGGTGAGTTTAAGGCTGCATGGGGCTCATTTCCATCTCTTCTAGTAGAGGGTTCCACAGTCTAGGACCTAACACTGAGAATGTTTTGCCTCCAGCTTTTGAAATTTTATCCCAGCCAATTACAGCTTCAATGTCTGCAAGGAGTGCAGTTGCTCTGGTGAGTTGAGGACCTAGAGTGATGCTGTTGCAAAAAAGGCAAAAGTAATTCTCAGCTGTATTAACATAAGACATGGGAAGTAGTTGTTCTGACCATCTTGTCACTGGTGAGGTCTCAGCTGCAGTACTGTGTCCAATTTTGGGCTCCATAATTTAAGAAAGATGTTAAACAAAAAAAGAGGTTTAGAAAACATAGCCTATAAGGAAAGATTGAAAGAGTTGGGAGTGTTTAGCCTAGGGAAGAAAAGGCTGAGAGGGGACATAACAATATTCAAATATGACCTTGATCAGTTGTTCATGTCCATCAAGGGCAGGACAAGAAATAATTGGCTCAGTTTGCAGCAAGGAAATTCAAGTTAGATATTAGGAAAAACTTTCTAACTCTAAGGATAGTTAAGCACTAAACTGGTTACTTAGGGAGGTGGTAGAATCCCCATCATGGAGGTTTTTAAAAATAGGTTAGACAAACACCTGTGCCGAATGGCCTACGTATACTTAATCCTGCCTCAGCATGGTACTATGGACTAGAGGAACTCTTGAGGTCTCTTCCAGCCCTACATTTCTATGATCTAATGGTCCCTTCTGGCCTTACATTCTATGACTATTGTAGAAATATGCTAATGTAATTTGCTGTGGGCTATACTCCTGGGGCAATTCTGCATCACATCCAGCACAGAATTTTTTTCTCTGCAGAAAATACATTCTGCCCGAGAAGTGCTGCAGTCCTGCCTTTCACCAGAGCCGGCTGCATTCATCACTGCACCCTGCCCATAGAGCCAGGCTAGTTGGCATGGGATATGGGGGAGGGGACAGACAGAGTAGGGCACAAGGGGCTGCTTGTGTGTGCCCAGTTCAGAAGGGCTAGTGGGGAGGGTCAGCCAGAGTCTCCATGGGGTAGTCTCCCCATCTCCCTAAGAGCCTGCACAAGGGAGTAAGACCCTTCTTTACTCCTGTTTCTCTATCCAGACCTTGATCGAGTCTCATAGGAGTAAGTGAAGTACTCACCTGCTTATTCTCTCCCAAGCATAAGTGGGCAGGGATTGGGTAAAGACTTAGATCTATATAGCTTTTTTTCCCCACTCCATCATCTGAAATATCTGACACTGGCCAATGCTATGGCCTCAGTTAGGTACTAGATGGACCAATTATTTGGTATACCTTGGCAAAGTCACTGTTTCGTTGAGCTTTAAAAAGCCAGGAAGGCAGAGATTTACATCTTAAAAATTATACAGTTTGTTGAACTGGCAACATGTTCTCAAGCCAGATTAAAAGTGCTGAGAATCAGTGAATTGGGACCTTTGTTAAAGATCATGGAGTTTCTCTCTTGCCCTCCCCCCCTCTATATTTTTATAATATCAGAGTTTCCATAAATAGAAACCAGGCAGAACATGTAGGTATTTTAAACTGAAAAATATTTCCTGACGTGATCAATAGTGTTTTCCATTCTTATCTCCTTGAAACTAGTGTGCTACATTGTATTATCAATATGAACTGCACACCACAAAGATATCCTTTTCATTTAACATCTAAGAGCTTGTACTTTATTTGTAGGAGTAAATGTGAGTAACAGATCCAGTATGCTAGAAAAATGAGACACAGCTCTGTGTTAATGAGTTTTATTTTCATTCAAAAATCACAAAAACTTCCCTTTCAAAAGACACTACACTAAGATGTGCTATTTATAAATCATATATATATATATATAATCCTTTATATTTATATTTATAAATCATATATATATATATAATCTGTAATCCTGGAGATGCTTGGCTACACGATCAAGAAGAACAACAGTATGTACCCACCCTGGAAAATGAGGTTGGAGGATAAGATCAAGGCGACTCGGAGAGAAGTTAGTCAGCTGGTGGAACTACAGAAGGGTGTAGAGATTAAGGATAAGACTGGCTACTGAAAAATACAAGGGCCTGACTCCATCTGAGCCTAGAGATGCTAAACAAAGGCTCACACACACTGGCTACCGGCTAAGGAGATACACTAGAGAGCAGAGGCCAAAAAAGTAAATGCCCTGTTCTCCAAGGAACTCCAAGTGTACTCCCACTGCAGTGCAACAACACAATAACAGCAGAGCCACCAGCAGCAGAAACTGAACAGTACTGGAAGAACATATGGAGAAGAGAAGACTCATAACACCAGTGGCAAAGTGGCTGCAGGACTGAGAAACAGAGCAAGCAATCTCCCAGAACAGAACCAGTCCCATCACAGTAGAAGACATCCAGCAGCGGGTCAAACATGAGAGCTGGACAGCACCTGGACCAGACATGATCCACACCTACTGGCTAAAGAAATTAACAGCACGGGCATGAACGCCTAGCAGCACAGATGAACCAGCTGCTAGCAGCAGGCTCCACCCAAACTGGCTAACAAGGAAGGACAGTGCTGATCATGAAAGACCTGCAAGGGGCGAACCGGCCAACTCGGCCAATAACCTGCCTCCCACAACATGGAAAGTCTTATCAGGCATCATAGTGCCAAGCTACAGGACCCATGGGCCAGTACATGAGCACAGCTCAGAGGGCATTGGGAACAACACCAGAGGCTACAAAACAACCAGTTGCTCATGATAGAGCAGTCGCCAAGACTCAAGGTCTAGACAGACCAATCTGAGCACAGCCTGGATTGACTATAGGGCCTATTACTCAATGCCGCACATGTGGATCTGTGAATGTCTGGCACAAGTCAACAGGACACTAAGGACCTTCCTCAAAACCTGGGACTATGGAAGACACACTAGAAGTAATCAAGGCACTTGCACGTGGCCATTCAACGTGCGGCATATACCAAGGTGATGCACTGTCCCCGCTGCTGTTCTCGCATAGCTTAAACCCCCTCAGCCAGATAATCACAAGGACTGGATACGGGTACAGGTTCAGGGTGGAACTAATCAGCCACCTCTACACATGGATGACATCAAGCTGTATGCTAAGAATGAACGAGCATTACTGACTCCCACCTGACGCGGATTACAGTGAGGATATCGGGTCATTGGACGATGGGTGTGGCCGGATGGTAGTGAAGAGAGGAAGGTGTCAAGACTGATGGAGGTGGAACTACCAGCGGGCCACATAGCAGACATACAGACCAGCTACAAGTACTTGGCATCCCCGCAGTCACATGGAAACCCGATGAGGAAGCAAGGAAGACAGCAACATCCAAGTATCACCAAAGGATAAGACAGTCCTGAAGAGCCAGCTCAGTGGAAAGAACAGATCCACGCCATCAACGGATACGCCCTGCTGGTCATCAGATACCCTGCGGTATAGTGAGCTGGCCAAAGAGGACATGGAGGTGCCGATGTGAAAACCCGGAAGCTCCTACAATGCACGGAGGTTTCCACCCCAAGTTCCAACACCCAGAGACTGTATACCAGCTGGAAAGAAGGCGGGCGGCTTGGTGAGCGTCAAGGCCACTATCCTGGATGAAACCCGGACATCCAGGAGTACATCAGTAAGAATTGGCCCCCAAAGAGAGCTGCTGAGAGAATGCCTGAGGCAGCAGCAGACATGGGAGGAAGACAAGCAGAAGAAGTGCCATGGCAAGACAAGGCCCCTTCATGGATGTACCATCGACAGATAGCTGAGGTGCTGACATTGGGAAATCCTACCGTGGCTGGAAGCTGGACTAAAAGACAGCACTGAGGCACTGATCATAGCAGCACAGGAACAGGCACTGAGCACCAGATCCATTTGAGCAGGGGTCTACCACACTAGAGAGACCCAAGGTGCAGACTGTGCAGAGAGGCCTCAGAACAGTTCCAACACATAGTGGCAGGATGTAAGATGCAGGCAGGAACAGCATACACTGAACGCACAACCAAGTGGCTGGCATTGTGTACAGGAACATCTGCACAGCGTATGGGCTAGACCTCCAAGACCAGATGGGAGATTCCGCAGAAGGTTGTGGAATAGCAGGGCTAAGATTCTGTGGACTTCAGATCCAGACGGACAGGCAGACTGGCAATTCACCAGCATCGTGGTAATAGCAAGGAGCAGAAGACAGCGGTGGTGATTAGATATATCAGTGCCAAAGTGACAGCAACATCAGGAAGAAGGAATAGAGAAGCTGGAGAGTACGCAGGGGCTGAAAGCAGGAACTATGAAGAGGATGTGGAATGAAGGCCAAAGTGTCGCCATGTGTGGTAGGAGCCCTCGGGGCTGTGGACTCCTAAGCTGTTGTGGTGGTCCAACAGATCCAGAACAACATCAGGCTCTCTGTCCAGAGAGTGCAGTGCTAGTAACCAGCTAAGATACTGGCGCAGACCCTCAAACTCCCAGCCTCTGTGAGGAACGAGTTTGAGGAAGAAACATACCACCCAAGGGTGAGAGGGGAATTTTTTTTTTTTTTTTATATATATTTCTGCAAAAGACAGTTTTCATTTACAAATCTAGTGACCCTGCAAAAACAGGGAGGAAAATTTATTTGCTCTATTATTAACTACAGCAAATTTACAGAACTTTACAGGCCAGTTACTGAGATTCACATAGCAATGGCATTTGAAAGTTCACAATGATCTCTCTCAGCTTAAAAAGTGCCAATAAAATGAAAGCAATTTTTTTCATGCATTGCTTGTAATTTAAGTTTTATCTTATGTATTTGATTTAAAGGAATTTAGGTATTGCACAGATAAATTTCCCTGCTTCTGTATATGATGTTAAACAATTCTCTGCCGGGGTGTCATTGTAGCTGCCTTTTAAATTTAAACTCTCTCATACACAGATACAGACATGAAACTTGAACAAGACAAAAAGATCCTTTTTCATTTAAAAACAAAGATATTGTACTGGGTCTGAATATTTACAGCAGAACTGCTTGCAGTTTGCAGTAACATGACCTAGGACAACTGCAATTCCTTGCATAAATGTCAGTACAATACTCCCAATATTTGTCAGCAAATGTTGGTTTCTCAGCGCTGCACCCAGTCCTCTTCCTCTAACTGTAGTAAATGGGCCATGAACAAAATTAAATACTACCTTAAATTCACAATTTCCTTCTTTCTGGCAAGCCCAAACTCCATACTACTACAGTGCACTCAGACCAGCTTAGGGAATCAAAGAGCACTCTAGTGAAACAAGTATGAGTAGTGGGAAGTCAAGAAGAGATTGACACTTGTTCTGTTAATTCAGAACAAGTGCTTTGCTCCTTGCTGACAGACTCAATTTATTTTAAGCAGCCTGGAGCTCAGGTATTACTGTAGAGTCTGGTGATGAGGAACAGTAAAATTAGGCCTTGGGTACCATTTAATTCTTGTTTCCCTTTAACCTCATCTTAACATTTTGATAAATAATATTATGAGCTGGGTGAAACCTTGCTGGGGCTAAATTAAAAAAAAAAGCAGTGAGGTTGATGGGACTGAATGCTCCCTTCAATTAACATAACTGTAAGGATAACTTAATCATCTAAGACAAAAGTGTTATGTGAATCTACGCAGGAAGGTTAGCCTAGATGGGCAAAGGGGCCTTTGCTGAGTATTGTTTTGTGTAAAGAGAGACAGAACAATCACAGAACTGAAGGGAGGCAAAAAGTAAGAAAGCCAAATATGCGAGCAGTGTGTGTGACTCAGGGAGAGAGATTTTGGGGTCTGGCATTGGCTAAAGAGGGTTAAGGCTCTAAGATAAACTTTTTTTGGTTTCTGGTTCCTCCTACATTTGGAGAAGCAGGACATTGTACATTCCTTATAAATAAAGAAGACTGCATCAGAGAAAGTACAGACTCCCTATCATCAACATTCCTCAGGCCCCCAACTTTGAGTAGACATGTGTATCTACAAGAGGCAGCAATATCAAAGGCAAAGAACTTTAATGACTATCCCTTCACCTCAAAACCTTCACCTCATTTGTAAAAATCCTTGGGCAAAATTCCCATTTCTGCACCATAGAGGCTGCGCTCTTAATGTGGGGGAGTTGGGAGGACCCACCTGTGAAGATATCTGTTGTGCAATTTCCACAGAATCCACCTCAAAAACCATTAGAGATAACAATGGGGAAGCAGCACACAGGCATGTACCATGCCTCCCTGATACTGTTAGAGCAGGACTTCCTGTGGCTGATTGACAAGCTGCTTAGAAGAACCTTAAATAGACCATGCAACCTTGAGACTGCATTTCTGGCTGAAAGTTACGATATGGAGCTATTAACTGAGAAAGACCAAGGGACCTAGCGGGATGAAGAAGAAAATCAGCTCTAGGCCACTCAGGCAGTGAGGAACAGGGGAAAGTAACTTTCGGTTTATTTACAAATATAAATAAGAATTAAACAGGTAACACAGATTCTAATTGACAGACTGATGAGAATGTCTCCCAGTCTCTTACAATTTGAATGGTTTCTCTGCATTTTTAAGAAGTCAGTCATTAATTTAGGTGCCTAAATAAGGACTTAGGAGCCTAAATTCAGCTTTATTTCAAATCTTTGCCTAATTCTGTACAGTTGTACTTATCTTAGCTATTTCTATGGCCTCCGTTACTACACTATATGTGTACCTCACAATCTTTAATATATTTATACTCGCAACAGTACTGTGAGGTAAGGGCAGTGAGGCATAGAGGGCATTTAAAGATGTTTAAGTGCCAAAGGGGGTTAGGCTTCTAAATAACTTTAAAAGTCTTGCACAGAGTGACTACATAAGAGAGTCTATGGCAGAACAGGGACCTGAATCGAGGTCCCCCAACTCTAAGGTTAGTGCACTAACCAAGGTTCCTCTGAGTTCAGAACCTTGAAACTGATATAACAATATCACAGCCAAGAGAGAATATACATTTATTTTCTCTGAGAACCAATGCAATAGTTTTACAATATGATGGTCTGCATGCTGTCATTGTTTTGGGTTAATATTCAGATTAATTGGTGGGATTTTATTCCATTTGTGGATTTAGAATTTTTTTTATATAAAAATGCAAAATGATAGCCCCACTGAGAGTTGGCAGGTGCATAACACTTTTGCATATCAAGCCACTTATTCAGGTACTTGATTAAGAAATAGGAGCCTAAATGCAGGGATGCATTTTTGAATGTCTTCATTTGCAGAACCATCTGTTTTACTGATCTTTAATTCAGGAATGACCTCACCCAACATTCTAGCCAATACCTGAAAAGTATCGAAGACTTTTTAAGATCTTTTGCCAAAATTCTTCCAGAACAATTTTGTAATATAAAATATAATATATACTGCGATTAAAAAAATAAACAGTTCTGTCATTGTTAGAGTGTAGGGAGGGGGAAGTGAAAGATAGAGGAGAAAGAAAAAAGTTTGTTAGTTCCTTTATTTGTGTGATTATCTAAAATGTGACATTATTGTGATTTAGTACAAACAGTTTTAAAATAAGATACGATTTTCATGATCCATTTTGACCCACATCAAATTTGCTGTAATTTTTGTTCCAGCAACAATAAAAAGACACCCAAGGAGAAGAAAAAAAATGAAGATATTTAACTGTACCATCACATGGTGGTGTTTATTCTGAGCTCTGTAGATTCAAACCATTTGAAAAAAATATGTTGTCACCTCCCTTGCATCCCCTTTGTATTTCGGATCACCTGCAGTTAAGTTGTTCAGTTTTTAGGTTTTTCCTTTCTCTCTCCCTAAGTGGAAGATGAGAAGAAAAAAAAACTCTAAAAAACCCCCAAAATGTATCAAAATATTTAAATGTTTTGAATAGTTTCAGTCTGATGAAAATTTTTTAAACAAGTTTCCCCCAAAATTTTTCATGAAAAATAATTACCATTTTTCAAGTATCCCCAAAGAAACTGACAAACCTGCAAGTGCACACCACAGCAATTTTAAAAAAAAAACTAAGAGGGATTTACATGTTATTGCTGGAATAAACCTGTTAAATCTTTAACAATGTTTACACTTGTCACTAACAGATTTATCAATTGCCTTGGCAGTATTGGCTACAATTAAATACTCACCAGTATGGGTTAGACAGTGGCTTTTAGGGTAGAGCCCTGTGTAAGGGGCAGTGCAGAGCCTCTCCACCTAATTAGAAAGGCGTAATCTCTGCACTACTGCTCCTTACTCGCAAGGGTCATGCGACCTATTCCAGCCACGAGGACAGAGCAGATTGCTGCCTTCAGTACTTCTCCCCACACTTTCCACAGTCAGGCTAAGGGATGAAACCTCAACCAGCATCAGCTAGGACAGTATTCCATTTGCTCCTTCTACTTCCCCCTTTCCCACTTACACTTGCTACAGGTATGTCAAGGGGGAGCTGCTTCTCTTTCCCCTTCCCACTTCCTGGCTTTTGTGCTTCAAAGGGAGGGGGCTCATTGCTTCAAACTCATGCTTCCTACCCTTTTGTGAAGCTGGCGGGGGTTAGGTCAATCAGTTTTGAAGTCTGCAAGACTTTTTTTTCCACATGGCAAAACTGACAAACTGCTGTGTGAGTTTTCACCTTCCATCCAGCATCTTGGAGGTCTGGTTTCAAGATTTAATTTGTAATTGTCAAACTTTGGAAAGTTCAAGTGGTTGGTGGATTGGAAAGTGTCCAGCAGAGATCTCTGTAACTCTGTGAGCTGCTTGAGCATAGGTCCTGGGCATAGCAATGCATTGTGGGATGGTATGACTCTCTCTCTCCTATCTCCAGTATGGAAGAGGGAAGCCATTTATGAAGTTGGCTTCCAGTCAGGGTTTCTGGGCAAGCCTGAGGGTTTAGAGTGGGCATGGCCTTAACACCCATCCACAGTTTTGTAGTACCCAGAACCATGGCATGGCAGTTGAACAACACTGCCATGTAATTTGAGGTGATTACCCCAGTTGGTCAACAATTTGAAATATTTACAGATTCCACATTTAAGTGTACTATGGTGCATGTCTCTCACTGTTTCTGGGTCCATATTAATGAGATGAATGTCTAAGGTGGTTTTATTTCCTTTTTCTTACTTTTCCCCACTGTACCTTCAAGTAAAGAGAGAGAAACACTAATGGCAAAAATAAAGCCATCAAAAGAATGCAAGGAATTATGGAAAATATAATAATCTCCAGTGACATTCCTGTCATATACGCACTTGGAACAAGCCAAAAGAGAGGAACTGCTATGGCCTGTTGAAAGCATATTATACACAAGGCTTCTGTTTGATTTATTTTTACAAATTTTTGGATTCCATGTAGCTATCCAAAAACTGGAGTTTTTCAGGGCTTTCTGAAGCTGTAATGAGATTTTCTTGGGGGGGGGCGCGGAGGAGGAGGTACATCCGAAAATTCTTGTTTAAACAGAATGTACTTTAATTTCTATTATACATTTTTAAAATGATGTACCTGTTAGTTTAAGCTTTATATTCTTGTTACTGAACCCCTGATATAGTGTTCAGTGCATTTGTCCCTTACCTTGCGTTAACATAGTACTGTTTCAAATAGCACTACATTAAAGTGCACCAGGGAACCTTTAGTGAGCACCAGCAGCATCTACACAGACCAACTGACATGCAACATGTTAGTGCATTTTAGAAATCAATCCCTTAAGACTGCTTTACTACTCCATACAGACAAGACCTTAGATATAAGCCAGAGTTCAGGGACAATGACAACATAAACAAACGGTACTGGAAAAAGGGTGACGTGAACATGACCTGGGAAACCATTTTCAGTGTTTATTGGATAAACACCATTTTTATTTGTATTTAATTTTTTTGTAGGAAGGGAGTTTATCAGATAAAACCTAAAAAATCTCATATTCCATTGAAGTTCATTGTATAGAGTGAAACCAGAAATGAACACGGAGTGTGGTGTTCATAACATTAAACTATAAGCTTTGATTTATTTGCCTAATATAGGCCAGGAATACCCTTTTATCCCATTTCCATTTCCCTTTGTTAAACTTGGAGAATCACCATTTTTGTGCAAATCTTTCAAAATGCATATCCTGTGTGTATATTTTAAAAACTGTTTTATGCATATTGATGAATTGATGTATAAGGATGCCAAGTGAGTGTTGCTGACAGATGTGACAAATCATACCAATGCATCTTCTTCCTGGGTATTTACTATAAGAAGAATGAAAGAATACTGATTTTTAAACATAACAAACAGCCACTATAGTATTTAGTAACATAAGAGTTGCAGTTTAGAGTGTTTAGAATTCAGGCAATATTTGGTTTTAAATCCTAAGATTTTGCCATTTTTAGTTTCTCAGTATTTGTGCGAAGTTGCAACATCTTGGTATCTAAAATACCATAATCTTCCCCGTGCTTAGGAGGGGTAATAACTGCATTACCTCAGATGTATTCTAACTTTTGGCAAATGCTAATGACTGTAAATTTGGATCTTAAATCCCACAATATGGCCCAAAACATTTGGGGAAAAGCAATAGTTTTGTTGTTATAAAGATGAAAGTAAAGCCTTTCTAAATCATAGATGAGGCATAGAAGCACTAAACAACTATACAACTCTTCAAAGCTTGAGCTCTGAGCTTTGTTTGCAATTAAAACATGAGCTTCACTGGTATCATCAGAAAAGCTGTCCAAAAATTATATCCACGCAGACACAAATAAATTCTGTTAATGCTTTCATCCTGCATCAGAACTCTCAGCTTTTCATAATTTGCAGATGGATAGCACTGTAGAGACACAGATTAATTAGAGCCATGATTAGAAATATAAGCTTTGAAATAAGAGATTGTTAGCAGGTACACTGAGCTTCAAAAGTAAGGTATACAATACTAGAAAGATAGCAACTGAGGCTTTATGGAAATTGGGTGATAAAGCAGTATCAAAGAATGTGATTTTTCTGCACTTTTACAACCCAAGCACAAATTAAAAATAAATGTTCTCTGATGTTAATACAGTGTAAAATACAAAATATAGACATGAATGCAATATTTCTTCTGGTGGGTAAACTATCACTCAAATTCTCTTCTCTGACCCTTAGTCAGTCTTAAGGGGACAGTGTTAAATGAAACAAATAAATCAAAAGGCTCCCTTTCTATCTGTCCATTTCAAACTTTTTCACTCTCTTCTATTGACACAGAGAGCTACGCTGGCTTTACATCAACTGAATACTCCCCTGCACTGGAAGTATCTCCAACTGAATGGGTTCATTGGCTTCCCTCATTATCTGGTGCAGCTAGAGTATCACAAACCTGGTAGAACATAGGCCGTGGTTGCAGTCTTCACATATATTTTGAGAAAAGATTCCCCTCAGATATCAAACAAACAAACAATCACATATTCAAAGCAAATGGAACCTCTGAATGCTCCCCCTGAGATTATAGACACATTTATATTGAAGAAAATGGGGATGAAAGCACAGACATTTACACACAGGAAAAGAAACAAAAATTGTTTACAAAACATAAAGAGACTCCATAAGAAAATTAAAGATTTTGGAACTAAACGTTTTAGAAAGCTCCAATTCAGCAAAGCACTTAAGCTCATGCTTAAGTCCCAAATGAAATCAAGTGTGCAGCATAAGTACTTTGCTGAAATAGAGCCACAAATGCCCTCTTCTCTGATATTTCTGTTGTAGACAGGTCTCTCAGCCAGGGGATGGAAAGCAGTTCTGTCAACAAACCAATAGTTATTTTAAAGGCCTTTTATTACTATTTAGTTGACCAAATCCTCTATTCCTGAATTTTCAGGTTACTTTCTAATTTGTTGGGCCAGCAATCAGCATTACATTGCCACAGTCATGAGTGTTAAAGTTGCTGTGCAGTGACTGAGTGCCAGAAGCAATATGTATATAAAGCCCTAACAGCAGAACACACTGTGTACCTAAGATAAGTTGCTCAAGCACAGAGGTATTAATTTGACAGCTGCCTTTTGTCTGCAATCAGCATGACTCACTTTAACGCTACCAACCATAAACAGCACACCACTGCTGTGATAATTTTCTAAGATTTCTTTAAGAAGTATTGAAAGTTAGAGAGTAATAATATTATTCCCATCTTGCCTGTCTAAAATAGAGGATACATACATTTATCTTAGTTGTATGCATCAAGGGTAATGATTAGGATGATGAGTATCCCTAACTGCTGAGGAGGTCAAAAAGTGATACAAAAATACTTCTGGTGAAAAAAGAGCAGGTATTATCTCAGGAATTCTAGTGCACCACATCACATAATTCCTTAACCAAAACTCACAAAGCCTTCTTCCATGTCATAATGGTAGGAGTTACGGTAACAAATAAAGGGGTGGGGGTCCAGAAAGAAACATTAATCAAAGCTATCAGTGTTGGCAGAAAGTCTTCCTGTATTACAAACACCATGGTTCCTACTGAAGGAATCCACCACTGCCTGCATCAGTAGCAATTTTCTCCTGCACTGGCATCTATAGCATTTCTCTCCCAGACAGACAGAAAACCACAAAGATCAGTGACAGTGATGATTTCTTCTGACTTACAAAATTCATCAATGATTGGGTAAAATGGCTTTAATTCTCTATTCTTGCTTGCAGGGTGCCTGTTGCTGCTGCCTAATTCAAAGCTGCCCAGCCTCCAGTGAAGACACCTGTGCCAGTGGAGAATCTTGTGTAGACGTGTCCTGCTCTGCCGTATCCTCTCTGACCTCTCTCCTGCCTGTTTTTCCATCCCCGGAATGACCCAAACACACACATCCTTCTCCTTATACTGCAGGATAGGCACCACAAGAGGTTGTTCAACCTTCACCACATTTCTGCCAGCAGCGAGTCCCCCTGCACAGGAAGTTCCCCTCCACTCTCCATCTTCAGTTGCTCTGAGGCCACTTTGTGCCCCAAAAAGAGACTCTGGCCCAATGAGTCTAATTCAACCCACAGTCTCTGCTGTCACAAGCATTGACAGTACATCAATTTGTAAATCCCTGTGGTAAAAACATAAAAATAGTGACATCTGGTTGGAAGTCCTGTTACAGCACTGGAAAGATAATCAAAAGGCTACTGTAACTGAGCAACTTTCAAAATACATAGGGTTAGATCCTCAGCTGGTTTAAGTTGGAACTGGTATAAACCAGATTTCCACTGACTTACACCACCTGGAGATCTGGCCCATATTATTTTAAACAAATCTCACTTTTATATATTTTTTTTTTTTACTTTTGGTCCAAATCCAACCTGGTTCCTAAAATTAAGTTCTAAAGTCCATATTTAGGTGTCTACATAAATAATATCCTATATTTTAAAATCTGGAAATAAAGAGACCTTGTACTGGAAGTTCAATTTATTCATCAGAACAATCTTTGGCTATAAATAGAAGTTTGCATTGAGTGCCTTCTGCTGTGAGTCCATGGGTTCCCCAAAGAGTGAAACTCCTGTTGTCTCACTGTACCTTTCAGAGGAGGCAGGATTTCTGCTGCCACATGTGGTATGGTGTTTCTGTTGCATGAGCATCATCTGCTCCATTGCACGCAAGGTACAGGTCAGGGCAGGTCATGGGTGAGCAGGGCTGCAGAATCCCTTGTGATTATGATTTTCTGTGTGGTCATGGGAGCAAAGCTGTTCTCGGGTTGCACACAGGGCTACCAATAACTTTGGTGCAGGGGGAATGAGGTGGTGATGTTTCCCCTTTCTCCTATCATTCTTCCCAACCCAGTAACTTGGACAGAAGAGGATTTTGCCCAAATCCCAAATTTAGCTCCAGAATAAGTTCTAATACATATTAATCTGGTGTAATTCAAATTTCATGGTTGCTTGAAAATTAATAGATGCTATCAAAACAAGTCATCTAACTGAAAAAAAAACCAGCACCTCCACATGGCAGGCTTGCTTTTACTCAGCAGCTTTTCCCCATATGTACACAGGAATAATATTTATCCTCTCTCAACTTCCATTAGCTTCATCAAAGTAACTCCAGCCTTTAACTTTCTATCAGAGATAGAAAACAGACTCCTTTCAACTGGAAGAAAGGAAACTGGACTCCACAGGGGTAAGCAACAGTGTCACTAGAAAGCTAATAATCCTAGGGAAAAAAAAATCTCAAATTATACTACGGGTTAAACAATAGACGTATATATGTCTAATGTTACTGCAAGTTCACATTCAGGATCACATTTAAAATAAATGAATGCAAAGTAATTTGGTGAAAAGCACATACTTTATGAAATTATTTATAGCTAAGAAAATAAGAGTGCATCAAGAAATAGTGTAAAAGACTCCTGGAACTGGCAAAAGTGGTGTAAATTTAGGCACTGATCGGGCATCCTGCAAAATAAAGTCAATGGGACTCCTTGCACGCAGAGGGATCTGCCCACACAGATCACATTGCAGAATTAGGGCCATAAGGTTCATATAACATATTCAGACTTTCTATCTTTATTTAATCAGAAACTAAATATAAATCTATCTTCCATTCAGTAGCATGCTGGGAAGGGCACAACTAATAATAGTGGAATTTTAGACAAAAAATTCCTAGCGCATCACCAATCATACAAATTCCAAAGTGGACATTTTTGTTAAAGTGTTTTAGTTATTTCAGCTCCAACTGAAAATTAACAGTAATATTCCTTCACTCCCAAATGATGTTCATCCTCTGAAGCAAAGATGAGTTGTGGACTAAGAGGTGGTGTTTATTTACTGTTTTTACAGTAATGAGCATTGGCCATTTTATTCATCCATTGAAAGCAATGGAAATTACTTGTATTCTGTGGTAGGATAATGTGGCTTCATAGTTCAAGGTCCTACACAGGTGAACAAAACATTTTGGTATGTATGCCATAGATATGTTCATGTAATTGTGCAGTTATTAGCAATGATCTGGTTATCTGACGAAGTTTAAGACCAACAGCAGAGATATTCAAAGACATCAAAAGCAGTTTGGTACTGAATTCCTATTGAAAGTCAATGTGAACTGGACACCTATTTGTGCCTTTGAAAATCTCCCTCACATAATTGTCTCCTGTAACAGAGGCCTTGTCTACACTACCTGATTAAATCGAATTAGTTTAAATCGATTTTATAAAACCGATTTTATAAAATCGATTTAGTGCATCCACGCTAGGATTCTAAAATCGATTTTGTGCGTCCATGGCCCACGTCTAGCGTCGATTTCAGGAGCAGTGCACTGTGGGTAGCTGTTCCACAGCTATCCCATAGTTCCCACTTCCTGGTTGAGAGCCCAGTGCCTGCTGGGACCAAAAACATTGTCCCGGGTGGTGCTGGGTACAGCCTCACCCCTCCCTTTGTGAAAGCAGCAGCCAACCATTTCGCGCCTTTTTCCTGAGTGAAGAGAGCAAACGCCATAGCACAGCAAGCATGGACCCTGCTGAGACCAGTAACGCAATCGTGCAAGTTGTAAACAGCACGCGCACTCTCGTGCTGTCTATGCTGAGCCATGAACTGCAAATTCAGGAGGAGAGTAGGAGAAGGCGGCAGCTATGGCAGCGCACCGACAAGAGCGATGATGATGATGACGACATGGAGACTGATTTCTCCCTAACCGTGGGACCAGCATTTTGGAGCTACTGCTGGTAATGGGCAGCTTCTACCCATTGAACGCCGATTTTGGGCACGGGAAACAAGAACAGACTGGTGGGACTGCGCATAGTTTTGCAGGTGTGGGACGATTCCCAGTGGCTGCAAAACTTTCGCATGCGTAAGAGCACTTTCTTTGAACTTTGTGACTTGCTTTCCCTGCCCTGAAACGCCATGATACTAACATGAGAGCAGCCTCACAGTGCAGAAGCGAGTGGCAATAGCCCTCTGGAAGCTTGCAACTCCAGACAGCTACCGTCAGTCGGGAATCAATTTGGAGTGGGAAAATCTACCATGAGGGGGCTGCTGTGATGCAAGTAGCCAAAGCAATCGTTACGCTGCTGCTACGAAAGTTTGTGACTCTGGGAAACGTGCAGGTCATAGTGGATGGCTTTGCTGCAATGGGATTCCCTAACTGTGGAGGGGCCATAGATGGAACCCATATCCCTATCTTGGCCCAGAGCACCAGGGCACCCAGTACGTGAACCGCAAGGTGCTGCAAGCACTGGTGGATCACAAGGGACGTTTCACCAGCATCCACGTGGATGGCCAGGAAGGTTCATGACGCTCGCGTCTCAGAAACACTACTCTCTTTAAACGGCTGCAGCAAGGAATTACTTCCCAGACCAGAAAATAACAGTGGAGATGTTGAATGCCTGTCGTTATCCTGGGAGGACCCAGCCTACCCCTTGATGCCATGGCTCATGAAGCCATAACACAGGCAGCCTGGACAGTGTCAGGAGCTGTTCAACTACAGGCTGAGCAGTGCAGGATGGTGGTAGAGTGTGCATTGGGCGTTTAAAGGGGCGCTTTCGATCATTACTACTCGCTCAGACCTCAGCCAAAAGAATGTCCCGATTGCTATTTGCTGCTTGCTGTGTGCTCCACAATCTCTGTGAGAGTAAGGGGAGACCTTTATGGAGGGGTGGGAGGCTGAGGCAAATCACCTGGCCGCTCACTACGAGCAGCCAGACACCAGGGCGATTAGAAGAGCACACCAGGAGGCGGTGCGCATTAGAGAAGCCTTGAAAAGTAGTTTCAGCGCGGGCCAGGTATGGTGTGACTGCAGTGCTTGTTTCCCTTGATGAACACTCCCGCCTCTGCTTGACTCCCTGTAAGCAACCCACCCTCCCCCTTTACTTACAGCTTGCTGAAGGACTTTTAAAAGCAACCCACCCACCCCACCCCTTTGATTACATCTAGCTGAAGGAAATAAAGTCAGTATATATTTGAAAAATCATTTATTCAGTATTAAAAGTCATTTGTTATTGCTTAAAAATCATGAGTTCTTTTTTAAAAAATCATTCCCTGTAAGAAAACCACCCTCCCCCGTTTGGATGTATTCTTGATTAGAAAGTAATTATATAAAGAGGCACTGAGTTATCTAGGTATCCCTGCATGGTGTGCTTTTGGAGGAGGATCGGAGGTAAGGAAAAGCCCATGAAGCACATTTCAGCTTAATGTCAGCCTTTTTTGGTTGGGCTGTCCATGGGGGTGGAGTGTTCTGGTGAAGAAAGCCTTCCCCCACGCATTCTAACACGTCTGGGTGAGGGAGATATGGAACTTGGGGAGCTTCGAGGGTGGTTAAACATGGGCTGCAGTGGCACTCTGTAACCCCGCTGCTGTTCCTGACCATCCACCATGCGTCTGAGGATCTCAGTGTGTTCACGCAGCAGCTCCAGCGTTCCATCACGCCACCGCTGATCTTCCTGCCTACACCTCTGATCTTCCTGCCGGTCTTCCTTGCGCACCACCTCTCTTCTACCTGCCGGTCTTCTTCCCGCCACCTCTGTTCTTCCTGCCGCCACCTCTCATCTCGAGCGTCTCTCCTGTCCTCCCGGTCACTGGCATCTTTCTTGTATTTTGCTACCACTTCCTTCCAATCATTATGATGAGCTCTGTTACTGTGGCTTACTTCCATGATTTCTGAAAACATTTCATCTCGAGTTTCTCTTTCTCCTCCGCCTTTTGGCTAGCCTTCCAGATGGGGCAGGGAGTACAGAACAGTGCGCAGCTGTATGGGGGAGGTAAGAGAGTACAGAGAAGTATGTAAAAAGATACATTTTACAGAACAATGATTGACAGTGAAACCAAACTATGCACCTTACATAGCACATGTGATTTCACTACAAGGTCGAATTTTGCATCTTTTAATACTGAGAGCCTCTGTCCCTGGGGTCAGAGCACACTGCAGACGCAGGTTCCCGGTCCTGTAATCATAATTCAGCTTCCATGCAGCCATGGTAAGTCCAGCTCCAGTCCCTCACTCCTCCCTCCTAAAGCATCCTCCCTCCACCCCTCACAGCGCGTGGCTGTTAGCTGGGAAGAGTCCCTGCTCGCCAAACAGACAGAGAAGCCCAGCACAAGCCTTCCTATGCTCTGTGAAGCAATGATTCCAAATTACGTCATGCATGCCTGGAGGGGGAAAGTTTTGTTCAATGGGGGACCGGATAAGGCTGCCTTGCCCCAAAATCTACTGAAAAGGCTCTTTGATTTCCTCCAATATCAATTCATGGAGATTTCTTGGAGGATTTTCACTCCATCCCCAGACATGTTAATGAACTTTTCCTGTAACTGTACTGGCTAAGAAGGAATGACAACGCATGCTTCCAAATTTATAATTAAAAAACGCTTGTTTGTAACCATGATTGATAGAAACATTCACTCACCAGAGGTCCCTTCCATGGCTTCACTGTCTGGGATAGTGGCTTGGTTGGGCTTGGAGGGTAAATCAGGGCTCAAAAACAGCTCCTGGCTGCTGTTGGTAATTGAGAGCTGTGTGCTATCTGCAATCTCTTCCTCCTGCTCATCTTCGTCATCTGCCCCTCTGCAGAATCCTCAGGCACGGTTGATATTGCAACACTGACCTCTGAATCCACGGCCACGGGTGGGGTACTTGTTGCCAAGCCCCTAAAATTGCATGCAGCTCTGCATAGAACCTGCATGTTTTCAGACCTGCTCCAGACCTTTCCGTTTGCCTCTCTGGTTTTCTGGTATGCCTGCCTCAGTTCTTTGACTTTTATCCTACATTGCAACGAGTCCCTCCTGTGCCCTTTTTCAATCATAGACTTTGAAATTCTTTCAAATGTTTTCTCATTTCGTTTTGACGAACGGAGTTCTGTAAGCACTGAATCCTCACCCCAGATAGCAATGAGATCCACTAGCTCTTTTTATGGTCCATGCTGGAGCTCTTTTTCTATTCTCAGGAGACTGCATTTTTAAATGTGCTGCTGAGCTGTACGTGGTCACCTGTGCTGCTCAGAGCCCCACGCTGGCCAAACAGGAAACTGATTCAAAACTCCGCGGGGCTTTTCCTGTTTACCTGGCCAGTGCATCGGAGTTTTGACTGCTGTCCAGAGCGGCCAGTGGTGCTCTCTGGGATACCTCCTGGAGGCCACTAACTTCGAATTCCGTCCACACTACACTAATTCCGAATTAGTAATATCGATTTTAGGGTTACTCCTGTGGTTTTGAAGGAGTACTAAAATCGATTTAAATAGCCCTTTAATTCGAATTAAAGGGCGTTGTAGTGTGGACGGGTGCACCATTAATTCGAATTAACGCTGTTAAATTCGAATTTAAGGCGCAGTGTAGACGGGGTCAGAGTTGCTGTTTACTGAGTGCCCCTCGTGGCCAGAAGTTGCTTTGCAGGGATATGGCTTCTGTTTCCCCACCTTCAGGATCCTTTAAGAATTAACCACAGGCTTCTCTCTCAGAGAACACTATCCCTGCCTCGGGCTGCTTTAGTAGCACAAAATTCTCTTCTGTGTTACTACCACTCAATGCCTGGGGCCAGTATAATAAAAGAAATAGTTCTTAGCTATCCATCACCACACAACAGTCCATACTTAGCTCCAGTGTCTTCTCTCACAGTTGAAGCTTTTCTTCTATCCCAATCTGTTCTCACAGCCCACCCTCTCAGCTCTTCCCAGCTGAAGATTAGCCTTCTCTCACTGGCACTGGCCTCTAGACCCCCAAACTTCATTCCTGTTTCCCCATGAGATTTCTGCTCCTTGGGATCCTCTCTGTCATAGCTCCCGTGGTTTAAGGGACCTTCTTGCAGGACATCTTCACACTATCTGCACTCTCCCTTCCCTTCATTATAGCCTCCCAACAAGTTGCATTTCCCAACTCCCTGCTAGCTGTATGTTGCATTAAAAGGATGAACAATTTTCTGAGTGATTCTGGTACTATAAGGTATATAAGGAATCTTGGCTAAGATAATATACAAATGTTAGCTGCAGTCATATTTTATTTGCTCAAGTAACCCTGCCCTCTTTACATTACAAAAAATGTTTTTGCTCTTTTTTATTTAACAAATTAGCAAATGCCATCATTCTTCTTCACAAAATCTGTACAGAGCAAAACTGCTGTGTTGGCATGGCTCTAATTGCAGCCCAGAAGGAGCCAGAATGTTTTCAAATGATGCAGATGTGCTCTACAGTTCAACAGAAATTCAAGGAACAGTAAACGAAACTCTTATCCACAGATGGCTGACCTGGAACAACACTTCCTCAGCTCTCGTCCACTCACGCCGTTTTCTACCTACGCTACATTGATGACATCTTCATCATCTGGACCCATGGGAAGCAGACTCTAGAAAAATTCCACCACGATTTCAATAACTTCCACCCCACCATCAACCTCAGCCTGGACCAATCTACACAGGAGGTCCACTTTCTAGACACCACTGTGCAAATAAGTGATGGTCACATTAACACCACCCTATATCGAAAACCTA
>NC_133773.1:39853439-39863536 GCF_003597395.2 Chelonoidis abingdonii
CTGGAAATTTCCACTACCTGCGTCTGACGAAGTGGGTATTCACCCACGAAAGCTCATGCTCCAAAATGTCTGTTAGTCTATAAGGTGCCACAGGATTCTCTGCTGCTTTTACAGATCCAGACTAACACGGCTGATACTTTACCCACAGATGCACAGATAGAATAGGCAACTGATAGACAAGGTCTGCTTGCAGACACTTTGCCAGCATAATTACTGAAGGTCAAACCACTAATAGCATAAACTGATAATTACTCAAGTACAATATCTCATGGATAATTAGTTGGGTTATATTTTTGTCAAGGTAAATGTCAAAAAAGTCATTGAATGGTAGTACAAATGTCCATACTCATCCCCATGCTATTGTCTTTTTATAGGCCCGATTCAAAACCCAGTGAAGTCCATGACTTCCATTAGCTTCAAAGGGCTTTGCATCAGGAGCTAAATTGTATAATTTAGTTCTTCCATTGGCATTTGGGCTTTTCATTTGTTGTTTGGAGAAAGTTCACATTTTAGCAGACATCACAATGTGTGCCCTTCCAACATGTGTGCCTCACAATTTTTATGTGATTCCTTGCAATATTCACACATCCACCCACATGCATTATATGTCACTTATATGGGTTATTAATCCCAGGCTAAAAATCAATCCTTGGCTTCTCTACACAGACTGTCAGTTAAAGAAAACGTGTTTTCAATGTACTACTTGCATGCTTAAAGTTAGACGTGCTGGATCAAGGCCTGGACCACAAGCTCTTTTCATACAGGTGACCAAATAACTCCTCTGTTTTCTGAATGATTCCTAAATCATCACCAAGAAGTTATTCATCAGTTAGACGTTAGAAGACTAGTCTCTCAGACATTTTAAAAAATCCTTTCTTAGGGGGGAACTGAAAAAACCCTCACCTTTTGTAGAAAGAGGGGATTTTTCAGTGGTTTCTCTTTCAATGTTTTTTGCAACATAAGACACACTCAGACATGCTTACACTGATGACCTGAACCATTTTCCTCTACAGAAGTAAACACAAACGCTAGCAAAGAAAGGTACAGGCACTTGCCATCCAGCAGAGGTCTGAAAAATGAGGCACACAATAGCACATGTAGATCCTCAAGCCAATTCAGGGTAGAGATGGGACAGATCCCTCTTCTAACTAGTAAACAATGCATGATGTAGTAAAGAAGTTTTCATGTTAGTGAGTCTGACAGATGTTTATTTTTAATGACAGTTGCTGGATTGGTTGCGTTAGATCCACAGCTGGTATAAATCAGTAGAGCTCCAGATCTGGCCTATTATGTTTTCATATATAATTTTTGTTTACTTGCATTTTTCATGCTAGTGTTGCCTTATCAATTCCTTTAAGAAGAAACAATTTGAAAAGGAGCCCATCATTTTCTGTGAAGAAATATACTTCAAAATTGCAATGCACTAAAAATCCATTACACATTTCTCAAAGTATATATTCTTAACATTTTGGCATTAATGTAAAGGAGAGGAAATTTAAATGGTTTGCAGAGGATCCCACCACCAGCTAATGACATTTACAAAGTATATTAATTACATAACACTGAAAATGGAGTGGGAGAATTATGATTACAAGTGAGTATGAAAAAGGATTTGTAGTAAATAATCAGTAATATCAGAAGTGCAATAGTAAGTAGTAGTTGGGACTGTGGTAAAGCCTCTGTCCCAAATCTGGACCTTAGCATCCAAAATTTGGGGGCTTAACATGAAACTCCCCCCAAGCTTATACCCAGCTTGGCTCTGATCTCGCTGCCACCAACCAGGATTCAGTGCCTGGTACACTGAAGCCCCCCAAAATCGTCCCTGGGGGACCCCCCAAGACCCAGAACCCCTGGGTCTCCTATCTCAAACGGGAAAACAAGTTCCTCCCCCTTGTCTCCTCGTTATCTGATCCCCAGCTTCCCTCCCTGGGTGAGCCTGGGCGATGCAGTACTTAACTCCTTGAATACAAAACAAAGAGGCCAATCAACCTCTCCCTATGCTTCAACCTAGTAGCTAACAAAGAGATTTTCCACCCCCTTCATGTGCCTACCAGAGAAAAACCAAAACCTAACCAGGGTTTTAAAAGAAGACTTTTATATAAAAAGAAAAGAATTACAGAAATATAACCCTGCATTTAAGATGTCATTACAGGTCTTACTTTAAGATTAGGAATACACAGTTGTTAAAAAAATTGCAGTTTTAAACCATCAGCAATTTAACACATGGCAATTCACTGTCAATATTAACCTTTTGCTTTCTTTTGTACTACGCTTTGGTCAGAAGAGTGGAAAGAAGCTTTGGAGTTGAAGGAAGATGCTTCCTGCTGGAGAACAAAGCCAGAGTCCATTCGCGCTTGATTTTAAAAAATCCGTTTCTGATTGGTCCTCTGGTTCAGGTGTTTGTTCCCTTTGTCCTTACAGGTAAAGAAATTAACCCTTCCTATCTCTACTTATGAAGGGAACTTCTTTTCTTTCTTCCAGTTAGTATTCATATGCTATAGTGTTGGTTTCAGGACACCAATTATTTCTCTCATCTTTAGTTTACCATAAATCTCAGGCTTCTTCTTCCAAGTTCTCCACCTGGACAGCTAGCATAGAAAGCTTGAGGGCTTGCCAATGACCTCACGTCCACTGCATATATAGTTATAAGGTCTACTCTCTCTGTGTGACTAGCCCATTGACTCTGGAAAGTTGAATAATAAACATTAACCAGAGAGTTGTCTTAAGTGCGTATGGGATAGTACTTCTTCCTTGTATGGCTGGTCCCAGATTTTATTTCACCCGCTTTTCAAATTTTACTCTAAGTGGACCACTGGACTCCATTTGGAGAACACTGTCAGAGTAGGGAGAGAATCCTGGTTTTATCTTATCAGAAGCTGTTTCCATGAAGCGATCTCTTTTGTGTTGAGAGGGTTTAGGGGTAATGTGGGCTGTGGATGGCTGCATTAGATGTGGGTCAGCCATTCCGCTGTGACAGTCATTACCCCCTTACGTGTATACAGTCATGAAGGCAACCCCGAGTAGCGAGGGCTTTGTTCTGCATTTCTACTTTGAGTCTGAATTGAGTTGTAAAGATCTATGGCAACTTTTCTTTGAGTGATGGAGGGAAGATGGGTCGTCACACAGTACACCCGCAACTCTAATGATGGGGGGGTGAGTGAGCAGAACCATATTGAACTAGTAGAGAAACAGTTTAAAAGGAGACTGGTAGGTGAGGAGGAGGTGGTGGCAGTTACAACAGAAGCAACATCCACCAGTAGCAAGTGAGCTTCATATGGTACAGGAAACAAGGTTGATGCTGAGAGCTATGTCAGGAGTGGTAACAGCTTTGTGAATGCTGCTTTAGCAGCAGGGGCTTGGATTCCCCCCAGTTTCCCTGAGAGCTGAAAGCCATAAGAGATTGACAGACCAAACAGGACACTAAGACTGAGGAGAGTCTGCTAAGAGAGCAACCATGCCCCAAACGGAGGAGCTCCAGACTAGTGACCGAGGGGAAAAATAATTTGGGGTAGCTCAATAACTGGACTATCTTTTACAATACAGCACCTAGTTCAATGAGGTCCTGATCTACAGTACAAACAACACAACAGTGAGAGAACATTAACAATATTACTGCTCTCCTGAATAAGAAGATGTCAGCACTCTTTCCTAGCATCACTTCATGACTGAGCATCAAAGGATGTAAAACAAAAACTACTTTCCCATTGCTTGTTAACATAAGCAAATTATCACCTATTTAGGAGCTCGCACACTATCCATTGTCTGCAAAAGGATTAGTGATATGTGCCTGCAGATACTTTTTTGGCTATTTTATGATTATTCATGAGCTTCTTTTATACACTTGTATTGATATTGACTGCTTAATTTCTTTATTTGCTTCCTTTCCAGTTATAGGGTTACACGTTTTCCTGTCTATGTTCTTGTCTATCCTTTCACGAGTCTTCATTCTTCAATATTTTATGTATGAGAGTTACCATCTTCCTACCACATTCCAGCTAAGCCTGAAGCATAACGAGCCATTTTCTCTGCATGGCACATATTATTTTGACCATTCTTGTTTCCCTTGTGAAATCTTCCATTTGTCCATAAGCATTAGTTATCCTACAAATCCGAGTTCACTGTCTCATCTTTTAGTGTTTATGTTCTTTAAATTTGATCTATTCTTTAGCTTATTTCCACTGTAAGCATTTTTTCCTCTTATAGTTATAAGAAATTTATTTTTACTCAGTAATTAAAATATTCAGAAAAAGCTTTACAAAAAATTGCAATAAAAGGGCAAAATAAACACCCTGACTTTCACAATAAGGCCAAAATCAAGCTAATCCCATTTCAAAACAAGGCCCAAACAAGCCAATCCCTAAGAACTCCAACACTCTATGTGACTAGATTCCCCCTGCCCTGCAGTCTGGGACTGTGGTGGGCCTGCTGTGCACCCCTCCTTTCCTCCTCTTGCACCTGCTTGCCAGCAGCCAATCAAAAAAAAGAAGCAACAAGCAACAGGCTACAGCACAAACAACAAGCTACAAGCCAAAAACTAGCCAACAAGCAACTCACAAGCCAATTAAGCCAAAAACAAGCCCAATATCTGTGTTTTTTCGTGGGTTTGGCATATCTGATGATTGGTCTCGGACGGCAAATAATTAAATAGCTCTCTGGTAGAGAAAATGACTGTAGTGGCCTGATTATATACCAATTTAAATCAATGATAAGACTTCCATTGATTTCACTGGGACAAAACTATGCCCCAAAATGTCTAAGGTCCATCACCTGGGTATCTATGAGTGAAATTTACCCCATCTCCTCAGTTTGGCAAATGGCACCTAAGTGTTCGAGTTAGGCACCTACGTCCCCTTGGGAATCTAGCTGAAAAAGTCAAAATGTTTCACTGACATATCCATTCTTTTTTGCTTTTTGCTTCAATGAAAACAATTCAACAAAATCAACATAAATTTGCTAAAATGTTTTGTCAATCCAAATCTGCATTATTTCCCCCCAAAACAAAATATTTTGGCTGAAGAATTTCACTCAGTTTTTTGTGTAAATTCAAGCAAATGATCTCTCTTTAGGAGATTTATTTTTAATGACTGAGTTAGCTCTCAAAGATATGTGAGATATCGTAACATTGGCATAGATTTCATTTTAATAGCTCACAACATGATTTAGTTATAGTTGGTCTTGATCTAACCAAACATGGGGAAATGTAAATGATAAAAATATTTTCTATAAGTATAGGTTACAGTACAAATGTGTGTTGGGTGGATCGGTTGATTCATTTGAGAAACCAGTGGCAAGAGCAACTATAGCTATGCAAAGCAGTGAGCAGTTTGAACTGGATTTCAAATGCTAGGAAGGTGCAGTTTATATATATATTATATAAATAAATAAACAAACAATGGACTAAAATTTACCTTGGTGGCATAAAGGATACCAAGAGGGATGGGAAATGGGTTGTGCTGGGGCAAAGTAGTCTTTAAAGGCCAGTGTAACTCAGAATTGGGAAGCACTGGACAAACATGGAGTATAGCAAGAGCATCTGGAAAGTCTGCTGATATAGCAAATCTATACAGCTGGAGCTGCCAGAAGAGCTCTGACAGGAACTCTAGCTGCCATGCCTTGTAGAACCCAGAGTACAGAAGTTAAAATATAAAAAACAGTTCCCTACAAAAGGGTGACCCCCGTTCCACACCCAAAAGCATGATGGGTTTAGCTGGCACTAAATAAATAAATAAATAAATAAATGGGGGGGGCTTTCCTCAGTCGTCATCTAAACTTAAAAGGAAAAGGTAGTTATATTTTATTCTCAGTAATTGCTTTACTCCCTGATGAGTAGCTGTAGTAAAGTGTAAATGAACATATAGTTTTTACATATCAAAAGTCCCCTTAACAAATGCAGCACAGGCTCATTAAACTCACAGTGCAGTTCCCCACTCCCGCTTAAATGCAAGTATAAGCAATTTTCCTTTGTTTGTTCTTTTCTCAAGCAAAAGCAACCTCAAAGTAATGAACAACAGAACAAAGTAATTTTGCTCAGAGCAATCTGATTTCCCTCAGCAGAAACACACTCAGGACCCCAAACTCCAACTCTAAAAGGACAAAATTTGAGACAAACAAGTCCAGACACCTGAATATAGAAAAAGAACTCTTCAGTCTTTGATCACAAATGAAAATAAACTTAACTTACATACAGCTTTCACCTTGCGTTATTATGTAGTTCACACATTTGTTATAGTTTTTCTTCTATTACTTCATCTCTCAGTCTCTCAGCCACAGCCAGCATGGAGTTTCCCAATTAGGACTACACATTCAGCACTACTTCATCAGCAAGGGTGATATAATGTGAAATTTTCAAAGGCATAAATATTAATTAAGTGGCCAGCTTGCACTGACTTTCAATGAGAGCTAAGTGCCTAAGAGCTCTTTGTGCCTTTAAAAATCTCCCTTGCAATATTTTCCTGTTCTATTTGTACAGCCTCTAGCATTCAAAAATGTAAAGATAAAAGATAGTGTCCATATTAAGTGATGCATAATACATAAAATTAACTCTAGATGTCAAAAACTGAAGTTTAGAATAAAGTTCTTCAAAATTATGTAATATATGTTGTTGACAAGAGGATTATTTTAAGAATACCCATCTTTGATTCATTAGCTCCCAGCTTCGACCCAAATTCTGAAAAGTTTTATACATATATTCAACATAATGAATGGTGAGCAGCCCCCCTGAAACCATGTGTGTAAAGTTAAGTATGTATGCCTTTGCAGGATTGGGGCTTTGTTGTTTAACTTTAGGTGATGTGCTATCTTCTGAATTGGGATATCGGGTCAAGATGATTGAATTAAGTACCTTTGAACACACTCTAAGCCAATGCCAATGGAAGTTCAGGAATGAAATTATTTCTACTCACTGCACTCAAAAATGCAAGTCTAAAAAGTTCAGATATTCAATAATAGACTATACATATATCTTTTTTTTAAAAAAAAAAAAAAAAAAAAAAAAAGGGCCAGCCCTCACAAGTTCCTAATTTCCAATTTGGTATGAAACTGAGTTCAAGTGACATATGAAATTAAGTGCCCCATCCATGTCAGAAATGCACATTTCTGCCATTATATATATCCATATGGCTTTTTAACAATGTGGAGTTTCATGGACATACAGCATATGTCCAGCAAAGTAGCATTCTTACAACCTTTGGCTCTTCACTGTGGGGAATATTCTTCATACCATGGCAGGGGGTCTATACTGCGTTTTCCATTAGTATTAATAGGAAGTATGCATCTCCAGCCCTGCATATCAAATTAAGAATATATACCCTACAATCCCAATCAAATAAAAATAATGGGTCTGAATTTAATTTTGCATCATGGGGAATACCAAGCAATGTGTCCCTTCTGGGTCAAGTTACTCTGAAAATTTGAAAGACAATAAAGACCTTCCACACCACAAGCTTATTTAGGATCTAAAAATGAAGCAGGAATTCTTATAGCCGAATGCTTTGTTGAACAAAACATAATCACAGAGTTCATCGCATATAATTGAATTAAGAAGGAACTTGTTCTCCAATCTGTTCACCAATCTGTGATGGAATAATTGCTTTTCTTAGAATGAAATGTTAATAATTGGTCTATAGGCTTTGAATGCTACTAAAAAGGTATATTCTAAAATAACACCATTCATCCAATTAAATTAATCCATTTATTCAGTTGGTTAGAACAAAAGAAATAGTGAAGTACACAGATTTTAAGTAGATTTGTGTCACCAAGGAATATGATCACCTGAACCCTCAAAGTCTGGGAGCACAATATAGTAAAATCTCTTTCTGTGGGCAGTAGTGGTAGAAAGTTAAGGAAGGTGGAGAATAATAATTTTAGTAGTGTCACCCTGTGCAATGTGGCAAAGGCGGAATGCACGGTCCCCAACCACCAGATCCCAGCTCCAGGTCCTCTGGTTGTTGGAAATTTTGATAATACAAAATTGTCAGAAACGCATTGAGTTGGGTATCATTTGAAAGCCCTTTCTCCCACACAAGCACATGGTACAAACCTAGAACATTATGTAGCTATATATTCAAGACAATGTTTTAAAACTCAATTTTTAAAATAATATTTTAAACACAGGAATGCATTGATTATATAAAAAAAGAAGACACTGATCTTTGATAATCCTAGGGAAATTTGCCTTGACAAGTAGGATTGAAAAGCATTTATTCATCACAATTATTATCAGAGTCATCTCCACCTAGAGCACCACTGCTAGACACGTCATGCTGATCCTTGTCTGTGTTGCACTTACACATCTCCATACAAGGCAGGCTGCTGGCCGAACATTTGCAGGGTAGTGAACATCTGGTCTTTATACACAAACATTTGATTAGCTGAAGGATTGATTCGGGAGCACATGGTATTACACACATAACTGATGTGATCAGTCCATCTTCCAAAACCAATACATGCCCAGTAATGTCACACCCTAAAAGAGCATGGAAACCTGGCAGTATGACAGCATTAATGGTCCAAGTGATAGGAAAACATCTCTGAGGGATATGCATCTCACAGGGATATGCATCTCACAGACATAGCATCTCACAGAGAACACTAGAACAGCTCTGTGTCTTGTGGAACAATCTAGACCAACTCTCTCTGTACCACTGATGATATGCAAGATGATTTTAGTGTCAACCTCCTCATGGGAACTATGAAGAAACTCCACTAAACAGTAGCTTCATTATGCCATGGGATGATAAGATTCTTTGAGCAATTCTTTGCGTGCTGGAGCATTTTTCCTGCAAAGTATGTGGTTAACTTATCCTTCATGTGATTATGAGACAGTAGCTTCTTCACTGTGACACTGGAGATGTTTGTGGAGTCAGCAATTTTGTATTGGACAGATGCCATACCATGGAGTCTCTTTTTTCTTGTAATGTTTTTATCTGATTTCTCTGTCAAACACAAGGTGGACTTCATCATAGGTCCAATATTTTCTCCGTATCCTCATAATGAAGTATTCAGCCAAATCTCAGCAGGTATCAACAGTTTCTGGCTTGTCAGAATCTTGTTCCTCAGCTCTACTATCTATGATTGTGATGCTGAAAGGCCCCTGCTAGCATAAGGTACCTGTCACGCTGTCAGTAAGTGCTGGCTTAGGATGTTCATTACTTTGCTTTTCACCTGGCACATATGCATTGTTCATCACATTTGAACATTGATCATGGTACCATGGAGAACTCGTATTTTCCCAAAGTCTCATGTACATCAACATCACACTGAAATTTAGACACAAGCAGATGAGCAAAGAATGACCTGCCTGGGCTTAGCTCTGTAATAGTCTCTATGTCTTTCTTCTTTGATGTGAGTACAGCTTAGCATAGGTGGCATGTGAGGAGGCAGGGAGGTTCAAGGCTGCAGTTGCCCAGGCAGCTTGAGTTAATCCAGAGCTAGCCCTTGGGAGGCAGAAACTCTATGGTATGGCTGCAGACACTTCTCCTTGCAGCATGGAGGGAGACACTGCTCATTCAGTTCCCACCATTGAGGGGTGCTGGGCTCCAACCAAAACAGAGAAGTGCTGACTCTCTGGGTCACTGCTGAAGGGAGCTGGGCACAAATCTCCCAGGCTGTGCCAGCAAACCACAATGGCACTGCCCTGCTAGCATCCTGCCTGGGCTTTCTGCCTGGCTGAGTCTGTGCCTACATCCCAAACAGAGGAGCCATACCCCTGTAGGAAGCAACAGGGGGAAGTATAACTTGTGATAGATCAGTAAGTGGTCCAGACATTGTAACACCCCTCTCTGAGGTCCCCCCTCTCTCTCCTCTGTACCTCTGCCATGACAGCACCCTAAGGGGAGTGGAAGAGACCCTCAGGAGGGATTTATTCCCTCTGCATATGACTTAGCCAGGGCATCTGTCATAAACAGATGGTTAAGGGTTACTGTCTCTTTTACCTGTAAAGGGTTAAGAAGCTCAGTGAACCTGGCTGACACCTAACCAGAGGACCAATGGGGGGACAAGATACTTTCAAATCTTGGTGGTGGGAAGTCTTTGTTTGTGCTGTTTTTTTTGTTCGTTGTTCTCTCTTGGGGCTAAGAGGGACCAGACGTACATACAGG
>NC_133773.1:39863720-39865679 GCF_003597395.2 Chelonoidis abingdonii
TAATTAAAAGCTTTCTTTTTTAAGAACCTCATTGATTTTTCCTTGTTTTAAAATCCAAGGGATTGAGTCTGAACTCACCAGGGATTAGTGGGGGGAAAAGGAAGTGAGGAGGGTTAATTCCTCATTTGTTTAAGATCCAAGGAGTTTGGATCGGTGTGAAGCTTCCCAAGGCAACCCAGAGAGAGGAAAGTCTTAGGAGGGGGAAGGTGGGGGGATGGTTTATTTCTCCTTGTTTTAAGACTCAAGGGGTTTGGATTTGTGTTCCCCCAGGAAGTGTGCCAAACACTATATTTTTGGCTGGTGGCAGCATTACCAGATCTAAGCTAGGAATTAAGCTTAGAAGGGTCCATGCAGGTCCCCCACATTTTTACTCTAAAGTTCAGAGTGGGGGGAAAAAAACCTTGACAGCACCCTATAGAATGATCTGGCCAGAAAGAATTCTGGAATTATAGGCCACTAGTCATATTGATTTACCATTATCAGCAAGAAGAGGGGGTTCAGTCGCTATACTGTCATGCCAGCTCCTGTTTCAGGTGCCCCATGGCCATGACCACTGCAGACAGTCATGAGCTAGGACCCTTCCCAAGTCGGATGCCTACTTCCGGCACCTCTCTCTGTCTGTTCAGTATCCCCTCTGTACATCTTTCCAAAAGCAACTGCTCCAGTCAGACAAGAAAACCCTGACTACCAACTATTTGTGCGTTCTCACTTTACATGAGGTAGACACTGACACTGAATGCCTGTAAAGCTACAAAGACTACAGCTCCTGCTCAGGAATAAATGCCCTGTCACATAGTAAAAATGCCCTTTTCTCATAGTAAAAAAGGATTTTCTCTGGAGACAGCAAAGCTCTAAACAGTTTATTACAGACTTGAAAGAATGGTTCAAGAATAATTTCGGAACCCTATCTATTTTTCTCTGCACTTTCACCCTGTCTGCAGAGGAGAGAAAGCAAAATTTAAGACTGAAAAACTGCTCAATTTTTGTCTGGACATTATGAGGAATAGCTTCACAACCATAATATAGCCTGCAACTACACTTTACTCCTGCAACTCCCCTTCTGAGAAGGGAGCCATCTTGGTAAATAACTTCACAGTGCATCTCGCTGGTATGTCCTTTGCCTTTTGAATAAGGCCATTCTCTACCTCTGAATCACCCACCTCACTGTAACATCATCAACAGTCAGGAGAACCTACAGGGATATAAAGGGGATTACTCTTCAGTCTGCTCCCAGATACTTCTGCTAACCAGCACCAACACTATACAAGTACCTCAAAGGCAAACAGTAAAACTGCAAAGCCAGACCCAGAACATAATTTCCATTCTCCCCTACCCCTAATGCTCACCCCCAGCCTCCAAGTTACAACAGTAAAGTCAAACAGCATATACTGCACAGACAAAAATCCCAATGCATGCACCACTTAGCTGATGTGCTAGCTAACCTGAGCGGGAAAAGTGATTTTGTAATGAAAAATCTTGTCTGCAAATATTCCATCCATCATTGCAGAGCCGCCTCACACGCCACAAAAACATATAAAAAAAAGACTGCGGAGAGGTGGAGGTGGAGGCAATATTTGAGGACCGAGAAGAGAGCAGTCAAGTTGCTTTTGAAGGAGATCATTGCAGTGGTCAAGGACAGGATGGCAGTTGCCAAATACATCAATACCATGGCCAGAAACTGTAACAAAAAGGACAGGCAGACACAGAGGCAATTCTTGGAGGCAATAAAAAGGCAAAATGCCCAGTTGCATTACCGGATATTATAGGGATAACAGAAACATGGTAGAATAGTAGTCATGACTGTAGTACAGGTATTGAAGGCTATGTGCTGTTTAGGAAAGACAGAAATAAAGGCAAAGGTGGTGGAGTAGCACTCTATATCAATGATGAGGTTAACTGTAAAGAAATAAGAATGATGGAATGGATAAGACAGAGTCTGTCTAGGCAAAAATCACACTG
>NC_133773.1:39868419-39880854 GCF_003597395.2 Chelonoidis abingdonii
TCTGCAGTGTGGGGCATGGGTCACTTGCTGGTGGATTCTCTGCAGCTTGAGGTCTTCAAACCACAATTTGAAGACTTTAATAACTCAGACATAGGTTAGGGGTTTGTTATAGAAGTGGATGGGTAGGATTCTGTGGCCTGCTTTGTGCAGGAAGTCAGACTTGATGATCATATTGGTCCCTTCGGACCCTAAAGTCTATGAGTCTATTAAGGCAGCAGGCAATGCAAAACTGCACACCAACACCCAGCCATGTTATGCAGCCCATAGACAACGCTGATTATTGGAAAGAACAGCAAATTCTCCATGGCAACAATATTGCCAAAGGCTATTCCCCACCTAGACCAGTGCCCCCAGCTCTTTTGAGTCCTTTATTGCCCCTGGTAACTTTAAGCCTTGTCACTCAACACCAGAAGGCCCATTTAACAAGAAGAGAAAAAGTCAAGACATATACTTGCCTGTGTCTTTTAGCCCCCTTGTGTTGTGTCTTGCACTGCACCATTGCACTTCACTATTTTGTTTCATGACTGTTTTAACAAATGTGTCCTTTGTAGTTAAATCCATTTTAAATATATTCATTCATAATTAAAACATTGTTTCATTATCATTTCAGATAAAAGATCACTACTGTATTTTACATAATACATTGTTTAATACTAAGCACCTTGAAACCTTCACCATAAAAAGTCAACAGTTCATTTTACTCAGAAAATAAATAAGTTTGCACTAAACAAAGTTTTCTGAAAACACATAGGCAGAGACACAAGGTCAAATAAGGATTGCCACAATGCTAAACTTTCATTGCCTGTGAACAACAGCAAACTGTTCAAAAAATTTCCAACCCCTGCTCCCTCTCCAAGAGTTAACAGCTGAATGTACTGTTGTGCGATCCCAGGCATGAGATTCAAAATAAAAGCAATAGACATCCCTGACAATATTGCCTTGGCTGTTTGCTAGCTGCTCAAACTTCTGAGCAAGTCTCTGCACCTTAGCTTTCCATCTATCGCTAAGGCCTTCTTCCTTACTCTCACAAGTAATTTTTCAAAATACAAAATGTTGCTATAATCTTTGGGATTTTTTCCCCGCTGCTTCCAACCTATTCCATAAATGGCATCACGTCATTTTCAAATGGTCAACTGCACATTTCACTAGCATTCTGCACCTACTTGGGCAGATCTTTCTTGAAACAAATCTTTCTCTTTCTGTCCAAGTGGCCTGTGAATGGCTTCTTTAACCACAGAAAGAGACAATAAGCCTGGTCTCCCAAGCTAACTGGCTCAAAGTCCACACCATTAATGTCTATGATGTTCCTGGAGACAAACAGTCCTTTCTCCTTTAAGATAAATAGAGCAAAAGATCCTAGTATTGTGGACCCTTCCAGACCACCCTGCATTTATGTTCATAAACTTGCCTCAGTGTCCAACCAGCCCTTCGAGCTCCATGGAGAAATATCTCTTTGTTTATAAATTCTGAGAAACTATAGCTGGGGGTGGCAAATAATAGGTACATGGGTCCTGTCAATTGCACCAGTAAAGTTTAGGAACCCAGTGCATGCAAAACCAACAATAACCTCCTGAGCAATACCAAACTTTAGAACCTGAAGTGACCATGCTTTTTCCACGATATCACACATTTGCAAGACAAAAGTCGATCTCTACAAGCTGAATTGGTTTGCTATGGACTGGTATCATTTGGGGATGGCCAGCTTCAAGATAGCAATCACAACCTGCTTGTCCACATGTATGGGGCTCCACGAAGGTATGCTGCCATTGTGGAAATGGGTTAGTTCAGCACATATCTCAAACAGTTGCCTTCCCCATCATGAAATTCGCTCACCATTGTTGGTCATCCCAGGTCTGTGGAATGATCCTTTCCCACCAATCCATGCTGTTTTCCTGAGCCCAGAAACTGCACAGCATGCTGTGAAGCTGCTCCAGGAACCAGTTCTGTACTATCACTTGCTCAGTGTCTTCCTCATCCTTGTCCTGATTTCATCACTGCTGAAGCTGGACAAGCTGCTGCCACATCTTCTTGGTGAGGTGTCTGGTGAAATCTAAAGCCAAATTCATCTGTCTTTTGGTGCTAAATACAGGCCATTCAGTTTCTGTGTATTACAGGCTGCCAACATGATAGTGTGGAGCATTGTTGTGAACCATGCTGACCAACAGCAATTTAAAAAGAAAGGAAGTACGGGGTGGAGACACATGATTCATGCAATTTTATTTTTTAAATGAACTCTTAGCTTTCCTCATGAATCCCACTGTGCATGGTGAAAAAAATCCCAGAATTCACACTGTTCCACAGTGAAGAAAAGGACCCAGGGATACTCTCCACGAATGTCATGTCCTCAGTTTGCAGCAAATCATCAGTGTGAATACACAATGATGCACACTGAGGGCACACTGCCCCGTGTGCATGCTATTAGTGTGTATTGCACATTACCTGATATACATAAAAAGCTGTAAATTAAATCCCCCCATGTAAACAATCCAATAGAGTTTCCTCTTTCAGAGTACATATAAAACTGAAGTACTGACCATTTGTGAGCATTATAGATACCCTTTCAAAAGAATAAGAATGTTATTGCAGTCCAGATAATTATACCCTAACTGTCCTGTGCAAAGTTAAGCACATGCCTAAATCTTGGCAGGACTGGGGCCTACATCTTTACATTGGATTTTGCAGTCCCCTGAGAATCTCTTGAATACTATTTTTTTTTTCCCCAATAGCCATCTGAGAATGGCTTCTCTACTAAATTTCTTGACATATGCAGAATGTTTGGATAATATGAACACAGGTAATTGTAACTGCAAGGGATTCACTGAAAAAATCATTTAAATATTGTTAGCTGTCAGTTAAGGGACACTGGTTTATTAAAAGTACATTTAAAAAACACTCTAGCTCCCTCACCTGGTTTTCTGTGATCAGAGCATAGACACTGGAACACTTTAATAGGTCAGGGTGGGTGTACTACGGCACATGCAGCTATACGAGTGTCATGCAGTGCATAATATAATTACAATATATGGAGAATGCAATACACAGAAATAACAAATCCAACAGAATCCATACTTGTCAAAGTCCTAAATAGCTATGATTACTGGATTGAGATAAAAGATAATAAATCAAACTTCAGTAAACAAGAAATCGGCTTATTTATAGACTACAACAGACCTCTAAAAACTGTGCTGCTATAGGAAATCTGTTCTCTAACTTGCTTGCATATGCAACAGGTCTATTCTTTAAAGACAACTAGAGTACAGCAGATCAACTATTCTACAGAGCCTTTTATGGAAAAAAAGAGTTGTATCAATATCCACTGAAGTAATGGAAAGACAACCTTGCCTTCAGCTAGCTCAGATCAGCCCAGAACGAACAATTATTAATTTACTGCAAGTATTCCAAATCCACATGAACCTTCCCGCAATCTGCATTAACATACAGTGATCAGCAAAGCAAAGCTTTATTTATTCAGCAATTCTGTGCCACTCACTGGCTTCTGATAATAGAAAATAACTTCATGATTAAGTCAAAGGGAAAAATGAATGGCTGGAAAATTACTGTCATGTAAAACCTATACCAGATATGGGCAAAACTGATGAATCAGAATCAATGGCTGAAATTACTGGTGGTCTAATTTCCAAGAACAACAAAGATGACACAGGTTAAAACATTGCACTATTAAACAAAGAAAATTAGCTGTTCTGTAATGGGGAAAAATCCATACAACCCAGATTAAGTAATTCATAAATGCACAAAATTATAGATTCTTCAAATGAGAGCATGAGAAATGTGAGTGTGACACTAAGGAATTAGAGAACTGAAAAGAAATTAGATCTCTTTCATTGCTCTAATATTTTTAAGACACTGACTCATATGACAAGAAACAGTTTTAATGGGGATGGCTCTCAGTTGTTCAAGCTATTTCTTTTTTACGAATTCTTCAGATCATGGGAAGAGAGGAAAGGGTAAAAGGTGAATGCAACAGGGTACTATCACCAATTCAGTTTTAATCTTAAATTCCAAACTGCTTTTCAAATGAAAACCAAATACAAAGTAAAAATTAACATAGGAGTCACCAGTAATAAAAGTAAAGAGAAAGTGTAAAGTAATTGGTTTTCAGCAAAGCTTAAAGCAAAGCAATAGCAGAGAAAATACTGCAGCTTAGAAAATGATTTGTCATTGCAATGATTCATTCCTAGTCTATAATAGGTTTTATTTCCCTGCTTTGCAGTAATACATTCATTACATGCCCAATTTAGAGCAAAGTTAGCCACTGAATTCCATAAAAATATACAACAGAGTCACTTTTCATCTCATCTTGCAGGCTATATCAAGATTGCTATTGGGTGGACCCAGAGGATATTAATGTAGAATAACAATAAATTGTGGAAATAGTTGTCTTTTATTGTCCTATTGCCAAAAAAGAATAGGTTATTTACCAATGACAAGAGATTACTGCACAATATATTAGGCCAGATTCTCACCCCACTGGAGTCAACAGTAAAACCCTCTGGCTTGAACAGGATTAGTATCAGACCCACACGTCCTATTACTGTAATGTTGAAAGCAGTTCATCTAGTTCTGATCTTTGTATCTTGATACACAGTGCTGTCTATAAGGGACCCAAGTCTGCTGGACTAACTATAGGAGCAGTCCATTGGACGATTCTGATCTGGTAGCATTTTGCATCCAGTATTCATATTGACTGTGCAAGGTGGTAGAGAACTAGGCCATTCAATTCAATAGGATTACGCATGTGGACAAACCAAGCAGTTTTTGGTGCTAAATAATCCAGACTGCAAGTTACCTCAACAAAACTTTTAGAAACCTTTGTTCTCAGAAGAGTGAAAAGTAAATGTAGCTGGCCAACCACTTTTTCAAAAGAAGGTGCATCTAAACAATAATTATACAAATAACACTTTAAATAAGTATTAAACCTTTCGTTAGAAGAGTCTTGTGATAAGCAAAAGTCAGCTCCAAGTTCCCGCTTTGCAAATAGCCGAAGTGGAAAGCTTATCTCAGTAAGCTTTGAAAGCAACTGCCTGTGCACACACAAGATTTTTTTTTCCCATATATAATGGCATGTACATATGGAGAGTGGGTGTACAATTTTTATTTTTGTACACAACTCAAATGAGTAGTTCCAGAACGATTTAGATTTGAAGATCCAGAGATAGTTGCCCAGCCCTAGAAATGTTATTTAAGTGCCCTCAAATGCATATTTACACTTGTGTAGTGTTCCAGGGATGATATACATAGACTATAAACACAGAAAAGGTAATCCTGTCTGTTTTAAAAAGACACTGCTAAAATCATGGGCAATATTCATCCCTAGGGTCCACAGAGATCAAATCCTAGCTCTCTTGAAGTCAATAGAGAAACTTCATTGACTTCAGTAGGGCCAGGATTTCACTCTAGAAATTCTTATTTCTAACAATTTTAAATATTAATTATCTTCCCTTCTAGGATATGTAAATACATTTAAGCATTCAGATATTCCAGCAATAGACCAGGAGAGCAAGCCATTCCAGAAACTGAAAAATATTCTGATTATCAGATACTTATTCAGAAACATGAGTTTCTTTCCTCAGCAAAAACAAACAGGTTAAGAACCTTCCCCATGAAAGACATCTTTCTTGTGCGTAATACAGCTGATGGCAACGGGATGTACGCAGCTCATCCCATAGCAATAGAGAGAGTGTAATTTTCATAAGCCTACCTTTCATGAAGCTCTCAACATTATTAAGAACATCTTCTGCATTCTCAAGGCATTTAGTCTGACAACTTGGAATTTTGTGTAGTTTGTCCATTTTGGGCCAAATTAAAAGTTTCAAAAGATTGCTCACCAGTAACACAAGATGCAAGAAGTTTAAAGACTAAAAATTCTTTATAAAGAGAAATTTCAGATTTATGCCAGAAGAATTCAATTATCTGCACATAAGATGACGTGTCTGTGCCCAAGTCCACCTTTAGAGAGAAATACTTGCTCTAACAAACACTCTTAATTGGTTGTCCACGAATATTTTCTGCCAGAGCATGAATTCTTCTTGCAACAGTACTGTTAGATTACAGAACTGTTTTAATCTAATCTATTGCGGTAAAACAAAAAGTTCATATAAACTCTGTCAGGCACAAACACTAATAAACAAACAATCTGCTGCTGTGTGAGGTTTTTTGACTGTTGGTCTCAGACCCCAGGGTAAGCTGAAAAGCAGACAGCAAAGATGGTTTGTGCTTTGTTTTGGTTATTCTTCCTCCCAGTTTGGTTGCAATTCATGGTTAGCAAAACTAGTAATTAAATAAAAGTCTGAATAATCAACAAATCCTTAAAAATCTACATCAGTTAGCAGATAATTCACAATCAGTAACAAAGGCTAAATTTACTGAACAAATTGTTAGTTAATAGATCTGTAACAGAGCGGTCTTCCCATTTAAGGGCCTGGGCCTGGGCCTGAGGCTAGCCAGCCCTGTTCAATTATTAGATCCAGCTGGGAAGGGTCAAGTGATGCCTGAGAGAGTTCCACTAGACAGAGAGCTGCAGGAGGGAGGTTGGCTCCTGTTATTGGTCTTGGAATAGAGAGAGACGCACATAAAGGGAAAGGCCTCAGTTGACCAGAATAGCTTTGTTTTGTATTTGAACTAATAAACTGTGCACTGTCAGAGGTCGTGAAAGTGACTTTGGTATGGCATTAGTCCTATCTTGCTGGGAGATCCAGGTCAACAGCCCTACAAATTCTCCTAACAATGGCCAGCAAATTAGAAACGAAAGACCGTGCAATGGCAGGAGGAAAGGCCAATACAATTTTGAGCTACACATCACATCATGGAGCAGGGAATTGTAGGTCAGTGACTGATGCCCACTCCATTAAACTCCCTCCATCTCCATTGTTGTAAGTACATTCCATGGCTTGAATTGAAACCACCATTGTGATGGAAGGACTTGGAAATATGGGCAGAGTGGGGGCTGGCCAGTTAACTGATGAAGGTTTATAGGACATTAATCAATGTAATCTCATACACCTTTATTGCTTGCCATTCTACAATGTCATTTAGAACAAGTGTCACTATAGTAACAGTGGACAGCCATTCTCTAAGATGGCATCCCATATTGCTTGTTATGGTGATGAACCACGACAGCATAGCTTGGAACTGAAAGCAACATATCAGAAACAGAATGCATCTCCTGAAGCAAGATAACACATGCTTCAAGCTTTTTAACTAGATGGAAGAGGATCTCTCCTTTTGCCACCAATATCCCTTAAACCAGGGGTTCTCAAACTGGGGATCAGGACCCCTCAGGGATCACAAGGTTGTTATATGGGGGTCACAAACTGTCAGCCTCCATCCCAAACCCTGCTTTGCCTCCAACATTTATAATGGAGTTAAATACATAAACAAGTGTTTTTTAAATTTGTAAGAGGGGTCACACTCAAAGGCTTGCTATATAAAAGGGATCACCAGCACAATAGTTTGAGAATCACTGCCTTAAACAGTTAAATGCAATGTATTGAGAACCAGCTCTAGTACCAGGGTTTATAGCACATGTCCTTAAAAGGGACCCCATTGGAGGGCAGCTCTATTGGCCTGATTGTTGCTTAGAACATGTTCCTATGTTCCACATTTTGTCTCTTTTTAATTTGGTTCACATTACTCATGAGGGACATCATGAGAAGGCAGCAGACGTGTACCTCAGGCAACTTCTACAGCTCCTCTATGACCCAAAGCCAATGCTAAGCTTTCACAGTTTCAACAGATATCACCTTTTTGTTTTCCAGGAATCTGCTGCTAGTGATCACAGAGCAGAAAATGCTTGAAGTTTTTCCAGAGCCTCAGCATTGGCCATCTTTGATCACTATGAGCCCACAGATATCAATAAATCAGCTCCTGGAAGGACCAGATGGATTTTCAGAAAGCTCAGCAGGAGGTCTTTCCAGCGGAGCTAGAGACGCTTATCAGTGAACTGGATGAGTTGGACTTGACGTGTCCAGCCAACATAAATGATTTCTACCAAATTTTTTAAAAATTAGTTCAGGCAGCTGCTAAGAAATCAGTCCCTGGAGGCTGTCTCCAACAGTATATCCCTGGGTGTTTGTCAGAGCAATTAAGCTCTACCAGGAATTCATATCTGCTGGTAATGAACAGCCAGCCATTACTAAGAGCTTTCAACTGCTTGATCAAATCAGGCATGATCGATGAAGAGAGAGAGTCACAAAGATGAACTTAATTAATTCTAGCTGAAAAGCCTGATGGACCATCAAAACACTGGAAATACCAGCCTCAGCAAAAAGGAATTTCCAATCATCACAAATACTATCATATCTCAGCTTTTGGCTAATGGCTGTACACAGAACTTGGATAAGTCTTTCAGACATGAGGTTAAAGTTTGAGATTACAGAAAGGTGGCAGGCTCCTAGTGTGGATTGAAACTTGATGGTTCTATTTTAAGAGAAAGAGCTAGATCAGGCCATAAAGTTTATAAGAACAAGGAAGGCTTTAGGGCTGGATTTTAGATATATGGAGTTCCTAGGCCCAAAAGACAAACGCTGGATGCTTTGTTTAAATATTTCCAGGAAAACAGCATCCCAAAAATCTGGTCAATGCTCTTCTGAGACCAGGGAATACACTGAAAGATCCCAAAAGCTACTGATCTGTCTGTCTCACTTGTGTTATGGACAAGCTTATGAAGAGACTGATTCTGATGCACATCAATGAGGTTATCAAACCACAACTGCCCTTTGTTCAAGCTAGTGTCAGATGAGGATGGTGTACTCAAAATCAAATCACTTAATTTTAAGTGATAACTCCAGTCAAATATTTCTTAAACAAATGAGAAGAAAATAAGTACCAAATTTAACAAGCAAGCCAGATTGATAGACTGCCCACAGTACACAATGTAACTGTGATTTAAGTTCAAACATTCATAATGGAATTGATTTTGCATCTCTTTGGGGAAAAAAAAGATGGTATTTGTGAATGGCACAACATCAAAATATGATTTGGTAGATCGTACATTTTTGTTCCTACGATATGAAAGAAGTGACAATAAGACTGCCTTGCTGTTTCATTTCAAATGCCATGAAAGTCTGTTAACTTCAGAAGTTGAAACTGATGGCAGTTCCACGGTAGATATTTATTAATTTGTAATAAGAACTTGGATTTACTGACAAATGTAGGCATTTGAAAGCCCATTTTTTATGTTTTGTATCACGATCTTGCACAATATTCTTATTCAAAAGAGCATTTTTCCATTTCCAGCTGAGTCTTCCTTGAATTAAATCCGAGCATCTGAACCAAAATTTCCAGAGGTTCATTCCACTCTTAGACATAACATTCTATTTAATGGAGAACTAAACTATTTCAGAAATAAATTTTGTGCAACAACAGAAAATAAAATGCATATAACTGTAAAAAGGCAGAACATCATGAAGCCAACTGGGATACCATGATAGCAACATCAAATGGCTCAGCAGAGGCATACAGCAAAATTCTGAGACCTGACTATTGCAGGCTCTGTTAGGATGATAAAATGTAGTAATAAGTCCAAGTCATAGCTGGCAGAAGAAACTACTTTCATTTATTTGGTAAATAAAAAATAAACATTAAAAGAAAAAAAACAGTAGAAACAAAGCTCCTGGTTTATTTAAAACAAGGCAACATTGAAAATCGCAGATGATGACCTGGAAAGTAATGATATGCAGAAAATAAACCTGTAGATAAATGATAAAATACAAACCAATGAAAAAATGGCACCAGATAAATATAGCATAGCTTCAGCAGATGAACTTCAGATATCCATGATCATGAGGTAAATTCAAACTTAATTCAAAACTTAATTACAGATTCAGATGAATAGTATAATGGATTAGTATTGTCTGCATCTACTCAGTTTCATTTAAAGTAACCAAAATTGTACTAATGCTGGGGTGAATGAAAGAAAAAAAGTCTAGTTGGCTTTTGAATAGTCCTTATTTCTGCCCCTCATCCTTCCCATAAAAAAAGAAAAAAATGGGAAAAAACAAAATATCTGGGATGAAAAACAGAAAAGTTTATTATGAAATAAAAGAGTCATGGTGTTGTGAGGCTATTGCTATTATCCAGAAAACAGTACTTACATAGATTAAGTAATTTACCTGTAGCCCAAACTATAACAACTAGAGACAGGACATAATCAGGACCATAGAGCTGACCAGCTCTACACTTTGGAAATGTCTAGATTTGGATTTCACAGCACCTACCCATTTATGTTAAAATAAAAAATAATGAATGGACAGTGTGCATGTGTGAAAGAGAACTGATTGGAAATGGTGAATACGGGAAGTTAGACCTTGGATACAACAATCTAATCTATATGTATCAGCATGGTAACCAGATGCTAAATACTGGTGTTACAGAGCTAGTGCTCCAAACAGGATCTCCAGTTGTTCACAGCGCTGAGTCAAGTATGGCTCCAACACAACATTTACAGATAATTGGTGGATAGACTTCTGCTAGACTTTGGAATTTTTCCCCCTACCTAAAATCACCACCACCATTTTTCTCACTTTCAGGAAGAAGTTTTTCATTCCAGGGAAAAATAAATAATATTCATGGAAAAGGGAAAAAATTCTTTTAAAAATGATATAAAATCATGTCTTGAATCTTTTTATACATTCCTAAATTACGTTTTTAACTCGTAATTTTAACTCGTTTTTAACAAGGAGTTTCGCAAGGGAGTTCTCCAGGTGAAGGAGGAGCAAATACAGCATCTGTGGGGTAAGTGACTGTCTGCAGTGTGTGTGTGTGTGTGTATGTGTGTTTGTTTGTGTTTGGGGGTTACTTGCTGTGTGCTGAGCTTGTGTTTGTCAGTCTGTTTGTTTGGTTTGGTTGTTTGAAGGACCGTGTGCTGTAGCTGGCAGTTGGAGACTGAGCTACAAAGGAAGGTTTGAAAGCTAGAAGCCTCTGGTAAATGGCTGAGCCTTAACCAGTGGGCGGGGCATTCACTCAGGCCAGGGCTTTATAAAGCCACGCACAAGTGACCAGGGAGCTTTGCGAACAGGGAGTTTGGCAGGGGAGCGGGAAGGGAGCGGGGGTCTCTTGTCGGTCCTATCCGTGACCCGTTAGTCCCTTGAAAATCTATAAACCGAACTACATCCAAAACCTCACTTTAAAGCAGAGCAGAGGGGACAGGGAGCTGCAGACAGGGGAGTCTGAGAGGGAGTTTGACAAGAGGGAGGCTTACGATAGTTAGGAAGACCCTCAACACCTGTGCCAGCACTGCTTCTGTCTCCTCCACCCGCGCCTGTAGCCAGACAGAGCACCAGAGCATGGATGCTTCTACCCAGATTCTGGTGTGGTTTTGCAAAGACTGTAACTTGCAATTTCCACTTAATGATATCCAGGCTGGGGGTGGGCATCCAATGTGAAAGGTGCCTACTGGTGGAATCTCTCAGGCAGCAGGTGGGAGAGCTACAGGAGGAGGTGGCTAGGTTGAGGAGCATCCATATCCACGAGCAATTCCTGGACAGTGTCCATGTGGAGACAGCTGAGGTAGTGTCCCAGTTCACAGGACTGCTGACACACCACTGGTGGAGGAGGAGATGGCTCAGGGTGGACACTGGCAGCTGGTTCCTTCTGGCAGCGGGCAGTGCTCCACCCCTGCTGCGAACCCTCCCGCCGTGGTAATAGGTAACCGTTATGCTCTTCTTGACACAGGAGAGAAGGAATCACCTCCTACAGTAAAGGAGGAGACGCTTCGTACCCCTAAGGCTGGGAGGTCTGCTGCCACCACTGAAAATAGGAAACGTAGGGTAGTGGTGGTCGGAGACTTTCTCCTGAGGGGGACGGAGGCGCTCATCTGTCACCCTGACACTTCATCTCAGGAAGTATGCTGCCTGCCGGGGGCCTGTATCCGAAATGTTACAGAGGCATTGTCAAGGATTATCCGGCCTTCTGACTACTACCCCATGCTACTCATCCATGTGGGCACAAATGATACTGCGAGATGTGACGCTAAGCGGATCAAGAGTGACTAAAGGGCTCTGGGAGTACAGGTGAAGGAGTCTGGAGCACAGGTGGTATTCTCTTCGATTCTTCCTGTTAAAGGTAGGGGCCTGGGCAGAGACAGCTGCATCATGGAGGGGAATGCCTGGCTGCAAAGATGGTGTCGCCAGGAGGGCTTTGGCTTCCTCAGCCATGGGATGCTATTTGAGGAAGGACTGCTAGGCAAAGATGGCGTTCACCTTTCGAGGAGAGGAAAGACCCTATTTGCACACAGACTGGCTAACCTAATGAGGAGGGCTTTAAACTAGGTTCGACGAGGACAGGTGAGCAAAGCCCACAGGTAAGTGGGGAACATGAAGACCTGGGAGATGGGTCGGAAACAAGAGGGAGCGTGGGCTATAATGACAGAGAGAAAGGAGGGTCAGGGCAAAACTGGGAGGCAAGATCAAACCAGTA
>NC_133773.1:39883602-39887461 GCF_003597395.2 Chelonoidis abingdonii
CTAGACAGTATTTGGTCCTGCCATGAGGGCAGGGGATTAGACTCGATGACCTCTCGAGGTCCCTTCCAGTCCTAGAGTCTATGAGTCTCCAGATGTCTTAAATACAACTTTTTACAGGAAAAAATGTGTTCTGTAGAAGAACTATTTGTTGGCAGCACTTTAGAATATTCACCACATCAGTTGCCCTCGGTTTACATTTGGAAGATTATTTGCACAAACATAAGAGCTAAACAGATATGTTTTAATGAAAGCTACAGAAGCTCTGCTTGGGACTGCTGGGCTGTTACAAGTTATTTCTCTCTCTTTTTATTTTAAATGACAAAGGCAAAATCTGTGACAAAGCATGACATCATGTTAAACTTTGTGTTAGGTGATTAGTATCTAACTCTGTATTTAAAATACAGACTGTTTCCTGTAAGCCCATGGTGTGGTTCATCAAGGAAATAAAATTAGAGCTTCATCTTGCAAGCTGGAGACAAAGTTAGACTGCTTAAGTGTCCCGCAAGGATCTGTTCTAGCTCCTCTCCTTTTCAGCATATATACTTATAACCTACCAACAATTGAGGCTGATAAGTATCTACAGATGAGGTCTGTCTTGCTGATGTGGGAGATAATCAACACAATATCTAACGGTCAGTGAACCAGGACATGAATGATATGGCCACTAACCTTAGTCAGTGGAGATCTATATTAAGTGATTAAGACAGTGGCCTTCCATCTGAACTGCCTGGCCAATCAACTCCTTACAGCCAGTGTTGAGGATTGTCCACTCTCTTTCCAGACAGTTGTCACTTATTTAGGAGACAAACTAGACCACAGTCTAATCCCATACAGAACATTTTGATGAGAAGCTATTACCCTTAAACCTTCATGTAGGGCTATGATGGATTGAAACAATCTGAAGCATATAAGGCTGAAAATGTTTCCAATATATGCAAATAAGCAATGAAAACTTCAGACAAGATCTGCCTGCCTCCAGAAGGAAACACCTACACCTCCAGTTCCTGCTGACATGCCGCAATTTACTTTGCCACATCCTTTTGAGGTGACTGTTCATACACTTATGTCTGATTCTGCCAGCCCAGTTCCACTTTTGAATGAACAACATATCAGGGCCAATAGCTTTGTCCTCAGAGTGGCAGCAACTCTGGGATAGAGACACAAACATGCTAACAAAACTTCTGAAGCCCTGATTTATATCCAGCTGGTTGCAACCTGGACACAGATCCTGGACTAGGCTTAAGAGGCTGCTGACTGCAATGGCCAGCATGGCTGCCACTATGCAGACATTTAGCTTCACCAATCTCCACAGTGTGACCGTGGGGCAGCAATGCAGATGGACAGACACACAGTGGAGGACTGAACGATTGGAGGATGGGCTGAAACAACTTGCCAAGCAGTTTTATGGCAGAACAATCTAGACATTGACTTGTGACACATATGAAAACAGAATATGGAACTACATATGAAATACTGCACTCTGATATCGGAAACTATAGTAATCAAAAAAGACATTTGTGGAAGTTCAGAGAAGAGGTAAAATAAAAATGATAGGGTGTCTTAAAAGAACAGCCAAATACCTGAAGGATATAAAAACAAAGAATGGAGAGGAACTTAATTTAGAACACAGAACTATAAATAGGAATAGTTGGGTAAAATTAAGACACAGAAAATGTAGCCTGAATATCAGGAATAATAGCTTGATGGCAAGATATATTGGGTTGTGAAATAGTTTTGAAAGGAGGGTCAGGTAAAGCTCCTCATTCAGGACTTCTAAAACTATCCTAGAGACAATACTAGAAAATACATTAGAGAGAGAGAGAGAGAGAGAGAGAGAGAGAGAGAGAGAGTGAGTGGTGGGGGGAAATCAGCACTGTCTTAAGATTGCCTGATCTAATAAATATCATTCATCAGTAACCTTTATGAGTCTGTTAAGATCATACAGTGATGAAAAGATGAGCTGCGTCGTAGAAACCTTGGGAGAGAGCATTCAAAAATAAAAGCTGTCTGGAAAGTAATTCATAGGAATTATTTTGGGTGGATCTTCAACAGAGACCCTTCCATCCAAATTATGGAGTGTGTTGGGAACATCTTTCGGGGGAAAAAAATCCAACCCTTAATTGAAAAGGGTAAATGGGTTAGGCAATCCACCTTCCTCATATGAAAACTCTGACTGTAGACAGGTACACATAAGAAACACAGAGAGGATATTTCCTGAGAAATGTGTTCTGTATTGAACGACAAGCAAATGAAGTGTAAAGAAAGGATGCAACAGAAAACCAACATTCATTTGGGCTCATCATGAGGCTGATTCAGATGGAATTTACTAAAAATACCGCTTCAAAATGTTATATAAGGACAGATTTACCACAACTTAGTCCAGCAAATGTTGAGTATTTATTATAGCTGTGGGCTCCCAAACTACACTATATACAGAGGTTCCCCATGTCTTAAAACCTTCCTGACCCACTGCCAGTTTTAAATTATGTATTTACAAGGAATAAGACAAAAACTAAAAAAACAGACCAAAATATTTTAGTTAACTGCAGCTGAGAGGAGAGAGGAGTCTGGTTGCCTTCTGCCTAAAAATATCCTATATAATGCAGTTATAACAAAACCAGCTGATGTTAACTTTATGTGCCAAGAACTGATGTAATACCAAATTAAAATTGTTGGTCAAATCAATACAGATAACATGGGAACACTTCAGATTATGTTATCACCTATAAGTATTTAATTTGAACGTTAACAATGATTATTGTTAAATGTCAATTGATTAGTCAAAGAGCACTTATTGATACTTGTAATTAGTGAACTCAGAAACACCACAGCCAAAGAAGTGCTATTCTGAGTCACATTTATTTGAATATGCTACAGACAGAATATTCCTGAAATTGCATTTTACTTCCTAGCAGTGGGATAGTTGAGGAAATTACCTAAAGATTTATGATGATCAATAGATAGCTACGGTAGTGGTGCAATAAAGGATGGCTTTAGGATGGTCGACCACTGGTAGTCATTCATGGGCAGAGGACTATTCTCATGAGATGGACTCCACCTGGGTAGGGAGGGAAATAAACTCCTAGGAATTTGAGGCAGATGGGAGATGCTCAGTGTCCAGCCTGATTCTAATACAGAGCAGGAGAAAAATCAAGAAAGAGCAGATACAGCAATGGAAAGAGGAAAAGCAGAGGGTAGGAGAAGAGACATCAAGAAGAAAGATAGTGCCAATACCAATGACACTAACAGTCAGGCAATACTGGCAGTAGAATGACTGTACCCAATTGGGTGAGGAATGCGGGTGAAGCCAAGCAGGAACAACTAAGATGACTGCAAATGAATGCAAGGAGCCTGGTAATAAAATGGAGGAACTAGAACTACAGGTACAAGACGTGAAACCAGATATTTTAGGGGCAACAGAAACACGGTAGAATAATAGTCATGACTGGAGTACAGGTAGTGAAGGGTATGTGCTGTTGAGGAAAGAGAAGTAAAGGTGGTGGAGTAGCACTGTATATTAATGATGAGGTAGACTAATGAAATAAAAAGTGATGGAATGGATAAGACAGAGCCTGTTTTGGTCAAAATCACTTCAGAGAAGAAAGCTTACAGAGGCTCTACTAGGATAGTGCTTGGGGTGTGCTACAGAACCCCAGGATCTGATTTGGATATGGAGAGAGACCTCTTTAATGCTTTTAATGAAATAAACACTTCTGGGAATTATGTGAGTATGGGAGATGTAAATTTCCCAGCTATAGCTTGGAGGACAAGGGCTGCTAATAATGTTAGGGACCAGATTTTCCTGGATGTGATCGCTGACAGATTTCTTCAGCAAACGGTCACTGGACCAACAAGGAGC
>NC_133773.1:39887561-39891205 GCF_003597395.2 Chelonoidis abingdonii
TCTGGTGGTGGGGAGGGGGAGGGAAAAGGCTCTGGCAGTGGGGAGGCAGCGGGGAAAAGCTCTGGCAGTGGGGAGGAGGTGGGGAAAGGCTCTGGTGGTGGAGAGGCAGCGGGGAAAGGCTCTGGCGGTAGGGAGGCAGTGGGGAAAAGCTCTGGCGGTGGGGAGGGGGTGGGGAAAGGCTCTGGCGGTGGGGAGGCAGTGGGGAAAGGCTCTGGCGGTGGGGAAGCAGCAGGACACTACACTGCTAAATGTAGACATGGGAGGCACTGCTTGGGCATGTAGAGAGCCATGGAGACTATGTGCCCTAGAGTTCTGGCATATAGGGCATTCTACTCTAGTGCATCTGCCTATGCTGTGCCTCAGCATCTACATCACGGTTTATACTCATATTCTACACACCATCGCAAGTGTAGACACACCTTTTGTTACTCTCTACTCCCCACCCCCCATCTCTTTCCTATTTGTCAAGCATACTTATTATTAATTATTTGTATGATAAGAGAGTCTACTGGCCCCAACTGAGATCAGTACCCTACAGTGCTAGGTGCTGTACAAACACATAGTGAGAGCCTATCATCTGAATGGATAAGACAGACAAAGGGTGGGAGAAAGGAAGGATTATTAGCTCTGTTTTATCTGAGGGAGACTATGCTCTAGATGTGGCCAGAAAGGATAGGTGGCGAGAAACGACGGATAAGTTCTCCCACAATGCCCTGCGAAAGGAATTCATGGAGCGGCTCAGATTAGTGCAGCACTAGGACCCAGGGGATATGGCCCCAGAAGGCCTAGCCCCTCACATGAGTGAGAGCTGCGCTAGTGTGAATGTAGCAACTGGAGCAGGGCTTTGTAATGTGGCTGCTCCTACCTGGACTAGGCCAACCCACCTGGCCAATCACCCAAGTTAACGCTGCAGAGAAGACATAAGTGGAGAGTGGGTGATTTCAGTGCAGCTACTCAGGGAGTATGTCGTTACTCAGCTTGAGGAAAGAGGATCAGAATCTAGCCCAGCGTGAATAAGACATTCTTTTCACATAATATCATAAGTTTTTGCTCATTCGCACTGATCTTATCAGGGTTTGAGTGTAACAAGGAAGGATGTTGTTCAAATTCAACTGCTTTCTCTTCAAGAGCATTTCCCCTCCGTTCCCCCTTCATAAAAGCCCATTCGCACCTGGACAACTTCCTCCCCTGCTATGCCAAAAGCACTCGAGCCACATGTATCCGAGCCCCGGCCCTGAACGCTGCCACTCGGGTAAGTGTTTGTTTGACCAAGAAATGTCAAGAGAGGGAACTTCTGTTTAGGAAAGTTAGAAGAAACTGTTGGTTTCAAGCCCACTGCAGACCCGGTTCAAAGCCCACTGACTTGACTGGGTTTGGATAAGGCCCTGTGAACAGGAAAATGCAAGATCTTGGCAGTGGACAATTATGGACTAACTTGTCCATAGGGGAAGTGTCTGCCTGACCTCCACCAGGTAGTGGCTATCTTATGCCCTGAAGCATGAAAGTTTATAACCCCTTTTAAAAATAATCCTATCTATTGTAACTGTGGATGAGCTCATTAGCCATATACACACTTAATCCTCTTTTTGAATCCTGCTAGACTCTTTCCTTCAATAATACCTTGTGGCAATGAACCACAGGCTGATTACGTAGCTAGTTAAAATGTTTTTATTAGTTTTAAAGTAGCTTTTCCACTACTTTTAGTGCATAGTTGTTTTATCTGACCTGACACAGTCTCAATGAGCTTTGTTCAAACCACTGAACCTACTAATATATATTTATATATTTATAATTTGGGGAATTTGATACCAACAAAGGGTGTTGCCTTGACAGCTATGGAGAGTGAAGACTTCTGTTTATCCACAGAGCATTCACAGCATGGACTGTGGTGATGCAAGTTTCCTTCTCACCTGTCTTGCCAATGTCCACCAGACTTGGTCACCTCTAGGGGATAGGATAATAGCTAAATATCCATGGCCCATTCAATTCTTGTCTTCTCTGCCAAGACTGACAAGAAAGGGACAGCATAGTGCCTGCTGAGACCATCAAACACAAGTCAAGGCCACCAAAGAGCCATGAGATAATAGTTATTTTTGATGACTGCCAATGAAAGAAAGATTCAGAGCTCTTCTGCTGACTCACCCTGGCAGCCAGATGAGGTGGGTCCTATTAATTCCAAAACAAGGCTATTAGAGGATTTGAATGTCCCACTAAGCTAGAGGAAATGATGAACAAGGATAAAGGTGTCCTGAAGGCAACAACCAGCTACGTTTAGGAGAAGACTCAGACTGAAGTATATATTTGGTATTAAGGAGCAAATTTAGGCCAAATTCTTTGTATGTGCATGTGCATGGGAGTGTACTGTGAAAGGAGCAGGGTGGGAATGCTACCTGCTTACTTCCCTCTTTTCTCTTCCTCTTCTCTTCAGGTTCTTATGCCACTCTCATCACCCTGGTATCTGAGCATCTTCCCATAGTGCATGAAGCATCCTCACTAACATCTCGCACATGGGGCTCGTTCTCTCACTCACCCTCTCCCCAGTGCTTGCCATGTAGTGTTTTGGAAGGGTTTTGTTTGTGACATGTTTATTCTGCTCCGTGTTTCTATTAGAGAAGGCTTCTTGCACTTGGATTGGAGGGTGGTGAAGTCTGTGATAGCCCTTAGTTCCTCGGGGAGTTTTTTCCTCAGAATGGCCTCTGGGAAAATTCTGTCTCCCACCGAGCTGAGCTTTGTCCTTCTTGTAGAGAGTTCCAATGTATCTGTGAAGCAGAGTTCTTGACCACGGTCTTCATCCCAGACCTTTGGACTCTTTTAGATATTCTGGGCCCAGGCCATTAAATGCCTTAAATGTCTCCCCACGTGGTTCTTTAGATATAAATTAACCTGCCCTGTTTTCCATGGGCCCCAAACAGTGCCTGGGTTTGGGAGGGAACTGGAGGGCATTTGCGTGCCTGAGATGGGAGATGGCCCAGGTAAAACTATAGCAAAGAAGCTGCAAGGCTCCAGTTACAGCTGGCAGGTGTGAGAGGAGCAGTAAGGAGTTTTGCATGTTACAAATAACTGGAATCAAAGGGGAATATGTTGGCAACACAAGACATGTCAGCAAGTGGCAATTACTGCTGCAGAGCAGAGCAAAGCCCCACTGACCACCAAAGGAGTCAGTTTCACTGGGAACTGACCTCACCAGAGCCTACCCTGGGGCATCTGCAGCTGGCCGACAAAATGCCTGACAATTTTTGCAGTAAGACAGGTGTCTCTCCCCTCGTCACACACATCATCTGAGCTTTTGATTTCACAAGGGTCAGCTGAAGTGAGCCAGGGCTGGATCCAGAAATCTCTGTGAAGTTGCCCATGTAGAGCCATCTCTGGCTTCCTTCTGCCCCACTAAGTGTGTATGGAGCAGCTCGGTTAGGGTGTGGGGTGTGGTTACAGAGTTCTGAGCTCACAATGTGTTTTGTAAGGTGGGGCTCTGGACTGCAGGGGGCAGATCAGGTGGTAAGTTAAAAGATAAAGATAAATTCATGGCGGTTAAGTCCATTAATGGCTATTAGCCAGGATGGGTAAGGAATGGTGTCCCTAGCCTCTGTTTGTCAGAGGGTGGAGATGGATGGCAGGAGAGAGATCACTTGATCATTACCTGTTAG
>NC_133773.1:39894474-40060794 GCF_003597395.2 Chelonoidis abingdonii
AAAAGCTGCTTTTTCGAGCCCACTTCCCTCCTTTATTATCTCCTTTTCTCCCTCCTTACACATGCGCAATTACATGTTTACTACGCTCAGAGAGTAAATCTTTCCACTACATATAAGGTTACAAAGCCATATTATGTTACGGTTACATGTTGCTCAATCAGCTACTTATTATGAACTTGGCAGCTCAATGGCTATAAGGCACATCGCCAAGAGACGAGCAAAACAATATTTGATTGATGCTAAATAGATCAAAGGGGAGACAACTTCCCTTTGAGAAAGGAAGGTCACGTCTCGGTCAAGGAGGATCGGGTGTGCCACGATCCAAGGCCAGAAACGCGATGTTCCAGTCGGGGGGAACGGCCTCCATTTCAAGATGGAAGATAATATCCCTACAGGACCGCTAAGCATTGAAGATGGGGCGTAGATTAAAGATAATCTAGGCAAAGCCCAACACCTAAACAAATACTTTGTCCCAATTTTTGAGGGGAAATGAGGTGCTTAGGGCTAGTGGCAGGGTGGCTAATACAAAAAATAAAAAAAAAAGAAAAGAGGATATGGAAATAGAAATGACTAAATCCAAGGTGGAAGTCAAACTCAAACAGCTGAATAAAAACCAAACTTGGGGGATCAGATAATAGCCATCCCAGAACATTAATGGAACTGGCACATGAAATTGCAAGCGCAATAGCAAGGATTTTTAATGAAACAGTAAACTCAGGGATTTTATCTTATAACTGGAGAATTTCTAATACAGTACCTATTTTTAAGAAAGGGGGAAAAGTGATCTGTGAAACTACTGGCCTGTTAGTTTGCTCTCAATTGTATGCAAGGTCTTGGAACAAGTTTTGAAAGAGAAAGCAGTTAAGGACATAGCAGCAAATGGTAATTGGGATATAATATAACATGCTTGACCAACATGAACTCTGTCTTTGATAAGATAGCTGATTTTTTAGAAAAAGGAAATGCAGTAGATCTAATCTACCTGAACTTCAGTAAGACATTTAATACAGTTCCACCTAAAAAATTGTTAGTAAAATTGAAGATGGGGATTAGTATGAGAACTGAAAGGTGGATAAGGAACTGGTTAAAGAGGAGACTACAATGTGTCACAGTGAAAGGAGTGACTGGAGGGAGGTATTAGTAGAGTTCCTCAGGAACTGGCCTTGTGACCATTCTTAGTTAACATTTTCATTAGTACCTTGACACAAAAAGTAGAAGTGTGCTAATAAAATTTGCGGACGTCACAAAGTAGGGAGGTATTTCCAATGCAGAGGAGGACTGGAATAACATACAAAAAGATCTGGACAATTTTGTAAACTGGAGTAATAGAAATGGAATGAAATTTAATAGTGCAAAGTATCCAGCCATGAAAAAAGCCATGTTTAAGAAAGATGAATTCAAACTGGAACAGGTGCAAAGAAGGGCTACTAGGATGATCCAAGCAATGGAAAACCTACTTTATGAGAGGAGACTCAAAGAGCTTGGCTTGTTTAACCTAACCAAACGAAGATCTGAGAAGAGATCTTGTCCACATGCTCAGGGTCCAATGGATTGCCATATTTCAAGTCGGGAAGAAATTTTCCCCCTGTGTCAGACTGGCAAGGATACTGTTTGTTTGGGGGTTTTTTGCCTTCCTCTACAGCAAGGAGCTGTAATAAGCCTCTGTCCCAAATCTGGACCTTAGCATCTGAAACTCCCCCAAGCTTATTACCAGCTTGGACCTGATCTCGCTGCCACCATCCAAAATTTCCCGGGTTTTGGCCCCCTTCTGGTCTCCCCAAATCTTCTCTGGAGAGACCCCCAAGACTCAGAGACTCTGAGTCTCCCACCAAAGGGAAAACAACCTCCTCCCTTTGTCTCCTCTTTATCTCATCCCCAGCTGTCCCTCCCTGGGTTATCCTGGGCGATACGGTACTTAAACCCTTGAATGCAAAAACAGAGAGGGCAATTTACCTTCCCCCCTCCTTCCTCCCCTGAGGCTATGCATTCAAACCTAGTCAAGCTAACACAAAGAGATTTTCCCTCTCCCTTCGTTCCTTAGCCTTAACCAGAGAAAAACCTCAAACAGGATTTAAAAAGGAAGCTTTATATCAAAAAGAAAGAAAAGACATAAACATATAAACTCTGCATCAAGATGACATATACAGGGCTATTGCTTAAAGAAAATATGAATAAACAGTCTGATTCAAAAAGATATCCAATTTGAAGCATTCCAGCAAGATACACACATGTAAATACAAAATACAATATAAACCTATTGCTTTTCCTTTTGTACTCACACCTTGGTAACAGAAGGGTAGAAAGAAGCTTGGAGATAGAAATAAACCCTCTTCTCTCATAGCTGAGAGAAAACAAACAGGCAGACAAAGACAAAAACTACCCAGAAGTTCCCTCCCTCACTTTGAAAAATCCGGTTTCCTGATTGGTCCTCTGGNTGGTCAGGTGTTTGGTTCCCTTTGTTAACCCTTTACAGGTAAAAGAAACATTAACCCTTAGCTATCTATTTATGACAGGAGCATAGGCTACTTGCACGTTTAAATTATAGTAAATAGTGGATGCTCTGTAACTTGAAGTTTTTATATCATGATTTGATTTGAAGACTTCAGTAACTCAGCACATATGATGTTGTTTCTCTTTTCCTTGTTTACCATTCTCATTACTAGCACTTACAGTATGGCTCACACTTGTGTAGACCTACTAACCTAGGTATGCAGAGCAAGGTATACATTATTTTAAAAAATTGTATAAATATAAATTGACCTGTTACTGACTCCAGGCATGGATTGATTCCTAGAAGGAACAACTGTGTTTATCTAGTCTGCCCTCCTGTATAACACAGGCCCTGAAACTTCCACAAAATAATTCCTACAGCATATCTTTTAGAAAAACATCTAATCTTGATTTTAAAATTGTCAGTGACGGAAAATCCACCAATACCCTTGGTGAATTGCTCCGATGGTTAATGATGCTCAGTGTCAAAATTTACACCCTATTTCCAGTGTGAATTTGTCTAGCTTCCATCTCAAGCCATTAAATTATGTTATACCTTTCTCTGCTAGATTGACTAGTCCATTATCAAATGTGTGTTCCCTATGTAGGTACTTATAGACTAATCAAGACACAGCCTTCTCTTTGTTAAGCTAAATAGATTGAGCTCTTTGAGTCTATCATTATAAGGCACATTTTCTAATCCTTTATTCATTCTTGTGGGTCTTCTCTCCTATTTATCAACATCCTTACTGAATTGTTGACACTGTAACTGGACATGGTGTCCCAGCAGTGGTCACACCAGTAGTGAGGTGGACAGGAGATGAGGAGAAATATGGAGGATCAGGAGTCTGAGCTGGGGCTTGGTGAGTGGGTCAGTGGACTGGGAGGGATGTGAACTTGGGGGTACACAGCTCTGTTAGCTAGACTTGAAATAAAACTATACCATACACAGTTAACCGATATGCCATAGCCTTTCCTTATGGTAACGGCTACAGAGGAGCAGAAGGCATCTAAACAAAATCCAGGAGGCAGAGCCCTGTGCAGGACTAATTTTTTAATCCCACTCCCATCTCACCCAGCAATAACCACTCCCTCCCCCTCCTGCATCGTTTCTTGCATTTTATCCCGGTCCCACCTGCAAAAACCTTAGATCCCACGAGACAGATTTCCCAATGCTATCTAAAAAAAATTTGTTGATAGATAGAATTTTACCACTAAAAGAATAAAACAAATCTTCCTTAAACCATGTTAAAAATATACGTCAACTCCTGTTATAAAAGCATCAAATCTCATTCTATCCTTTACTTAAATTTAACTATTAAAACTTTTATTTAAAAAACAGAAAAACTTGCTTTACATTGTTGAAATGCTATTAATGGCAAACTGAAGAAATACATAGTGTTTTCCTGAAAATTACCAGCCTAGTTTTTTTGCCCACCGAATCCCATGTGCAACAAAGTACATTTTATCTGCTCCTGCTATTATGGCAACGGGTCCTGTGGAACCTGCAGGATCCCAGTCCTGCTGCAGGGCTTCACTAGGAGGCCACTGGCTGTATCTTTTGCATCCCGAATGGTATTGTAATGAGTATGTTTTTCAGTTCCACCCCTGTGCTCATCTACAAAGAATATGAGTTGTCAAAAAGCTCTGACTCTGTCGCTCAAGCGGTAGCAGCTTGTGCTTTTAGCTCTGGAGGTCCCCGATTTGTCAGCCAAGAGAGTGGCTGTCACACTGTAACCAAGTGCTACGTCTTTACGTACAGGAGCACGCACACACACACAGTTACTGGATTGAAAACCTAGAGAAGGAAACCTTTCCAAATGGCAGATCCACCTCAGCAGCCAAGCACACCATTGCAGAATGAACTGTTCAGAGAACAAAAAGTGACCTTGTGACCTGAAAGTCAGAGGTGACGTTAGTTATCCAGTAAGGGACATCTCTCATCCATCAAAGGTGTTCATGCTGTCGAACATTATCTCCATTCATGGGTGTTTTATTAATTAGCCAGATTAGTTAATTAACAGTTTTTTTTAAAACTAGCTATATTAAAATATATTTCCATCATCCATTTCTTTGCTACATCAAATGAAACAACAGCCAAAACCATCTGCAGATATTGACCACTTATGTGACAGGGAATAACCTTTTGTAAACTGTCCCATGCCAGATAATTGGAGGTAGGAATAAAAACCAGACTCTCATATCAGTATTTCTCTGTATTACAAAATTTATTACAGTCAGAATTTCTAAAACTCCTACTTCTTTTTTCATATGAAGTATTCAATTATAAATGTACACTTCACAGATGCTAATCCTTTTTTATTCCTCTTCTCAGGTTTGGAAGAAAACAGATATGAGAACCAAGCCCAAGTATAAGGGGATTGGTACCGTATTTCTGAAAGGAAATTATAATTCAGCCTTATTTATTTATTTTTATTACCTTTATAATTATTTCATGTCTAAACTACTAAGGTATGATATAGATTTTTCTTATCTCCCAGAGCTGCAGGACAAAAGCTTTCCATGAGTCACCACATTCTGTTTAATGAACAGCATTAGACTTCAAAGTTATTCAGCCAACTGTGTAAATAATCAGCATTTTATATACACAACAAAGGCTATAAAGATTATGACTACTAAAAAGAAAATCATATCAACTGATAAATCAGAATGAACTTAATTACATCTCACTAGCAATCCAAGTATTCCATGGGTTCCTTATCTCACATATGGGTCAAGTCACTTAGGCCCTTTGTAAAATGTTACCAGTTATTTCTATTTCTAGAGTTCATGATAAACTTGGTGTTAGTGATTGGAATCTAACTCTGCATTTAAAATTGAGTGATAAATTCCAGTCAAATATTTCTTAAACAAATTAGAAGAATATAAATACCAAATTTAACAAGCAAGCCAGATTGATAGACTGCCCACGGTACACAATGTAACTGTGATTTAAGTTACAACATTCATAATGGAATTGATTTGCATCTCCCTGGGGAAAAAGAGATGGTATTCATGAATGGTACAACATCAAAATATGATTTATTTGGTAGATCGTACATTTTTGCACCTACGGTATGAAAGTAGTGACAGTAAGACTGCCTTGCTGTTTCATTTCAAATGCCATGAAAGTCTGTTAGCTTCAGAAGTAGTTGAAACAGATGGCAGTTCCACAGTAGATATTTATTAATTGGTAATAAGAATTTGGATTTACTGACAAATATAGGCATTTGAAAGCCCATTTTTTATGTTTCGTATCACGATCTTGCACAATATTCTTATTCAAAAAAGCATTTTTCATTTCCAGTTGAGTCTTCCTTGAGTTAAATCTGAGCATCTGAACCAAAATTTCCAGAGGTTCATTCCACTCTTAGATATAATATTCTATTTAATAGGGAACTAAACTATTTCAGAAATAAAGTTTGTGCAACAGAAAATAAAATGCATATAACAGTGCAAAAAGGAAAAACATCATGCAGCCAACTGGGATACCATGATAGCAACATCAAATGGCTCAGCAGAGGCATACAGCAGAATTCTGAGACCTGACTATTGCAGGCTCTATTAGGATGATAAAATGTAGTAATAAGTCCAAGTCAAAGTTGGCAGAAGAAACCACTTTCATTTATTTGGTAAACATATATATAAAAACACACAGTAGAATAAAGTTCCTGGTTTATTTAAAACAAGGTAAATCGAAAATTCCAGATGATGACCTGATAAATAATCATATGCATAAAATAAACCTTTAGATAAATGATAAAATGCAAACGAATGAAAAAATGGCACCAGCCAAATATAGCATAGCCTCAGCAGATGAACTTCAGATATCCATGACCACAAGGTAAATTCAAACTTGATTACAGATTCAGATTGTTAGTATAAGGGATTGGTATTGTCTGCATCTATCCAGTTTCATTTAAAGTAAACAAAATTGAACTAATGCTGGGGTGAATGAAAGAAAAAATCTAGTTGGCTTTTGAATAGTCCTTATTCCTTGCCCTTATTCTCCCCATAAAAAAACCATTTAAAATGGGAAAAACACATAAAATAACTGGGATGAAAAACAAAAAAAAGTTTATTATGATACAAAAGAGTCACCATATTGTGGGGCTATTGCTATTATCCAGAAAACAGTACTTACATAGTTTAAGTAACTCACCTATAGCCCAATTTATAACAACTAGAGACAGGACATAATCAAGACCATAGAGCTGACCAGCTCTACACTTTGGAAGTGTCTAGATTTGGATTTCACAGCACCTGCCCATTTATGTTAAAATAAATAAAAATAATGAATGAACAGTGTGTATATGTAACCCACACATCTTCTGGGTGCAGTGTTCAGTACCATTTAGTGGCACTGAGACCACTTAGAGTGATAAAATGAGTCTGCTCTACAGCTTTAGCTAACAGCCAGGTGGCTCTTAGCTCATGCAGTAGAGGCTCATGCACTAAGATTCTGAGAGTCCCAGTTCAATCCTGCCCACTAACAATTGGGGTCTGTCAGTCTTACAAGTGAGAGTTCATCCAGGATTTCAACTGGGAAGTCTCTGAAGTGCAGGACATGCTTCCTCAACTAGTGGAAGCATGTAACCCACACACCTCCTGGGTATGGTGTTCTGGCCCATCTAGTGGCACCGAAACTACTAAAGTGATAAAATGTGTCTGCTCTACAACCTTAGCTAACAGCCAGTTGGCATATGCAGTAGAGACTGATGCACTAAGCTCCAAATAAAGTTTAGAAGTGTGAGCAACAAGGCTGATGTCGTGGTGGGAGTCTGCTATAGACCACCAGACCAGAGGAATGAGGTGGACAAGGCATTCTTCTGTCAACTAGCACAAGTTACTAGCTTGCAGGCCCTGGTTCTCAAGGGAGATTTTAATCACCCTAATATCTGCTGAGAGAGCAATACAGTGGTGCTCAGACAATCCAGGAAGTTTTTGGAAAGTGTAGGGGACAATTTCCTGGTGCAAGTGCTGGAGGAACCAACTAGGGGCAGAGCTCTTCTAGACCTGCTGCTCACAAAGCAGGAAGAATTAGGAGGGGAAGCAAAAGTAGATGGGAACCTGCGAAGCAGTGACCATGAGATGGTCGAGTTCAGGATCCTGACACAACAAAGAAAGGAGAACAGCAGAACATGGACCCTGGACTTCAGAAAAGCAGACTTTGACTCCCTCAGGAACTGATGGGCAGAATCCCCTTGGAGAACAGCTGGCTGTATTTTAAAGAATCGTTATTAAGGTTGCAGGGAAAAACCATTCCGATGTGTAGAAAGAATAGTAAATATGGCAGGCAACCAGCTTGGCTTAACAGTGAAATCCTTGCTGATCTTAAACGCAAAAAAGAAGCTTACAAGAAGTGGAAGATGGACAAATGACCAGAGAGGAGTATAAAAATATTGCTCAGGCATGCAGGACTGAAATCAGGAAGGCCAAATCACACTTGGAGTTGTAGCTAGCAAGAGATGTTAAGAGTAACTAGAAGGGTTTCTTCAGGTATGTTAGTAACAAGAAGAAAGTCAAGGAAAGTGTGGGCCACTTACTGAATGAAGGGAGCTGAATAGTGGACAGGGATGCGGAAAAATCGCTAACTCGTACTCAAGGATTTTTTTTGTCTCTGTCTTCATAAATCAGGGTCAGTCCAGAATTGCTGCCACTGGACAGGCAGTATGGGAGAACGGTGACCAGCCCTCTGTGTCAAGAGAGGTTTGGGACTATTTAGAAAACTGCCTGAGCATAAGTTCCATGGGGCCGACTCGCGCTCGCATCGAGGGCTAAAGGAGTTGGTGGATGTGATTGCAGAGCCATTGGCCATTATCTTTGCGAAACTCAAGGCGATGGTGGAGGTCCCAAATGACGAAAAAAGGCTAATGCAGTGCCCCATCTTTAAAAAAGGGAAGGAGGACGGGAACTACAGGCATATCACCTCACCCTCAGTCCTGGCGGAAAATCATGAGTCTAGGTCCTCAAGACACATCATTCTGAAGCACTTAGTGCGGAAAGTGATCAAGGGAAACAGTTTAGCATGGAATTCTACCAAGGGCAAAAATCTGCCCGCTGACTAATTTCAATTGCCTTCTATCGAGGGATAATTGAGTCCATGGATGAGGGAAAGTCAGTGGGGATGTGCGCTTATTTCCTTGATTAGCAAAGCTTTTGATAACGGTCTCCCACAGTATCTTGCAGCCAAGTATAAAGAATATGGACTGATAAATGGACTGTAGGTGGATAGACCAGCTTGGCTGGATTGTCGGGCTCAACTAGTAGTGTATCAATGATCTATGTTCTATTGGCACCCGGTTTTCAAGTGGAGTTGCCCTCAGGGTCAGTCCCTGGGCCCATTTTTCTTCAATTATCTTCATTACATGATCGGAGGATGGAGATATGAATACACACTGTTATATTGCCTTAATGCTGACTCCACTTATTCTGACTTTGGCAACAGCTCTAAAGTACAAAGCCTGTACAACAAAACTCTCTCTCAAATGCAGGATATTTGTTTAGTTGCTTATTTTATATTGAGGACCTCATTGACTGATTGTAGGGATGTATGCATATTAACACAGGATATGTTTCCCTGTTGCCACTGCTGTTTAATGCTCTTCCATAACAGGAGAAAATGGCACCTGCTGAGGAGTTGTCAAGATTTTTCCCCCCATTTGAACTTCAGAGTAAAAATGTGGTGGACCTGCATGGACCTTTCCACGCTTAATTCCTAGCTCGATCTAGTACGCTGCCACCAGGCCAGAGTCTGTGTCTGGCACACTTCTGTTCCCCCAAAACTTTCCCTGGAACCCAAGACCCAAATCCTTGGGTCTTAAAACCAAGGAGGAATAACCATCACCCTCCTTTTCCCCCACCACTCCTGGTGAGTTTATTCAAAGCCCTTGGATTCTACAACAGGAAAAATCAATCGGGTCTAAAAAGAAAGCTTTTAATTAAAGACAAGAAAGCTAAAAATATATCTCTGTAAAATCAGGATGAAAAATGCTTTCAGCAGGTACTCAGATTCGCTATTGACTAGAGGGACCCACCCATCCCAGCCTGAGATTTAAAAGTTACAGCAAACAGAGGTAAAAAAAATGCTTCCAGCAAAAAGCACATTTACAAGTGAGAAAACACACGTAAGGACTAATCCGCCCTTGCCTAGTCTATCTACTTTACTATTTTGAAAACATGAAAGATGATTCTAGAAAGATTGGGAAAAGCCTGGGTGTATGTCCCGTCCCTCTCAGTACCCTGAGCAGCGGACAATGAACAAAACAAAAAGCACAAACAAAGACTTCCTTCTACCAAGATTTGAAAGTATCTTGTCCCCCTATTGGTCCCCTGGTCAGGTGTCAGCCAGGTTTACTGAGCTTCTTAACCCTTTACAGGTAAAAGAGACATTAACCCTTAACCATCTGTTTATGACAGGAGTCTTTAAGAAAAGCCAGTTTAGGATGGCAAGATTCCATTCTGATCTCTGACTGTATTCAATGTTGTACATCTAAGCACACCACAAACTCATATTTGGCCCCTGATCTTTATCTACTAGTTATAATTATATTAAATACAGAAAGTATAGATGCCTAAAGAGAGTTAGAAAACAAGTAGACAATGACACCATTCCCAATATGATTTTCTAAGATATTTATTTATCATGTGGTTACTTTTAATACCTCCCCACAAAAAAATCCCAAGGAAAATACATCACCATCTATGACCAAGTAACTTTGTTAAAAAGGACCTGATTGCACACGACCTGAGCTTAAAGTAAAACTAAATCCAGAAAACAAACATTTTAAAAAACTTTATTATTTTTTAGTTTAAAGGAAACTGTAATGAGACACACATAGCTTGAGTCTGAGCTCAGTGATGTGGTTAGGCATTGTCACAGGTCAAATCAGCTCATGGTGAGATATGCGGCTATTGGTGTTGTTGAAATATACAAGTTGATGGTAGGCAATAATTTATATGAATCCAAGTTCAGGCCTTTGTCTATTTTTTAAAATTATCTCTATTGTACACTTTGTCATATGATTAAAGTTATTTGAAAAATTAGGAAGGGAAAAATTAAATACTATTGAATATCCAATTGTAAATGTTTTTCACGTGCAAATGCAAGGACATGCATCAGTTTGTGAAAACAGATGTTTGCATATGCATTGCGCAGTGCAGTGGATACAAATGCCAAACTTGGTTTGAATCCAGCTGAAAACCTGGTCTTCTGTCTGCTCTGCTAACTTAGAAAGGGACACTAAATATGACAATGTTTGAAACTTTATATTTGTTTAAAAAACAATATTTAAGATTCCTCCAAACACATTGGCATGCTGTGCAATTCCTAATACTTCCTGCAAAGCCATACATGAAGTACTTTTTAAAATTAAAGTAGGGCTTCATAAATCAATCAGTAGACTGTGAAAATTATTAGTAATGAACAAAAAATCTTACAGCAGTGGGCTCCCTACCTGTCATACCAACTGCTAAAAGCTTCTGGGCTTGGCTTTGTGCCATTCAAACAGGACCATGAATATTGTAACTTTCCACTTGTCTCAAAGACCTAATATGCTATTTAGCAAAAATACCCCAGAATTACATTTTTCAAAAAAAAATTTTTAATAGAGCTGAAGGAAATACAAATATTGTCAAAAGCTACAGTTAGAGAAAGTTAATATATTCAGTTTAAAATGTTCTGTATTTAATAGTGTATTTAAATTCAATGGTGCTAAAAATTATTTGAATTCTTCAAATTAAATGAAGAGAAGAGAGAGATTTTTTTTTTTTTTTAAAAGGATCTTTTTTTACACACCTACCAAAATCACTTAATGTTGTGTAAAGAGAAATCTCACCATGGAGGGACCAGGAAACATCTGTTCTGTTATAATAAAATTATTTTTACTTTAATTTATATTTGCTTCTTTAAAAAAATCTGTGTCCTATCACATTCATTCTTTAAACTGAATATCTGAATACTTTTTCTTAAAGCCTTTTGGACCAAATCATAGTCAAGTACAAATCCATGGATATGATACAATTGCATAGGCCAAGTTTATGCATACAGATATACTATTTACATATAGATTGATAATCATTTTTGTAACTTATGTTTTGTCTCTGAGCAGTGCAACATTTTATGTGATGAATTCTGGCATTCAGACTTTTTAATAGGATTGATTTATTCCAAAATTGGAAGATGGTAAAAATCTCAGTGGAAAGGTCTTTCAATCTTACTGCAAGCTCTGGAAGGGGAACCTACAAATATACCTGTGTACAGTGAAAACTGTGAAGCAGGGAAAATTTAATTTCGTTTGGCATAAGCCTTCTCTTGACTTGACCCCAAACTAGTCATTAGAATGTGTTTAGTTTTCAACTACTAGTGCTGTATTTTAATTTTCCTCTAAATAAGCAGATAGGAGATGCCATGTTTTTATATTACTTTTAATTTTAACTTTATGCCTTAAGGACCAAATTCTGATATTCTTACTTATGTTTAGTAGTACCTTGCTCCACAAAATGAGTCCCACTAAGGTCAGTGGAACCACTTGTGTAGATGATGCTACTCAAGATGAGTACAGATACCAGATATGCTCCTTAATTTCCACAGGCAACTGTATGTCTATGGCTCTTTACAGACAAGGATAAAAAGTTTAGGTCCTTATCCTGAAAAACTTACATGACTACTTACTGATGTTAGTGGGAATCACACACCTAAATCTCCTTACACTTAAGGCCAAATCCACCAGGCAAATCGGTTGAAACTATAGTAAAGAACAGAATTATCAGACACAGACACATACAGTGTATTGAGGAAGACTCAACAGAGCCTTTGTAAAGGAAAATCATGCCTCACCAATCTTATAAAAATCCTTGAGGTGACAACAAGTATGTGGAAATGGGTGATTAAGTGGATAATGTACTTGGACTGTCAGAAAGCCTTTGACATGTATAAAGTTATGAGATTTTGCTGTAGGGTTGTAACATGGGCAGGACAGACAGCTCAGTGGTTTCAGTATTGGCCTGCTAAACCCAGGGTTGTGAGTTCAATCCTTGAGGGGGCCACTTAGGGACCAGGGCAAAAAACTGGTCGTGCTACTGAAGGCAGGGGCCTGGACTCAATGACCTTTCAAGGTTCCTTCCAGTTCTACGAGATAGTTATAACAACAATAATTGGAGATATACCAGAAATATGTTATAGTGAGTGATAAAAATACCCATCTACTTAGTTTATCTAAGAGACTAGTAAGAGGTGACTTGACCATGGTCTACAAGTACCACTACCGGGAAGAGATTTCTGATAGATGATTCTTTAAACTAGCAGAAAGAGGTATCATGAGAGTCAATAGATGATAACTGAAACTAAATTAATTTATACTGGAAATAAGGTAAAAAAAATTAACACTGATGGTGAACAACCACTTAATTTACCTATGCATGTGATGTATTCCCCACCACTTGAAGTCTTTTACAAAGTATTAGGTCTTGATTTAAAGATATCAAAGTAGTTCAACAGAAGTTATGAACTTGATGCAGAAATTATTGGGTGAGGTTCTTTGTCCTGTGTTATGCCAGCAGTCAGACTAGATGATCATAATATACCTTCTGCCCTTCAAAAAAAAAATATCTAAGAATCACATAGTATATGTCTTTGCCTATACAGTTATACAGCAGCACCTTACTACAGACATCTATTTAAAGTTGAAATATTCATCAGGTAAGTGCAAATGTGTGGAAAATGGCCTTTTTCTATTGCTTACAAAAGGAAACAATGTGAACACTAGGAGGTCAACAGATTTCAAATACGGTAATACAAATCAATAGTAAGTACGATAGCACATTTTTTCTCTCCAAATTGCAGATGTTCATTTAAAATCAGCACCTTTTTTAAAAAGCTATTTGAAAAAAAATGAGAGTCAGACAACCACTGCAGTAAAAACTTACAAAAATAAAATTACTTAAACATGCATATAAATGGATATAGAAAGCATTCTTGTAAAAAATAAAAAATAAAAAAAATGCACTCATACTTTAAAATGCTTTAGATCCCTGCTGTGAAAATGAACCTTTAGGTCATTCTAGCACTTCAGAGAAGAGGAATGATTATATTTGGAATTGGTTAGTTTAATGCATTCCATCAAATGTTTAACATTAATGGTAGCCCAAAGCTGTTCTTCCACCTTATTTATGGTAAAACAGAGGGAGACCATAAAACAAATGAACTGCACTTTTTTCTCATTTGATTCCAACGAGTTATTAGAAATGTCCCCGAGATCATCCTACTGATTAAAATTTGATGGGAATGGATGCATAGTCACACATTGTGGCATTTACAAAACAAAAAAGAGTTAGACTCTGAGCTAGGGAATTCCAGAGCAAATCCACTGAAGGCAACAGAATTACTCTAGATTTACACTAGTGTAACTGAGATCAGAATGTGACCCAGAGTTCCTTAATAAATGGATGAAGGAGAAGATGAACTTATCCAAATTCAATATAAATGCATCTTTAAATGATTTAAACATGATATTTTAATAAAAAGTGAGAACCTGACTCTTCTCTCACTTATACCAGAAGTAACTATTGAAATGAATGTGGAGGTAATGGTACAAAACCTGCACAACAGGACAATCAGGCTATCTATCAGTTCAAGTTCATCTCTTAAAAGAGATTACTTCAGACATCAGAAAAAATGTGTTAAACATTGGACACTTTGCTCTATTTATAGATTTAACACTAAGTTTAAGTGATGTCCCTTACATCCACTAATTGACTGTATTTCCATCTAAAAGGGCACGTCATTTGTGAAATAGGTCTAAACTGGGCAGTGCCTTGAAAAAATGGCCTAACAACATTTAAGTGCTCTGATATTTATAGTAATAACATTAATCATGATGAACTCATTTAGTATTAATATGGAGGTCATATACACCTCTATAGGATATTTACATTATTTCAGCATTAATTAACTGGACCTTTATTTTGAAGGGTAACCCTGAACTGCCTAGCAGAAGAGTCCTGCTTATAATGAAAGCCAGCATAAGAAAGGAGTTCTGGAGGACAACACTCCCAGTGACCCGAGGACCTTCCAATCTTTTGGAAGTTACCAGACTTTACAAGCTAGCAATCTATTTTATCACTGCTTCAAACCTGGTACAAGAACTTTGCACAGGGTTTATGTATTTGTTTTCCTTGATCATTTTAACACTCTCTTCTTTCTTTTCTCTTGTAAATAAAGCTTTAGATATTACCTGGAATACTGTGTGCAGTTCTGGTCTCCCATGTTTAAGAAGGATGAATTCAAACTGGAACAGGTTCAGAGACAGGCTACTAGGATGTTCCGAAGAATGGAAAACCTGCCTTATGAAAGGAGACTCAAAGAGCTTGGCTTGTTTAGCCTAGCCAAAAGAAGGCTCCGGGGGGATATGCTTGCTCTATATAAATATATCAGGGGGATTAACGTTAGGGAGGGAGAGGAATTATTTAAGCTTAGTACTAATGTAGGCACAAGGACAAATGGGTACAAACTGGATATTAGGAAGTTTAGACATTGACATTAGACAAAGGTTTAACCATTAGAGGACTGAAGTTCTGGAACAGCCTTCCGAGGGGAGTGTGGGGCAAAAGAAATATCTGGCTTTAGACTAAGCTTGATAAGTTTATGGAAGGATGGTATGAATAGGATAGTTTAATTTTTGGCAATTGATCTTGGATTATCAGCAATAAGTCTTCTCAATGGTCCTGTGATGGATCTGGATGGGATGGATCTGAGTTACTGCAGAGAGTTCTTTGCCTGATCTGGCCTGGTGAGTCTTCCCCACATGCTCAGGGTTTAGCTGATCGCCATATTTGGGGTTGGGAAGGAATTTTCCTCCAGGGAAAATTGGCAGAGACCCTGGAGGTTTTTCGCCTTCCTCTGCAGCGTGGGGCATGGGTCACTTGCTGGTGGACTCTCCGCAACTTGAGGTCTTCAAACCACAATTTGAAGACTTCAATAACTTGGACATAGGTTAGGGGTTGTTACAGAAGTAGAGGGGTAGGGTTCTGTGGCCTGCTTTGTGCAGGAGGTCAGACTAGATGATCATATTGGTCCCTTCTGACCTATGAGTCTAGATACTAAAGGATTGGCAACAGAGTGATTATTTGGTAAGATATGAGCTGTACACTGATCAATGTGGCTGATATCTTTGAACTAAAAGAACCCTTTGATTAAATTGGTTAAAATCAGTGTCTGAGTGGTGAAACAAGGGCTAAGGAAACTGCATTTCTGACATTTTGCTAACTAGAGTGATAAGACAGAAGTTTACTTTTGTTATTGGCTGGGTATCTTATGGAAGAATAAGTTTGGGGTGGGTCTGCCTCGTTTCTCAGCAGTTAGTCCTGAATCTGGTATTCTCAGCTGTGACCCACGGAGGCATGGTGATATCAATGAAAAAATATTTCCATTAATAATTGAAATTTACAGATAGGCAAAGTAACAAACCTGCTTCTTGAGAATTTATTAGAGTTTGATTAAAGAATATTTACTTGGTGTAATCTGATATATTATGTTTACAATTTATGTTTTAATGATTATGAAGCTTTAACCTTTTGAATTCCAACATGTTTTCATTAGTCTGAACTCCCCATAAATTTCCACATCTGTGAAAATTTAAACGTAAAAAAAATTTAAAATCAACATCTGTCAAAAAGTATAAAAAATTCTACCAAACCCATTCATATTATTTGCCATATAATGTATGAGATTTGTTGACTGAACAGAGCAGACATCTTGTCTTAGTGTCTTTAATAAGGCATGAGAAACACAGAAAAAGTGGAAATGCCAAACAACAAGTTTCTATATTTGCATGAGAAACAATGAACTATGCAACTCCAAATTTCGACCCTTCCTTAAACAATATTCTTGGTGCTGAAACACAGTTTCAGATTGTCCATAAGATGAGCAAAACAATCCCTGAACTAATTTCATCTCCAGCTTTTCCTTACCTTCAGGGTTATAGTTAGAGGTTTTTCCCAGACTGAAAATTTTAATTCAAATGAAGAACATTGTCTTTTTGTTGAAGTTTCCATGAAAAATGCCTTTTAATTAAAAAGTCAAAATCCTGAAAACCAAACATTTTAGCTATAAACCAAACATTTGGAGTTTTGGTATTTTTGGTTTTTCAGTGAAAACTTTCCACAGAAAGAACACGTACTGCTGAACATTTAATTTAGTAAGCTCCCCCTTTTCTGTTGAAAGAAACAGTATAGATGGAAAAATTTCAACCAGCCCTAAATAAAACTAACCTCTTTGCATTGGTCAAAGAAAAATTGAGTCTATGGATGCAAATTGCTCTATAGGATGTTACATTGTGACTTTTAAGATACAGTCCTTCATAAGGTGCCACACCATGCCAGAAGAAACACTAAAGAATTGTGCTCTCAAGGTACAGTCTCTGTATTGCTGCTCCTTGCACGTGGGGTGTGTGCATTTTGCTATATTCATTAGATCAAATCTATTCATTATATACATCCATGAGCAAAACTGCTCAGTGATACACCAGATCTCCTTTACGGCCCAGCATGAGGGTGAAATGGATCCAGAACCCTGTCCCCTCCTTAACCTCCTTTCAGCATCCTGTTCTTCAGGTCAAGCAAGAATGAGCAGTACCTGTACATCCCAGAGGACAGAATCTCTGGATTTGTAAGCAACTATTGCACCAACCATACAAAAGATAAGAAGGTATTTTTTTTATTTTATTTTTTTGCTCCTCCTTCTGCTTCTGTGCATCTATGCACGGACCACCCAGAATCTGGGCCTACGATAGAAGCAGAATGGTCTTGTGTTCCAGGCTGTTCATAAATATAAATGTTAAAATTTAGGGTGAAAATAAAAACGTAAAAGGAAAAAACATTTGCACAACCTGAGATAGTATCGTAGGGTGAGGCCTAGGTCTGAATTTGGATCTCAATCCAAACTGTTACTGAGGGTAATGCAAAGGGCTGAGCCTGGAAAATGAGCTCTACAATATGTACAGTGTTCTACAGAAGTCTGTATAAGGTGACTTCAGCTGTGTAGCAGCCACATTCTTTGGTATAAGACAAGTTACATAGATTCATAGACTTTAATGGAACCTCACCCACCTACTCCTATAATGAACCCAGAGTGGCTGGTTGAGTTACTTAAATCTTCAAAATCTTGATTTAAAGATTTCAAGTTAGAGCATCCACTATTCAACCAGCAAGTGACTTGAGCCCCATGCTGAAGAGAAAGGCAATAAAATCCTCCAGGTGTCTCCCCATCTGACCTGGAGAAAAGTTCCTTCCCAATCCCATTTACGGCAACCAGTTAGACCTTGAGTACATGGGCAAGAACTACAAGCCATATGCCTGGGAAAGTATTCCCTGTAATAACTGAGTCTCCCCATCTAGTGTCTTGTCTCTGGTTGCTGAAGATATTTGCTAAGACACAGAAGAGCCACATGCCATTGTAGGCAACCTCATCCCTTCTATCAAGCTCAGTCCTGAAACAAGTAAGGATTTTTGCCTCCACTGTTCCCCTTGGAATACTGTTCCAGAACTTGATTGTTCTGATGGTTAGAAATCTTCACCTAAATTGATTTGAAATGTACAGAGAAAAACTGCTAACTAATAGCTAAATAGCTTTAGAAATATTAATTGCTAACATGAGAACTCCTGGGTTTCAGGATTTTTTTCTTGCAAAACACAATGCTAGAGATCTACATAAGAGTCCTTCCAAAATATTTAAAGTTGCTGAAATAAGGAATTTTTATTTCATTCAAGGCCAAAATGTGAAACCAAAGCACTATTAACACAAATTCCTCCATATGCTCAATAGAGAGTTTACTAGAAATCAGCTGTCATGCACTTCAAGCCCTTCACTGATAAGCACACAGGAACCACGTATCATTCAGGATGATTTGCACACACTTAACAGCTGTTCATTAATGATGCCCTGAAGCAGTCATATTTGGACAAACTAATCTTTAAGAGCCAAACGTTGATAAAAAAAAATTATAATCATTCAGTACATACATTTTCAAAATGCCTGCCATTTAGAAGGGACTAACCCTGCCTCAAAATTAGCTAATACAGATCTGTAACATCTTCCACTGGTTTAAATTAGCAAAATTCCACCAAGTATTTCAAATATAGAGAAATACCGAGGAATCTCAGATACCATAGTATGATAACCATTAGCATGTGGTGGTTATTTAGTGATTTGCACTATATAGTATTTTGACAGTGTCCTGTATCTTTTTTAAAAAACAAAAACAAAAAAACCCCAAGTATGATGAATGGGCAAATAGGAGCACAAGGTATTTATCTGCCAAATCTAGTTGCAGTCAGCGTGCTTTGGCAATCAGTGCCTCAGCTAAGAGTCAGTTTTGTGAACTTCTGTTTAATACAGACATCTTCCTGAGAATGAAACATGTTTTAGCTTAACTTTAAAAGAAATTTTGATATAGCTAAATGTGAACTTTTAAGTACAAGTCATTTTTTTGTTTTTAAAATGGTCACATTCTGATTGAAGATCTGCTATTTAAAACAGATTGCCAAGTTGCAATTTGAAAGTGGATACGGCTTTCAAATATGTGGAGAGTCCAATTAAAAGACCTAACTGTTAGATTGTAATTGGCAGGAGGAAGTACTATTGTATCCAACATTTTATATAGGCTGCCAAAGAAGTGGCAGCAAAATCAACATCAGATTCAAGGGGAACATAAATCCTGTAGAAAAGTGAACTTACTGAACAGAGTGCTACAGTGGAGATCAGGCTGCTCAGTTAAATTTACTCACTGCCACCATATGTGACATTGGGCAAATCACTGATCCTCCGGGCAGGGCGGCTGCAAGGATATTTCGCGCCCTAGGCGAAACTTCCACTTTGCGCCCCACCCCCAGCCCCCGAGCCCTGTGCCCTGTGGCAGCACTCTCCGCACCCCCCCCACATCAGCTCCCACCCCCCTGCAGCAGCCTCCCTCGTCCTCCCTGAGCCGCCCGGCTCCCCCTCCCCATGGCAGCTCCCTTCTGGCCCGGGGAGCCGTGCAGCATCTCCCCCTCCAGCTCACCTCTGCTGCTCAGGGACGAGATGGGGTAGGGGTGAGCTTCTTCACTTCTCCCACCTCCCAGGCTTGCGGTGCCAAACAGCTGATTGGCACTGCAAGCCTGGGAGGGAGAGAAGCAGAGTGGGGCGGTGTGCTCAGGGGAAGAGGCGGAGCAGAGGTGAGCTGGGGCGGGGAGCTGTTCCCCTGCGTGCCGCACCCCTCCTTACTTGCTGCAGATGGCCCTCCCCGCACCCTCTTGCCCCAGATCCCTCCATCTCAATGTTGATGACGACCAGGGCGGCCGAAGTTCCAGCCACTGCGGTCGCCACCAAATAACCCAAAATACTGCCCCCCCAAATGCTAGCATCCTAGGCGACAGGCTAGGTCGCCTAATGAGTTGTACCGGCCCTGCCTCTGGGTGCCTCTTACAGACTTTAAGGCCAGAAGGGACAATTATGATCATCTAGTCTGACCACCAGCACATTGCAGACCACAGAACCTCACCCACCCACTCCTGTAATAGACCCCTAATCTCTGGCTGAGTTACTGAAGTCCTCAAATCATGATCTAAAAGACTTCAAGTTACAGAGAATATACCATTAACACTAGTGTAAACCTGCAAGTGATCCATGCCTGATGCTGCAGAGGAAGGGTCTCTGCCAATCTGACTCGGGGAAAAATTCCTTCCCAACCCCAAATATGATAAATCGGTTATATCCGGCGCATGTGAGCAAGACCCACCAGCCAGACACCTGGGAAAGAATTCTCTACTTAAACTGGCAAGAAAAGGCTAAATTTAGGTAAAACCATATGTCTTTTGGCTTTTGTTAAAAGTAATGCTCTTCTCTGCTTGCAATGTTCCTTTGGATAGTATTTCATTTTGGATAAGCTGTTTTCTGTTATTGTGCTGGTGAGAACTCCCAGAGAAGATTCCATAACAAGTTGGACCTAAACAGGGCATATGGCATGGCCTGATGATCTAACCTAAAAGTGCGATGAACTGCAGAGTTCCATTCTGGGAAAAGTGCCAGTGTAGGCATGTCACTTGAACAACGTGCCAACACAGAGATTGAAAGGGAGATCACAGGTGCAGCTCAACCGTGAACCATAACAGAAGGAGAGAAAATCCATGTAATCATGAACGGGAGAGGAGGTTGTGGAGAAGACCCTCTCTCTATTAAACTGTGGTCCATACTATGAAAAAGTTGGAAACCCTTGCCCAAGATACAGAACAACAGGTTTGCACAGGTCACTGAAATTGACTGCATAATTGGCCGGTAGAAAATTGATTACTAAATTAATCTAAATTGACTTTCAGATCTCAGGCATGGCAAGTAGAAGAAAAAAAACAATTTGAGTTAGCAGCCATAGAGATAATGAATATGGAACTCCATATCATCATTTTTAGTGTCCTTTTCCAGAATATAACAATATTTAAGTGTTCACCTAATTCAATTATTACACTGTTACGCTAGGAAAAGTGGGAATTTTTTTGGCACTCAAACTCTTTTGCTCAAACTATCCCCCTTCCTCCCANCCTAGTGCTTTCTGTGTAAGGTGTGTATCACTAGGTGGTTGCATGTTTAGTAGTCTCTGTAGGCCGAGCTGACTGTACACATCAGCATTCCTCCATTCTACTCCACAAGCTCCCAGTGTGCCATCCTCCCATCCTCCTTTATTTCATGGACTCCCACCCCCTCCACCCTGCCCCGTCGACCTCAAGTCACCCTCCTGCAGAGAGAAAGCATGGAAAAATTTTGACAAAAGAGTGAAAGTTTCAAAAAGTTATGAGCAACTGAAAATAGAAATACAACTTTAACTACAGTGGGTCATGGACAGCAATCTTCTACAATATTGAATGATACATAAGAAAATCAAACAGAACACATTATATTGCCATGGGGGGGGGTATACATACCAAAACTGGCAACTATTGTACCTCTGCAACTTTTCCCAGATTCTCCAGAATAAAAAAAGGAGATGAACGCATAAATGGGCTCAACTACTTTTCCTTATATTTCTTTGCAAAGTCTACACATACTTAGAAAAATCAACATCTTTTAAAAAAGCTACTGACAACAAATATTCACTTAAGCTATGTATACACTGCACTTTCAAAAAATACCTCTGATCAACAAAAGTTTTACCAATGAAAAGCACCAGTGTGGACAGTACTATGTCAGTGGGAGCTGTTCTTCCGCCAACAAAGCTACTGCTCCTCCTGCCGACAAAAAGCAGCTAAACTGAGTACCTCATAGTAATACTGCTGTAGCAGCACAGCTGTGCGCTCTAAGGTGCACAGTGTAGACACAGCCTTAAAAGAAACCTTAGAATAAAGCAGTGTGCATGAGAGAGAGAAATATGGAAAGGATGTTTCACTACATTCCAACACTAGCAAAGTGCTCTTCTCTCTCCCTGCCCAACTCTCCACCTCATACAAAGAACACACACAAAGCTCTAAATCTTCTCAGGCTGTTGCTGTTTGAAGAAAGACAACCTGTAGCAGCAACCAGTCTTCTGTTTTAGCCCCTTTCCCCCAAATTTTTAATACCATAATCAAGCTCAGCCATCTGGAGGAATCTTCCTTCCTGAAACAGGAAGGAGAAAATAAAATTAGTCAGGGATCCCAAAGAGAATACTAGGCTTATATTGCCAAAAGTAACTAGTGACTTGAGGTATGTCAGCACTTGGGTGTTTAAAATGAGCTATCACAAAAAGGCCTGATTTTCAAAAGAAGGGGTTGGCACTTCCTGAAAAGCAGCTACCTTTAAAATGTCTCAAGGTGACCACTCAAACTGAGAGACCTAAAATCATTAGTCACTTCTGAAAGTTTAGGCCAGGTCATCAAATAAAGGGGTTGATTTTGTCCTTTTTAAAAGTTCCACTCAGCAGATAGATTGTTGGAATAAATTATTTCAGGAATTCTCAAACTTCATTGTACTGCGACCCCCTTCTGAAACAAAAATTACTACACAACCCTAGGGGAGAGGACTGAGGCCTCCCAAACTCCACTGCCCCATGCAGGGGGGCCAAAGCTGAAGCCCAAGAGCTTAAGTCCTGAGTGGGAGGCCTGGAACCTGAGCCCTGTTGCCAAGAGCTGAAGCCCTTGGGCTTTAGCTTCAGCCCAGGTGGTGGGGATCGGGTTTCAACCCTGGGCCGCAGCAAGTTAAGCCAGCCTTGGTGACCCCATTAAAATGGGGTCATGACCCACAATTTGAGAACCATTTTTGGATTGTGAAATATTTCCTATTTTGAGGTTGTTCAGTGTCACAACGTGGTCACACTGTTTCACACCAAAATACTGCAACATTTCTGTTGTATTTTCAGCATGTAATAGAGAAACTGGTACTTAATACTATTAGGATCACTCTATTTACAAAATAACATTGTGGCAACTTAAAGTGTTCCAGCGCTTGTGGGAAGGCTCCTCATTTTCTAGACAATTACACTGACTAGTAAAAAAAAAGACATTTTGATTTTATTCCAAACAACATCTTGCTGAATATGAATATTATCTTGAAAGTTTAACAACATAACCATAACAACTTGGATTTTTCTGTCAGTAGCAGGTTTTGACATCAATAACAAGAACCCATTTCTGCCATTCTTACTCTTATTGAGTAATTTCTTACTCCTTGAGTAGTCCCGCTGGACTGTCCAACATGAGCCAGGGGACAAAATCAAACACTACATGTGAACATTCTCTTAACCTCTCAAGGGAATATTTAATTTTTAAACTTGTAAAATATGTACTTGGTTCAAAGCTTCAGTGTTACCTGGGAAACGCCATTAGTGTGAGGTTGTTCCTTTTGCTTCAGTTAACCAGATCATCCAATTTAGCAGCCAGTAAACATTTCCCTATGGATGTTATCTTGTTAAAGTCTCTGGATACATTTCTTGCATCCTCACCTGTACTAATTTTGTGTTCCACTTCTAAAATTCTCTTATCTTTTTGATCCATGTATTCAAACATTTCCTCATGTGCTTTTTAAATTTACTCTGTGGATTATGCATATTAGGGTTTTTTATTGTCCTAGATAATTAGTTTTAAGTGCAGGCTTCTGTTGTTTTCCCTTGAGTCCAATTTCTTGAGATTATCATTTTTCTAAGTAGTGTTGCCATTAAGATGGATGAACATGAAAATTTGTCACTTTGCAGTCCTTGAAAAGTCAGAATATGAAAGATGAACATCTGATTATTTAAGTGTACTTCCATTACTACTTCAAAAGATAAATCAGTCATTATCTCCCATTATTATTGAGATTGGTATAAAGTCTTGCAGAGAAAAAATTATATTGTGCTGATGGATTAATTAGGATTGGAATCAATTATTTCAAAAACAACAGGTAAGTCTTCAAATTTTGAAATGAGCCTCATTTGAAGAGCACCTTTGAAGTAAATGTTCGTAAGCCACTTTTCCTTTACTTTCCACAGTGTTCATTCTGTTTTTAATAAAGTAACTGTCTTCTACAGATTAGATATGCTTTCTCCACATTTCTCATTAAGATCTAACACCATTCTGCTCACCATCAGCTCATTAAACACTATGTGTAAATCACTGACTCTGGTATTTACTGTGAAAAATGTTCTGTGGGTTTACAGAAGGATATGCTACATAGTCATGAAAGCCTTTATCTAAAGGAATACGGGTGCCAGAAGACGGGCTCACTACTATTATATCAAAATGTCCCATCTCGTCCTTGTCAGTCAACATTTCTCTCTATGTGATATCTATTTAGTGGCAGCACTTTGAGAATTACTTAATTCCAGTAAGTAATGAAGGTAAAGTTACCATGAAGGTGAAAGGGACTGTATTCCTCTGCGGTCAGTGGTCTGTAGATCGCTAGTTGGCTAATTAGACCCACCCACTGCAACTGGGAAAAGTCCAGCAACTTAACTGGCTGACCTTCATAAAAGGAGCAGCAGGAAATGGAAAAGGAGGCTGCAAAACCTACCTGAGCCTGTTGGACAAAAGGAGACTGGGGAAAAAGGCTCCGAGGTAAGAGACAGGAACTTTGGTTGATGAACTTAAGGCATGAGGGAAAGACTTGGGGAAAGGGATTTATCCTATATAGACTTTGCAGGGAGAGGCTATGAAGTGTTGATCCTGGTTTTTGTTAAGAAGGCTTGAAACAAAATCCACAACAATTCATCTGACAGGAAACTATCCTCTGTGTATTCTGTGAAAAGAACCTAGGCAAGAGTTTTCCAGGGAGGGAGCAGACTCTGCAGGCACAAGCCTGGGTCCAGCCAGAAGAGGATGCTAAAGGTAGGCCACAAACCCTTACGTAACATACAGCTGGATTGTACTCGTTTCATAAGCAGAACTCCCACTGAACTCAGTAGGAGTGTTATGTAAAAAATCAATGCTACGTCCAACCCACAGTACTGATCTTCCTTATTACTCAATATTCTCAAAACTATTCCTTTCAGTAGCAGCGGCCTGTCCAAATACCTCATTGTTTTGTATCTTCTCCAATTATCTCATGGTCATGTTTATCTACCCATATTAAACTAATGCCTCAGATCAGATCCTCAGGTGGTGTAAATTGGCATAGCTCCATTTAACTGACCTAAACGTCAAAAGAATCTTTGGTTTTGAATTATCATGCTGTGGTGTCTGATGCTATACAGTAGAGGCTCCCAAACTGCGGCTTGTGGAGAATTTACCGATGGTCTCCAAGGAACCGCCTGGTCACATGATGCAGGCTCTTCCTCTTTGTTTCCAGATGTTTACACCAGTCTTTTCATGTCAAAGACAAGCATGGATGAATGTGGAAGTAACTCTCACAAAAAATGAAAAGCCAGCCTAGTGCACACAAGAATTTATTGTAGATGCCATATGAATGTTCCATACTTTAAAGAGATTTTACAACTGCTACTAGAGCTCATTAAGTCCCAGTCCCAATCACACTGAAGGCTATTGGTGTCTTGCTATTGACTTCAATAGGGAATGGGATCAGGCTCCAAAAATATAATAATATGAATTGGCTAAAAGTGGAGAGGAAGCATGTTTTTCTCACTGTTTTCCTATCTTCCACTTACAGAAGACTTTTTTCAACTGTATAATTCACTCCTTTCATAAAAGTCTCTGGAAAGAAATATCAAAATATTGTCAAAGGGTTGTTATAATATTTAAAATCATTTTAAATGACATTTGAATTTTCCTGTGCATGAATTTCAAAACGTGTTTTAATATTAAATCTGTAATAATTGAGATCAGTAATTTGCATCCTAACTTAATAATGAAAGCAATGTAATATATCAAAAAATAGAAACATAGTATTTAGAAAGGGGTTTCCTTTTCCTGCTTGTTAGGAAATTTGAAATAAGGTGGTGGTGTTTTTTTACATAATAAAGATATTTTTATTAGAGCTATTTCTGGGGAACGTTTAATATGCCACATCTTTAGATTCGAGTGATGCAATATGAAATGCACAATATTCAATTACAGTAAAAGATTGAATTATTTCTTGCCATAGAAATACAAAGTTTGTTTTAAAACATAAAATATCAGTTTAGATTACAGAATAAGAGTATTAAAATTGATCGTTAGATACTGCTGATTGTGATTGAAAATTACTTCATTAAATTATAGTACAGAGGAATGAAGAACATCTTGTAGAAATGGTTGCAGATTTAATTAAAACATTAAATTATTTTTGAATAAAGGTCATAATCATAAAATGTAATTGAAGGGAGTACATTAGCATGTATCCTTTCTATTTCAAAATATAGATTACATATTTGACATTTAAAGAGGAAATGGATACCATTTTATCTGGATGGATGAACTAAGATGATAAGAATGGTTATACATGATACAATTTAAGAGCCCAATTTTTCAAAAATTCATTTGCGCTTTGCATAGGTGCAACATACTATTTTTATGTCTCCAAATAAGAACATTCAGCTTCTTATTTATTGAACATCATGGACCTGCACAGAGAGCAGGGCATTGTACAGTATACTTAGACTCTCCCTCTGGCAAATGTATAACTTATGCCCCTGACTTAAGAGTACACTATTGTTGTCAAACTCCGGTTACATTAATAGTAGCATATAGCATTTATCACTGTGCTTCTCTCTCTTACTGCAGATTAAAGGAAGCAAACAGTGCATAGTAATGATAAGACAGAAAGCTGCAAACAGAATATATATCCAGGCACCATTGCTCAGCAGACTGATAATGCTGTCACAAGATCTTTGGAACCACTGGTGCTTACTAAAGTTTTCTTTTTTAAGTAGATATAGAAGTGAAGGAACTTTGAAGGTTTCTTCACTCCTCTTTTTCAAATACCGGTACTTAGCTAAATTCAATATAGTTGGGAACTTATACGTCATACATTAAGCTAAATTTTTATTTGGGGATGCTATTGTGCTGATTCATCTCTTGGGGAAAAAAAGTCAGATTAGTACATGATGGAAATCAGAAAACAGGACTTCAGGTTTCAGTAACAGATAATATGTTGATGAATTAAAAATAAGGGTTGAAAGGCTTTATTCATGTGTCTATACAATTCAGTTGATTTCTGCTATTCTCTGACTATATATGAAATGGTGTAGTGGGAAGTGTTAGTTTTTACAGGACACACCCTGTCCAGAAGAAAACATCCATAGCTTTCCAGAAGAGACAATTGATGCTTGGTTAGTGGAAGCTACAAAAGTGTGGGGTGCTACAGATTGTGTACATACAACACACACACACACTCACAGAGTATAAGGACTACAGAGAACATCTTTTTATCATTACAATTCAATCTTGCAGTTACTGTATGCTATTTATATACCTGGAACATCTTTTCTATAAATTTAAAGTCATTGTCCCTTTACTCATTACAAACACTTAAACACATCATTTATAATATACATATGTTAAGTCTGCATGCCAGGGAGTTTCATATTAGCTGGAGTGAGTGGAGAAAGTAAATTCTCTACCTTTCCCCTTCTCCCACAGCAGTCACTTCTGGTTCTATGCAGCAATGGAATTTCCTATCACCTTAAAGCAGAATTAACACCAATGACAGAGAGGTCCTGACTGGTCCATGGACCAGTTTAAAAAAATAATTTCCTGGAGCCAAATCTTTCACTTAGGACACACATAAGAGAACAGGGTGTGCAATATGGAGATCTGCAGAGGTTGGAAAAAAAGACAGCAAAGGAATACTTCTCACAGACTGCAAAGTGGTTACAGAACCATTCTATGGCAATCCTCCCTCTCCCACTCCTCCCCTTCCCTCCCCTCCCCCCGAGTTCTATTACATATTGGGCCTTCTGCAGCCCTGCTTTGGGCAACAGGATGTAACCCATGGTGATAAGGGGTGGCTGTAGAATGTGTGAGACCCTGCCCTGTGCAACCCTAACACCTCAGCATCTCTATTTTCTTGATCTAATGTCAAGTCATGAGCCTGTGAGGGTACTAGCTCAGCACATCTAAGTTGCTAGTCTGATTTTACGTTTGGAGCTTTTTTGGTTTAATGGAAAGGGGCAGGTCTCTGGTCATGTTTTTTCAGCTCTAGCTTGCTGAGCTAATGACAAAGCTCAGACTCAACACATCTGTTGGTGGGTTGATGTTAAGGGCCAGGTTTGCTTGATTTCACTAACTCAGATGCTCTAGCTTGGTGATCAGATGCCTACATACAGGTTTCTGTGGTTTTTCAGCTTATGTTAGCAGTCCTCTGAGAATACTGCTTAGTATCTCCAGTTTACAGACCTGATGTGAGGACCCAGGCCCCTGATGTTAGTGGCTCAGCAGGATTTTGCATTATCATACTAACTCACATAAGTTTCCAAAAGACCTTGTTAATTAGGATGCTTTTATATTGAATATATGATGTTTCTATATTTTTGTAAAAAGGATGTTTGAGTAAAATGTTGTTTTGTTCCGTTAGTAATGTTGTAGGGTTTATTTGTGGTCACAGTAGTTGCATAAATACTTGCTCAGTGTAAAGCATGGATATTGCACTAAGTGCAAAACTGTCCCTTTTATTCAGCATATATGCTTAGTTAAAATCTTTTTTTTGGGGGGGGGGGGAGGTTCAGGTGAATAAATTACCCCCCTCCCCCACTCCAAGACAAAACTGTAGCACAGATCCCAGGAGCATCCAAAGGCATGTTCTGTCAGAATGATCTTTAAGAAGTAGGGAGAAAAGCTATGCTTTTCAGAAAAGAGTTTCTTCTATCTGGGTAGGGTAGGAAAGGTTAGGAAACCCCTCCCCTCTAGTCTTGTTAATTTATTTGCTCTTTTAACCATAGAAGACTGACTGTGTTAGCAAATGGAATCCTATTTTTTAAATTCACCTTAGTAGTAATTTTGTCAACAGTTCTTTTTCCTTTGCAGTACAGTACAATGTGAAAATGACTTTAGAAACTACCTTGTGAGATTCCAAGTTTGTGTCTCACTGGTCCTATATCAAATTTGCTCATTTAATCTTCTCAGGCTAACTTCATCACTAGGACAAAATACCTACCCTCAAGTGTGGTGGAGACAGCTAGTTACAGGAAGATTTGAAGAAGAGGGATGCCTTAAGAACAGCATTACCAATTGTCCATCCACCCCCTATCCTGTCTTGTGATGATAGCTAATGGCAGGTGCTTTAGAGGAAATTAACAGAACAGGCAATCATCATATGATCTATCCACTGTCATCTACCCTCAGCTTCTGGCCACAGCGGCAAGGAACTCCTGGATTATGGGGTTAGGTCTCTGACTGTCTTGGGTAATAATTATTGATGGACCTATCCTCCATGAACTTACTTAATGCTTTTTTTTAATCCTGTTATAGTTTTGGCCTTCACAGTGTCCCCAGGCAACTACTTCCACAGGTTGACTGTGCTTTGCGTGAAATACTTCCTTTTGGTTGTTTTAAAACTGCTGCCTATTAATTTCATTTGGTGAATCCGAGTTCTTGTGTTGTGTGAAAGAGTAAATAACATTTCCTTATTAACTCTCTCTGCAAACAGTCAAGATTGTCTAGAGCTCTTCATTGTCTCTTTTCCAATCTGAGAAGTCCCAGTCTTTTTAATCTCTCCTCATACAGAAACTGTTCAATATCCCTAGTCATTTGTTGCCCTTCTAAAATGTGGCTTTTGTTGTATACATTACTAATCTTTTCACTTTATACAAATTAAATATACAAAAAACTTAAGTCTAAGGAAAACTAGATATATTGAACGAAATTGAACAATAGGATCGGGATTTTCAAAAGAGCCTATAGGAGTTAAGTGTCCACCTTCCGTCAGATCTTTTGAAAAGATCAGGTAGAAACATATGGGTGTACGTATGTGATTCATGCTACCATACGTTTAAGACACTACTCAACAGTACTGTTATTGGAATAAGCAACAGAATGAGACAAATTAAACAAAATCAGTTTCTATCAAATTCAATCCTTTCGAAGCATTAAACATGGTCAGTGAGAAATACTGATGTTAAAAAAATAAGTAATCAAAACATAAGAATGTATTTTCAATTAAAGAATAAAATTAATGTATAAAAATGAAACTTTTGCCATTTTCCCTTTAATTTAGTCCAGACATATGTATAAAATTTGTAATGACAAGGGAAAGAACATAGTTAAATTGACTGTAGCATGAACAACTGACTTGTGTTTAGGTGGTAAAATTTTATCTCTGTATATGTTTCAGAAATTCCATACTATAATGCCAGTCTGACATCACAGATGTTATGTATATTTGCAAAAAGGGCCCACTTCTGCTCCCTTTTGAGTCTACAGGAGCCTTGTATTGACTTTTATGAGAACATTACTGGTAGGGCCCTACCAAATTCATGGTCAATTTGGCAATTTCATGGTCACAGGATTTTCAACATCACAAATTTAATGATTTCAGATATTTAAAGGTGCAATTTCAGTGCTGTAATTGTAGGGGTGTAGGGGGCAGTCACAAGGTTATGGAGTGGGGCTGGGTTGTAATACTGCTACCCTTATTTCTGAGCTGCTGCTCACAGTGGTGCTGCTTTCAGAGCTGGACATCTGGAGAGCGGTGGCTGCTGGCCAGGAGCCCAGCTCTGAAGGCAGTGCTGCCACCAGCAGCTGTGCAGAAGTAAGCATGGTTTATAAAAGTGCTTTCATGGATATCTATTTTAAACTCATAGAAACATGCATATGTTATTCTTATGCTGACTGTCAGATGAAACCTTGCTGAGGCTATTGGTCTTAACAGGCATCCTTCATTCAAAATAAACGTAAAGAGCAATTAAGCTCCTTTATGGAACAGACTGTTGAAACAACAGAAGCCATCATCCAAACACAAGCCACATGCACAGTTGGAGTAGCTCTAGGCTGAGGACTATTCCCTGGGTTTGAATGCAAACTTTTGGGGGACTGATATTCTTTGAGGGAGCTATGTGCCTGAGAAGAGCAGAAACACCACAGCAGCTCATAGAAAGGGCAACAAGAAACCACAACAGCCAAATGAGAATTTTTAACATGACCTTGTCAAGGTTTTTTCCCCCCACTCTGAACTTTAGGGTACAAAAAGCGGGGACCCTGCATGAATACTTTTAAGTTTAATTACTAGCTTAAATTTGGTATGTTGCCACCAGCCAGAATTTAGTGCCTGGCACACTTTCTGTTCCCCCAAAACCTTCCCTGGGGAACCCAGACCCAAACCCCTTGGGTCTTAAAACAAGGAGAAGTTAACCATCCCCCTCCTTTTCCCCCCAGACTTTCCCCTCCCTGCGTTGCCTTGAGAGGCTTCACACTGATCAAACCTTGGACTCTTAAAACAACGCGGAATACACATCCCCCTGTCTCTATCCCCACCAAATCCTGCGAGTTCAGCCACTCAATCCTTGCAGATTCTAAAAAGGAAAAAATCAATCAGGTTCTTAAAAGAAAGCTTTTAATTAAGAGGAAAAAGTAAAAGTTTTACTACTGTAAAATCAGGATGGAAATGCTTTAAGAGGTACTCACAATCATATAGACTAGAGGGACCCCCATCCTGCGCCGCCTTAATTCACAGTCTACAGCACAGAAGGTAAAAATTCTTCAGCAAAAGACACATTTACAAGTTAAGAAAACAAACATAAGACTAATCAACCTTGCCATGGCTATTACTTACAATTTGATAACATGAAAGACTATTCAGAAAGATTGGGAAAACGGGTGGTACAGCTGGTCGCGCTTGCCCAAGAGCGAACAACAAAACAAAATAAAAAAAAAACAAAAGACCAAACAAAGATTCCCTCCAAGATTTTCAAAAGGTATTTGTCCCCTACTTGGTGCTCTGGTCAGGTGTCAGCCAGGTTTACTGAGCTTCTTAACCCTTTACAGATAAAAGAGACATTAACTCTTAACCATCTGTTTATGACAGACCTAAAAACAATTTTTGGCAGAGTTCTAGCTGAAAAGAACAGTGCTGAAAAGGAACAGTCTGCTGCTGTTTCATTACACTGCATTCTGCGAAACTGGACTTTTGTACATTCTTTGTAAATAAACAGGGTTGTAGCAAAGAAATACCTGATTACCTCATTAGTTTCTTCTTCTCAAAGAAAGCCAATATTTGGGGTTTGCAGGTTTACTGCTCAGTCCAAAACCTAAATAAACCTAAGATTAATTTTGGTTACACTATCCCTTTAAGTTAATGTCTTACCAACCAGGTAGTGATAGGGCTTTGGAGCGTCATTTGTACATAAAAGTGACAGGACTGCAGGTGGTGTGAATTTTACCCTAAATGCAGTCACTTGGGTTCCGAAGTCAGCACAAGACCCTCTGCATCACTTGACTAGAGTCCCAAGCCAATACAAAATTTGTATCCGCATCTGATCGGAGATCTGCAAACATGGTCCACAGATACCCATGGATATAAAGCAGGTATCTGCAGATTTGCAAGGCTCTACACTTGACCCTGAATATGGACCTTGCACAGAGTCTGCTTGCGGAATATGGACCTTGCACAGAGTCTGCTTGCTGAAAGAACCCCTTCTTAGGCTAATCTGGAAGACCACAGCAGAGGCTGGTGCCGGATTCATGTTTAAGAGGACCCAATACTCTGCACAATGGGCATGTAAAGGCTGAGATCACTATTACGGACCTGAACTACGGCCCCGGGTTTGGGAGAAGATTCCAGCTACCTAAGGCTATGTCTACACCAGCACTTTTGTCGGTATGACTTATGTTGCTCAATGGTTTGGGGTGGGGGGGAACCACACAGACCCTCCAAGCAATGCAAGTTACACCGAACGAAGCGCTGGTGTAAAAAGCGCTATGTCGGCATGAGATGCTCTCCTACAGATATAGCTACCACTGTTGGGGTGGAGGGGTGTTAATTATCAGTACAGCTTTGCTGCTGTAAGTTTGCCAGTATAGAAATGGCATTAAAATGCTTTGCACTTCATCCACATAAAGAGACTTATTACCTAGGTTTAAGCAGACAGAGTGAATTTCACCCATAGTGCAAGAGTTTAATGTAATTTTCCAGACCATATTTCCCTTTTTACACTTTTTTGTAGAATGATAGTACATTATATTCCAACTGACAGATGGAGCAGATGGTTTACATGGAATTAAAGTAAAGTAAATCTGTTTTCCTTCTCCATTTTACAGATCATGCATTCCTATAGATCCAAGCTTAGAGGGTGGTAAAAATGGGTGGTGTTTGAAAATGGTGTTTTACGGTTTTGGTGATAATGCAAAGAGAAAGCTTACTTGTTCTTATGCAAAGGGAAAAAGGGGAAAATTGTTTTCTGAGGGAATGCAGTACATATTATTTTATTCCTATTCTCTTTTATAAGAGTTGCTATTAATTATAAACTCGCCTGTTACTTTGAAGACAATAAAAATGCTATTTTTCCTGATAACTGTACATTTTTTGTATTCTATTTTGAAACCAGAGATGCCTACTTAGAAGAAATGTACAATTACATTCTGCTTTCCAGCCCCAATTCAGTAAGGTGCTTAAGGACATGCCTAACTTTAAGTCCACGAGTAGCCTCATTTTGGGGATTGGCTTCCTAATTCAGTGAAGTGCTTAAGTGGCTGAAACATTACTGCCATTTGATCATACTGCCTTGAAATAAGGGACAAAACTCATTTCATAAAGGGTGAAACTAGCACCTCTAAAAAATCAGGCCTTCTATTTGGGTGGCTAAAGATAGATTTAAAAGCATAGGTTTAGACATCCAAATTTGAATGCGTTGCCCAAAGTAGTTAAATTAGATACCCGAAGATGAAATTTGGCCTCAATAAAATCAATGGCAAAATTCCCACTGACGTTAATGGAGTCAGGCTTTTATATATAAAGAATATTTAACCTCATCTTGGGCCTGAGCCAAAGCCCATTGAAATCAATGGAAAGACTCCCACTGACCTCCATGAGGGCTGGATCCAGTCTTTGATGTTCACTGATCAAAGAATAACTGGATTTTAAAATATAGCAGATTGACTTAGTTTACATAAAAAAAAATCAACATACCAATCAGATCAGTATAGCAATAAAATAGCTCATGGATTCCCAGTAATTAGTTTTAAATAGGGATTTTATTATAATTTTGTATGATTAAAAAGGTTGAATAGGACCCAGCAGCACTTAAAAATGGATATATTTGGATTTGGATATATATCTTTTCCAAATGTTCTGCACTATATTATTCTATCTTTTAAGATAGCTTGCTAAAAGCACAAAGAGTCAAAGCACATCAGATATGAATCTTAATCAGCTTCTTTTACTACCTTTTGGTGACTCATCTGCCATTTTGTTGCCCAAATTCAAGACTGATAAGTGAAAAGTAATGCACACTTATCAAAAAATTAATCTCAACTACACATATATAATGATGGATTCTAAAATAGCTGTTACCACTCAAGAAAGAGATCTTGGAGTCATCATGGATAGTTGCTGGAAAACTTCAGCTCAATGCACAGCAGCAGTCAAAAATGCTAACGTGTCAGGAACTATTAGGCTAAATATCATAATGCCACTATAAAAGTCCATGGTATGCGCTCCAGTTCTGGTCACCTCATCTGAAAAAGGTGATAGGAAAACTGGAAAAGGTTGAGAAAAGGGCATCAAAGATGATCAAAGGTTTGGAATGGCTTCCATATGAGGAGAGACTAAAAAGATTAGGGCTGTTCACCTTAGAAAAGAGATCATTAAGGGGGAATATGATAGAAGTCTATGAGATCATGAATGGTATGGAAAAAGTGGAGAGAAGTGTTTTATTTACCCTTTCCCACAATACAAAAAAATAAGGGGTCACACAATGAAAGTAATATGTAGCAGGTTAAATACAAACAAGTACTTTTTTACACCACACAGAAGTAACCTGTGAAACACATTGCCATGAGATTTTGTAATAGCTGAAAGTATATGGGGTTCAAAAGAGAACTAGATCAGTTAATGGAAGATAGACCCACCAATGTTTATCAGCCAAGATGGTTAAGGACACCACTAAACCTCCAAGCCCAAAAGCAGGGAGGGGAATACAGGGGTGAATCTCTCCAAAATTGCCTAATTCTGCACATTCCCACTGAAGCTCTGGTACTGCCCATTCTTGGAGACAGATTTTGGGCTAGACAGACCATAGGTCTGACTCAGAATGGCAGTTCGTATGTTTAATAGTCCAAACAGTATTGAAAGAATAGCAATGAGTAGCAGAAAAATATGTATCACTACCACGAAATAAGCAGTGGTTTGTTCTCCACACATTCAGGAATTCAAGCAGCAACCTAAGAATTAAAACAAAAAAACAAAACAAAACAAAAAAAACCACTATTATAACCTTCTCTGAAATCTTAAAACAAATAAGCTCCCTCTAGCTTATTAATGCTGCCTCCTCATTTGGGAGAGACAGAAATCAATAAAGAGTTGCTACCAAGTTCTAATGTGCAAAGTTATCAAAGATATTATGTGTTGCCAGGTGAGCCTGTAAAGTAATATGACCTCCCATGTAACTGTCAGCAAAACTATTGGCATATGAATAAAGTTACATTCAAAATGTAATTCAAAACTCATTTTAAGCAGCCTGATATTATAATGGAAACATTTACAACCCTCCAGTAAAATCTTTAGTCAGCATTTTCATTATGAACTCTGGCCTCACTGGGTTTATAATTTGGTCATGAGTGCTTGTGCAGAGCTCAAGCAATTGCAATAAAATAAAGAACAGCTTTTCAGCTATGTTAAAGATAGAAAACTTCTGTTCGCTTTGCCCTCTGGTTTCCAGTGCATTTGTATACATACATTTGAATAAAATGATGAAGGCAGTTTGGTCTTTATTCTGAACAATCCCTAACAAACCAAATATGATGTTTGTGTATTGCCATTGTCTATATAATTCATGCTATTTATTGTCATTGAGAATGAAATAGCTGTATTGAACAAGATCTGTAGAGGGTACTTCTCCCCCATTCCCCAAGCATTTCTGCATGGAATGGATATGGTAAGAGAGACTGTAAAGCAGTCCATTGTAACTAGGGCCCTGATCTTCAGTTGGTGAAAATTAGTACAGCTCCACTGACTCCCATGGAACTATGCCAATTTATAGCAATCAAGGCTCTGTCCCTAACTTAATTTATTATACTTATCACCATATTACAGCTCAGAGGACAGCTGATGGAGATGCCACTAGATCAATGCCTATATGGATGCAATGTCTGAAGACACCTCAACAGAACAGAAGTGTCGCCATTCTAACCCATTAATTGAATTAGCAATCAAAAAGATACAGAAACCAGAACATGGGACACTGTTCTTGAGAGTGAGAAATTTGATATACACCACAAAATTTAGAGAGAAATAAACACACAACCCAAATGGTCCATTTTGGCAAAACCTGTTGAAATAAAAACAGCTTAACATCTTTTATAGAGGATGGATGAGTGGAAACATGGCATGTATTTTTAAGGGAAAAGTCAGATGCTTTTCCAAAACTTTTCTGAACATTTCCAGAGTAAAGAGGTTTGGAAATATCACAAGAGCAGTTTGGCTTGTAAATGTTCCTGCTTTCAGTTTCAAACTCTGCAATAACAGCTTAGTTATGATATTTCCACTTTCACTCCTTGCTAAAACAAAAAATTTCAAATGGTGAATGGATATATTCTATGAAATGACACTGTCTTCGCAATAGACATAACATTTTCAGTATTGTCAACTCTCACACTTTGGTGTATTTCTAAAAGCCGCTACTCCTGGAGGCATGAAACTCACATAATCACATGGGAGGTGGGGGGTAAGGTTTTGCAGAGAAAAAAAAACTTGAAAATGTGTCCTTTCAATCTTCAATAACCAAAAGGCAAACAGAAAGAATCCAACATGTATTTTTATGAAGACTCTCGATTTTCACCCAATCTTGTCATTTTTCTGGCTGTGTGTGTGTGTGAGAGAGAGAGACTTGCAATATTGTATTTCATCAAAAGATCATCAGTATAAAAAAGACTCACCCTGTCCTTGCAGTGATCCTGTATGGATACCAGCACAAGAACAGAAAAATGTTAAAAAAAGGCTTCCTTGTACTTAATTATCCATATGCACTGTGTAATTTAACTTTCATTAATTTTCCTAATCCTTTTAATGGAAGAAAATGGACCCTGATTCTTAGTCTATGTAAGATCTCTATTTGTGAGAACAAGTTTTCCAGTGTAGCATTCTTTAGGAGCAATTTTCTTTTTAGTTGAATGCAGAGATACAATACATTTGCCAGGACATCAGAGCAGCATATACGGTAGAATTTTCAGGCTACAAAGTAATATGGAAAACAAAGTACATAAAAGTGGGCTTGAATTACATAGATTACACTGACACCTTCTAGGACTGGAAGGCACCAGGGCCTACAGGTAATTGTGCTCATAAATTTACATACCAAATTAAATTAATTGCACCCACAATGCTATTCCAAAGGCTAAAGCTACGATTTCTGGTCACAAAGGCCTTCATAACATAATTCAGAAGTCACAAAAGGTCAGCTCTAGCCTTAAAAATTTACAGCAATTAACTATTTCAATAGTAATTGAGGATGAAATCCTACAGCCATAGACTACCCAACCCAATTCTGCTTTGTGCTACATAGGAAGAATTCAGGAATTAAGGCTGTTTCTGTGAAAAGTGTGTAAGGGAAGATTTGAGAGTGAAAACCATTGCGATGAAGGTATGGTCAGTGCGTCTGTGAAATGAGTATATTTACTGCCCATTGGCTACAAATCTTGTGGTTTTGGATTGGAAAAAAATGTCCTTGTCACTGCAATAGCCAGGGAATGCAGTAGTGGCATGGTCCAGCTAACCAGTTCCCCACACCCTACTTCAAAGTTGAGGGGAAGGATTCTTCTTTTAGCTACCTCTGCATTGTAACCAAGAGTGCCCAGAGATCTTTCCGGGGATCTGCTGATAAAAGGTAAACCACATAAAAGAAAAAGAATGTGGGGATAACTTTAATATAGAGTGAACAGTTCCATCTCAATTAGTGTGTGCTTTCAAGAAAAAATGTGTGCTCAGAAATTACGTATTGCCCACAGTTTGCAAAAGGTAAGCGAGCTTTATTTCTGCCCTGCTTATCTCTATTTATTTTTCCCCTCTGTCATTTAGGCCCTACGTTGGCCTTGCCCTAGCATTTTCATCATCTTACGTGCCAGTTAAGTCCTTGGACCAGTTTTGCATAAATCATAGAAGTAATACTTTTTTGAATGCTTAACAAAACTAAGATTCCCTGGCAAAGGAGGTGAGAGCAAGTAGTCATGGAAGAAACTTCTCAGAGCAGAAGAATTGTAATTCTTTTTAGTTTATGTCAGATTTAAGCCAAGCAGATGAACAGTATGATTAAAGTTAATGAGACTATCCCTGTGCTTAAGTGCATTCATAACTTTTTAAGTGCCTTGCCAAGTAAGGGCCATATCTGAGAAAAAAAATATAGAATCACTTACTATTATAAAATTATAGGAAATCATCCTTTTTATTATCCATCATGATGATGGATGATTTATTTTGCCCAAAGGGTTGAGCATTGTACTAGCTTCCAGCCAAACACAGACAATTCCTCCCCTGAAGAGCTTACAGCATAATGCTTTTGGTTTAGAATTAGAACATGACATTCAGCTTCTACTGCTAGAGATTGCCATGTGTCAAGTTCTGACAATAACAAATACACTGGGATTAACAGCTCAATTGCACAATGAAAGGAAATGCATAACTGCCTGTGTACCTACTGCATAACAATTCTACTTAGGGCTGCAACCAGCCTGTCTGCATGTGTGCCCAAGGGGGGTAGGAGTGGGGGTGGAGGCGCACAAAGCCTTCAACATTTTGTACTCCAAAAATTATCAGAAGGTTACCCCAGGGAAAGACTGGGGAAAAAAAACACAGACCAGACTATGTGGGTTTCTTTCCAACTCAAGTCCGGTTACCAGTTTAACCCCAAGTATGAGTTGAGGATCAGTTTGAATGATCTTGAGGCCTCAACAGTAATTGCCACACAAAACAGCATAAACCTCTGCTTACGTTTACCCAAGAAAAAAGATCCCTCTCCAAGCTAGTGGGCGGGCAGTACTTCAGGACACCATCAAGAACAGTTCCTGCTCCCAGAGATAGCCCATTCTAACCCTTACTACAATGCGGATGGACTAGGAGTTTTCGTGCCAACTCCTCCATGACCACTGAAAGTCCAGGCCAGTCACAAAGATCAACCTCCCTCTCGGAAAAATAAACATGACATAAAGAGGAAGCCAGGTCAGGTACAACTATTTGATTTGGGCTTCCCAGATCAATCCATGGGTTACGGGAAAGTTAAAGATAGGGATTCTTATTTATGTAAGAAAAGAAGTAGGATTCTTATTTGATGATGATAATGTTCAGTAAAACATTTCACTGTTCTCTTTTGAAGAGGCAAACTTTCATAACAGAATTTGGTGGGAGAGGGAATAAGAGAATACTGTATGAGTAAATCATTTATAATTCAATGAAAGAAAATAAAGGAACTTTATAATGGAAGGTTCAAGCTTGTCAGACATCACATTTCCTGAATGTGTTGAGCTTCCTTCTATTGTCTGTGTATGTTTAGCTTTTACTAGCGTAAGTCAGAAACGCATCCTTTGTGCATATAGCCACTATATGTAAATAGACAGTCAATGGCACTTTTTTATGAGTGTACTGGAAATTACATTCTTTAGGAATCAGTGTACAAAGTGTACGACTTTTAAAACATTATCGCTGAAAAATATAAGACTACTCAATGACATTCTATTTGATTATACACATCATAATCATCCCATTACAAAGTCCTATGCTGACCTTGTTTCTTTGTGTAAGAACATATCACAGAAGTTTACACCAGTATAAGAGAAGACTGATGGTTTCAGCTTCCTTAGCTAAACCAATAACTTTAACATATAATTTTGTATCAGTTGATCTTTCATTTGCCTTGAAAATAAGCATGTGAGTAATTTTAGAATATTATAAGTACTTATACATTTCTGTTATTACTAAACTGCATGTGTGTAGTGCGTCGGTTTGATGAGGACATTTTCATGCTCTCTTTTTGTGGATTCTGGAGGACTCTGAAGTCCAAAGCGTGATGCGCATGCTCGTGAGCACATCGGGCAGATAAAGTCATTGGTTAGCGTCTTGGTAGCTATAGCAGTAGTATGCCACTTTTCCCTGGCAGCTAACAATCAATTATTTCTTTTCTCTTCAAAGGCTTGGAAAGCTCTGAGTGTTGTGTGTTGCCACGCTGATCTATTTATCGCAGCCTTCTCAAGATCTGGCTTTATTACACCAAAGTGTATGCTGTTCTTGATACAGTCCTTGTAGTGCTTTATTCCGATGTCCTTGTGCCAATTTTCTATCGAACATTTTTCTGGAGAGTCAATGTTCAGGGATCCTAATGATGTGTCCAACCCAGCATACTTGGGTTTTTATCAAAGTGTTCTTGATGCTTATGTATCAGGGGGTAGCTGGGTTAGTCTGAATCCACAAACAAGGATTCTGGTGGAACCTTAAAAAACTAGCATTTATTTGGGCATAAGCTTTCATGGGTAAAAAAACCTCACTTCTTCAGATGCATGGAGTGAAAGTACTTTCACTGGCCACTAGCTGTTTGAGATGCCATTTGTATGGCATCCAGGTCTCAGCTATAGGAGATATGTGAGCACAAAAGCATTATGAGGTTCTATTTTTGTTGAGAGGGTTATGTTGTGGGATTTCAGGACTTTGTTACATAGCTTCTCAGTCATTAGGAAAGCTTTCTGTATCCTGTTTGTGATCTCTTGATAAAGAGATCCATCACTGGAGATATTGCTGCCAAGATAGGTAAAACTGTCAACTTGCTTTAGTTGGATTCCACTAATGGATATGCTAGGGGATATGACACCGAGTGGTGAAGATGATTGGTACAACACCAGAGTTTTCTCTAGGCTGATTGTAAAGCCTAACAATTTTGATGCATCAATGAAGCAATCTATGATGCACTGGAGATGTGTGTGTGCGCGCTAAGAGGGCATAATCATATGCCAAGAGTGCTTCTCTTAGTAGTAGTTCTGTTACAAGGCATAAAGCAAAACAAAAGTAAGATTCAAGACTGAGCCATTGTGTCTGTATCTGATGTATATGCCTCTGTTGAGCCCATTTAAAGCATGGTTGAGAATTTGGGTGAAGAGGAGGTTGAACAATACAGGGGCAAGGGCACAGCTCCATTTGAAATGGGAAAGGAGTTCGTGAGATCTCCATTAAAAAGTACCTGACATTGCATCCCCTCATGAAACAAACAAATGATCTTTATCAGTTTTGGGGGGCAACCAAGTTTGTTGATGATCATCCACAATCCTTCTCTATTGACTGTATCAAATGCTTTTGTCAGATCAATGAAGACACTAAACAGATTCATGTTTGTTCAATACATTTTTCTTGTATTTGTTGGATACTAAAAATCATGTCTACGGTGCTACAACCAGGTCTGAATCCACACTAAGTCTCAGATTGGCTTCTGAGACAGATGAAATTAGTCACCTCAGGAGCAAAGATTTTTCCCAGCAACAGATAGGAGAGATATCCCATGGTAGTTATCAGACTATTTTGCTGCCTTTATTTAAAAATAAAGGAATAATTGTGGAATCTGAAGTCCTGTGGCATTTCTTCTTTGTCCCAGATGGCAGTAAGAATCTTCTGGAGTGCTACCACCATCTTTGGACCTGCAGATTTATATATTTCTGACAGTATTTCATCTCTGCCCGAGAACTTTCCTGAGCTCATCATACTGATTGCCTTATGTATTTCTTCAAGCGAGAGTGGCAAGTCAAGGTGGTGCTGAATAGACTTTTGAGGTATCTTATTAATAGCACTTTTTTCAATTGAGGATAATCCATTCAGTACCTGGCTGAAATATTCAGCCCATCTCTATTCCATGCCATGTTTGTCCTCGCTGACTGTCCTGCCATCAGCCATCATGAGTGAACCTGTGCCCACCTTTGAAGGTCCATAGACTAGCATCAAAGAATCAAAGAACTTGTTTCATTTGTTTCTGCATACATCTGAACATCTTCTGCTACCTTCTCCCACCATTTATCTTATATTAAGTGTAGCTGTCTTTGCGCCTTGCTTTGCAGGTCTCTCTCTCTCTGAGGTGGACTGAATATCGTTTTGTCAGATTTGGCAAGCCTTCTTCTCCCTCCACCCGCCTTCTCTCTTTCAAGTGTACTGGGATTTCCTCATCATTTTCATCAAACCAGCCATGGTGAGCCTTTTCCTTCCATCCAAGGACATCAGTTGCAGTTTTTTTGTACCGTATCTCTGAATTCCTCCCATGAGACAGAGTTATCACCAAGGCTCATTTCTAGTGCACTTTGTAGCTTGTCTCAATAGAATGCATGGTTTAATTTAGCAATATCAGGGGCCATCTTGATTGTGTTTGGACATTTCTGCTATGTGGGTACAATCTGTAGATACTAGTAAACTGTAGATGCTGGTATAAGTTATAGTCACGCATATTCAGTATTGGTTGATGTATTTGAGGCAGACTGGAAGGTCAGGAGTTCAGACTGACTCCTAGGATCTGATCCTGCAGTCTTTACTCACATCATTAATTCAATGGATTACTCTAATGAGTAAGAGTTGTAAAATCAAGCCAGGCTGGTATCTTCCTCAGTGAATTTTGCTGTTACCAATTCATATTTACCTACTGAAAATCATCATAAAGGACAAACTGGTTTACCTTTTATGGGTCTTCACGGCCTATTGTCACAGTACCTTTCATCACTTATACACCATCAAGATGCCCACCCCTGCAAACACTCTGCTAATGATGCCAATGTTCATTGCCATTTGCAAATTTTCCCACAAGCATCTTTGCATTTTTCCCTATACCATGCCTTCTGGATAGGGCCTGCCCTGTGTAAAAATCCCAGAAACTATTCACTATCCTCTTAAAATAACTTCTTAAATCCTATCTATGCCATGTTATGTTCTTAGCTCAGGTGTCAGAGGTCTGGGTGGTGGAGCTAAAGGCTCTAATCTTGCTGATGAGCCTTGTGAATGTCAGCAAGATGCCACATGGTGTAATTTCCATGTTTTCAGTTGATTTTTTTTTAAACCTAGTAAATTATATACACTAAAATATGTTAAAAGAACATTACAGTTGCAAAGGCAAGCAGTGAAAAGTTAGGAAATGCCACTATTAAGTTTGCATGTGCAACCTTATTTCAGGCCCCTTGTGTGTATGTATTATGACACAGTCTAATTACACGATGACATACTATTTTTATTACAGGACCCCTCACTAATCCAGTGTACAGATGATGCCTAATTAACAGGCAACTATTCAATGCTTCGTTTTCTTCTCATTAGTTCATTATGTGGACCCATGCCTTATTTGTTAAATAAAATTCAAACCATAACCTGAAGACAGAATTTCCTCATGGGCATTTCTATGGTGCTCATCATTGTAGTATGAGTACTTCACACACTAATTTATGTCCATAACACCCCTGAGAGCCACAGGAAACTGTGTACCCAAAACAGGGGAAAAAAATCAAAATTAGTATCCACCTGTGAAAAGTTTGGTGTAAGTAATTTGCCTAGTATCACAATTCTGTGGCCAAGCCTGGGATAGAATCCAATTTCCAGGGCAGCATTCAACCGCCTTACATGTGACCGCCCTTTCTCTTCTTGCAATCCCTGGCTCATTCACTACACATCTTTCAACTTCTGCAACAAATGAGGTAGGGGGTGCTTCAGACAACACTATTCTCCCCAGAGCAGATCTATTCTGTGCGCTGAATAAAAAAAATTGTTCTCAGTTAATCAAAATATTTTGATATAATTTAAATATTTTTTTCTGATTTTGAATTTTCAAGCTTCAAAAAAGTATATATAAAACCAATGATATTTGTTTTGAAAATTTGTTTCAAAATGAAAAAGTGAGATGTTACATTCTGAAAAATATTGAAAGTGATAGTTTGATATTAAAAAAAGTGTTCCATTTTTTCTGAATGAAATTTTGTTGAAATCAACATTTCTAAACATCAATTTTGACATAAACATTTTTCCATCGAGAAACCATTTCAACAACAAAAATTCCAGACAGCTCTAGATCTGAGAAAAATAAGCAGCATTTGATAAGCTAATTAAAGACTGTATCATAATACATATTTATATAAAAAAAGGACCAAATTAAGCTTGCATAAGTAGTTTAATTAATTTACTTCCATTTTGTTTTCTTTACCCTTTTCTATTGTTTTCTCATTCTGTTTTAATATTTTTACTTCTCTTCTGCTCTCTTCCCTCCTTCTCTTTCTCCAGAAAGAATTCACCTCTCTCTTGCTCCCATATCCTTCTGTTCTGCTCCTTCCTCGTCCTTGTCTGGGTTTCCCTCTTATTTCTTCCCTGTGAGACACCATAATCTCACTCTCTTTTTCTGATTCCCTTAGCTTAAGGAAGCAAACTATGATGTTTGAGAACCCCTGCCCTAGAAGAATAGCCATAAAGTGTAGGTAGTAACAAGAAGCTACACCAAAATAGTTGCAACTTGGCCAAGCCACTGTTTCTGGTGAGAGAAAAGGCGCACAGAGGTAGAGACTGCCTGTAGGAACATCTCAAACTCCACAGGGCTGTGATTCCTACTAGGTTCCTGATCCTATATGGGAAACAGACATCATGGAAGCGCAGGGTGCATCTGCTTGAAGACCCATTGACCTCACTGGGGTTCCATGAAGGCAGGTACCTGAAGGGCTCTCAATTCAGGATTGGGGCCTGACATTCCAGGCCCACCCTTTTCTATACTGCATTCCCACTGGTCCATTGGTGACAATGGGATGGGGTAGAATAACTCATCAAGTATGTTTGACTTCATGAAACTACTCACATGAGTAAAGTTAAAGCATGGATGTGTTTGCAGGATCAGGGCTATAAAATTCTCAACCAAACCACCTCTTCCTTCCAGTTTACACATCTGTAATACATGCATAATAAATACTTTAGTCCAAATCCTCAAAAGGTATTTAGGCACCTAACTCCCATTGAAATCAATGAGAGTTAGATACCTAAATACCTTTGAGGATCGGGGCATTCCTTCTTTACACTGATTGTTTGATCAATATTTTTTGATCTCTGAATGAGAGCTGCTCTTAAATTGTAAAGTATTGTTATTATTCAGGTTGTTATTAGTAAATCATTTAGATATATCCCTTACAACTGATCCAAACATTTAGCTGGTATTTACTCAGTTATTTATACATTTTCAAAGACATTGTCTGTCACAAACAATAAAGAGGGTTGTATAGGCTTCTGAAATATGTTTTTCTACTCATTTCCAAAGCAATGAAAGTATAAAATTCCATTATGCAAAGTCAATTTAACTAAATAAGCTCAAAGGAGTTGAGCACTTAACTGACCATGCAAGTGAAATAAAATCGTAGAATCATAGACGTTTAGAGTTGGAAAAAACCTCAAGAGGTCATCTAGTCCAATCCCCTGCTCAAAGCAGGACCAAACACCAAATAAATCATCCCAGACAGGACTTTGTCAAGCCGGGCCTTAAAAAACCTTTAAGGATGGAGATTACACTACCTCCCTAGGTAACCCATTCCAGAGCTTCACCACCCTCCTAGTGAAATAGTGTTTCCTAATATCCAACCTAGACTTGAAACCATTGCTCCTTGTTCTGTCATCTGCTGCCACCACTGAGAACAACTGAGCTCCATTCTCTTTGGAATCCCACTTCAGGTAGTTGAAGGCTGCTATCAAACCCCCCTACTCTTCTCTTCTGCAGACTAAACAAGCCCAGTTCCCTCAGCCTCTCCTCGTAAGTAATGTGCCCTAGCCCCCTGATCATTTTCATTGCCCTCCACTGGACTCTCCCCACTTGTCCACATTCTTTCTGTAGTGGGGACACAATACTCCAGATGTTGCCTCACCATTGCCGAATAGAGGGGAATAATCACTTCTCTCGATCTGCCAGCTCCTACTAATGCAGCCCAATATGCTGTTAGCCTTCCTGGCAACAAGGACACACTGTTGACACACATTCAGCTTCTCATCCACAGTAATCTCCAGGTCCTTTTCTGCAGGACTGCTGCTTAGCCAGGTCAGTCCCCAGCCTTTAGTGGTGCACAGGATTCTTCCATCCTAAGTGCAGGACTCTGGACTTGCCCTTGTTGTATCTCTTCAGATTTCTTTTGGTCCAATCCTCCAATTTGTCTAGGTCACTCTGGACCCTATCCCTACCCTCCAGCATATCTACCTCTCCCCACAGCTTAGTGTCATCCGTGAACTTGCTGAAGGTGCAATCTATCCCATAATCCAGATCATCAATAAAGATGTTGAACAAAACCAGCCCCAGGATCGACCCCTGGGACACTCTGCTTGATACCACCTGCCAACTAGACATTGAGCTGTTAATCACTACCCATTGAGCTCGACAAACAGCCAGCTTTCTATCCACCCAGCTTTATGTTGCACAATTCAAAGAGACAAACAGACATTTCATAGATTAACACACAAATGCAAGTGATTTTCTCCATTGTTGGATCATGGCTAAGTAATCCTGAGAAAAGTGAACCCTGCAACCTGGATATTTAATCAGCATCTGGGTCTGGGCAGCTCACTACTAACACATGGCTGCAAAATGGAACTTGAAAGGAAAAAAGGAAAAAGCAACCCAAAACATTTCTGAAGCCACCAATTTCTACAAACCAATTCAATGATAGCAAGATAACTTTTCTGCATTCATGACACAAACTGCTAACAATTTTTGACAAAGTGGATATATTTTTATCAAAAGGTATAAACAGGTGATTTATCATTTCATTCCTCAAATAAAGTGTTGTGGATATAAAGACTTAAATTTAAACTTTGATTTATTTTAAACAGACCATTGGACATTCTGATTTAAAGCAAAAAACCCCACACCTTTGCATTTGCACTTCTCACCTATCACCTTTTAAAATCTTAAAAAACACTTGTAGAAATCTAGGTTACCAACAGCTGGGCTTATGCTAGAAAACTGAAGTTTTGACATTCTAATCTCCAATACCATTATCCATTTTTAACTAGTCTCTGATTAAGGCCTCAATCCTGCAATGCCCCTTAACTTTACAGCTGTGAGCAATACCATCAAAGTGAGTGGAACTACTCAAGAGTGTGTAGAGTTAAAGCACATGCATTCCCTATTCCCTCACCAAAAACAGTGGCTTGGCCAGGTTACAGCCATGTTGGTATTAGCTTCTTGCCAGCTTCTCCATCAGGGCAGGGGAGGTTTCAAACCTGGTCATAGCAGACATCCCTCAGCTAAGAAAAAAACACAACAAACCAGTGGTGCTGCATCAGGGTTTACTACACAAGGACCTGGAAATGCTCTACTTTGCAAGAACATGAGTAATAAAATAGAAGGGCTGTGATCCAGCTGAAACGTACAAAAAAAAAAAAAAAACACATGGGGGGCCCTCCTCCTCCTTTTTACTTCTTATTCATGGGGAAAAGACCCTTCCCTCTGCACCTTTCCCTGCCCATGCTTCTGTGCACCCCCTGCCCCAGGAGTCTCACAGCAGCTCCTCTTTCTGAGCCCTGCCCCCTGCCCTGCTCTAGCTCCTATCCACCCAGGGTGCACTCTATGCCCAGCTCCCTCCCCGGAGCCTGGAGAGCTGCTCAGCCTGTACCCTGCAATGGATTCGATCTTTTGCCCAGCTCTCCTCCCAGGACGCTGCCTCTGTCTCCAGTGCAGAGGCGCGCACTCACCCGGCTCCCTGCCCTTCACCCTCACACACAGCTCACCCGTGTGCCCTGTTCCCTTGCGCCGGGGTGGGGGAACGAATGGAGCGGGCAGCTGCTGCCGCACCACTTACAAGGACTCAGCTCTACCAGAGAGCAGCCTCTGTCTGCAGGAGTCCTTAGCAAGCCCTGGGGCGGCCTTTAGCAGCAGCCGCAGCCGCACCAGCAGGCCAATATCAGTATAGCTCAGCCACACCCACTGCGCTGCCAGAGTTGGAGAAAGGATAAATAACGCCTTTGTTTGAGAGCGGCCGGGCAGTTGTAGGGGTTACGTACCATGGCGCTGCTTGGGGCAGCATGAACTTTTGTCCTTCTTGCTGTATCAATACTTTGGTGTCACCTGTTAAGCAGCTTTTAAGGGAACGCTTCTCCGCTGCTCTCCTTCTGTTGCCTTTGATCTCCACCCTAGTGCAGGGATGCAATAGTACTGAGCCCTCCAAAGGTCAATTCCTCAATGTAAAACCACTGAGATCTCTGAACCATAGGCTTCCATTGTAGCCTGGCTCCCCACTCACCCTACACCCCCTGCACAGAAACCTGTTCTCAGCCATGATCTCCTAGGTATCCTCTATCAGTCTTTTTCCATTCATCTCCACAAGCCCTCACAGCAGTCTGCCCTCTTTCCACTCCCATTCACCCACCACACCCTGAAATCAATAAAGGTGAAACAGAGGGATTATAATTTCACTTTAAGTGCAAATTTCAATGCAACCTTAAATATACTATCACCAAGAATACCTGCATAATGTTCCATCCATTACAAAAAAAGTAACCTGGCCTGCTACTCCCTGGGACATTTAATAATTTCTGAAATGAGAATTTGTGGTATAAAGTTATGGGTCAGGCTATTAGAGCTCCACTAGAGAAGTACAGTGAAATAGGCTTTATCTTTTCCCCTTTTTATTGATTATTATTTATTTATTATTTTATTTTATTATTGGTAGGAAGTGGCAAAAATGTTAGAAAAAGGTTGAAACCTCTTTGACATGCATATTTTCAAATTGTCATAATTCAAGAACCTGTGTGGTTCACTTCAGACTGATAGAACAATTCTACCTCTGCCCCTCATCTAAATTTAGTAATTCTGGGCTAACATGATATTTTATGTGGATTTTGGAGGGAAAGTTAAAATTATGTTTATGATTTAAATTCAGTTCAAACCTTAACTACAAAGTGAATCCTGCAAATCTAAAATGAACATTCAGGAGTACAAGCTTCCTTTTTTTGTTTGTTTTTTTATTCTGTTTTGTTTCATTTCTTTGTTTGGATTTTTTTGTTTGTTTCTTGTTTTTAATGAGGATTTCTCCCCAACTGATTGTCCCTTACAGGAAAAAAAAACAAGCCAACATACTTTCCTAAGTAGTCCCTCGCTTCAAATCAAGTCCTAATATGCTGCCTGTTAACTCTGCCTCCTAACACCTGTGCTGCTTAGCCTCTTTAAAAGGCTTGCATTCCGGTGCAGTTCAAGCAGCATTTTATCTTTTTCTTTTTCTGCTGTTGTTAATATAGGTAAGTGAGGGAAAGGAAGTAGCAAATTTATTTTTAAAGGTCTCTATAAAGCTTAACTTTTTTTTCTTAAAGCAGGACCTCAGTGTGAGAAAGAAGACCATTCATCAGGAAAAGAAACATCAAAGTTTGCTGATTAGTAGCAAAGGAAGAGTGCAAAGGTAAGAAAAACCAAAAACCCTTTAATACAAGTCACATTAGGTACCCACTGTTCTCAAGTTACTAGGCCTTTTTTAATCTCTCCCACCCCCCATAGACTGTTAGTCACTTCATCATAGTAACATCCTCTAAATATCTGAAGTTTCTAGTTTATTTAGAATAGGGCACACTTTTTGGTGTCTACCTGGGGGTCCTTGCCACCACTTAGACACTTTTACAAATACAATAAAATAAGCGAACAGCTTCTCTAGTGAGTCTCATGGTATTATGGGGGATAGTTCCTGAATTAATTTGATCATGGCTTTTGCTTTGCTTAAAAGGTAAGTTTCTAGCTCTCATGGGTCTGAGAAAAGACTGAAGATGTAAAACCTTAAAGGCTCAAACCAGTGGCAAAGGTGCCAAGTAGTTTCTGGTAACATCCTGTGCAATTGATAAAACCTTGTTAATGACCAATAATATAAAGAACCCATATGGGACCTATTGAATTGCACATAACGGTACTCACTATGAACATGAATCCTAAAATATCAGGGTTGGAAGAGACCTCAGGAGGTTATCAGGGCTATAAGGCTGAGACGTGCTGTAGCTCTAGCTTTTTTCTAAAAAATAAAACAGTGAGCCCTACTAGGGGGCTCACAGGATAGTGCATAGGAAGGGAGATTGCTCTCTATTAGAGTTACGGCTTACAAAAATCATTTTGTTGCCATGATTTTGTTCTGGCTTTGCATGTAGTTTAGGAATAGATACTTTAAATAAAAAGAGGGAAGGGAGAGGAGACGGGTGGGGGGAATAGGTCAGGGGAGAAGAGGTAGGAAAAGAATGAAGGCAGGTGGAGTGAGTCTCAGTGGAAGGGAATGAGGATGATTGTCATAGTAATGTGATCAGAAGAGAATGTCTAATGTAAATCTATAAAAAGCAGCTTGAAGGATTCTCAGCAGGGACTGTCAAAGACTCCCAAGCCTCTGCTACCAGCTTGAAGTTTTGTTTGTGGGATACGGTAGGGTTTTTCCCTCCCCGGCCTTTGGAGATGCCTTGTGTGCTCTGTTTGTATGTACCTCCACACACAATGTGTCGTCTTTTCTTCCCCCATCCCTATTGTGCATGTTCCCTAGAGAGGAAGTAAGGATATCTCCCTCACCTTTTGAAACCTTTTAAAGAGCAGTGGTGTATTTCCTAATCCAGGTTGAACTAATGAGAAGATCAGGGCAAAGAATGAATTTGTTTTTTCTCTTTTGGTTCTCTGACAGTTAAAGTTTTGGGTCAAAAAAAAAAAAAACCACATGAACTCTTTTCTCCACAGATGCAAATGAATGTCTTGCTAGTCTCTGGATATCTATGTTGTACAATTTATTTTAACGTGATTGACTGTCTTTGGTCAGGGCACTTGATGATCAAAAATGGTAGGCGTTATTGTGGGATGGGACTGACACAGCTGGTGCTAGCCTATTGGAGGCCCAAAGCAGGAATATTCCTCCTCTCCAAACACAATACCTAAACAAGCTTTCTCAAATGAATAGAGGGGACCTCCCCTTGAGATGCTTGGAGCCTTAAGCAATTGCTTAGTCTGCTTATACCTAGCTCCAGCTCTAGGGATTGACTTTATTGACAGGATTCTATTTAGTTATTACAGTGACAGAAATAGCTTATGTAACTGAATTTCAGGATAAAGTTGAAACTTTAATTGGTAATAATGAAAACCAAGTAAGGCACTAATACCATACCTACTTCTTTAATGATGATTCCTCATTAAGCTGTGATACTCTACATCTCCTTGGTAGGGTTGTCAAAAATCAATGAATATCTTCAATAATGAAATTCAGATTGCATCTTATGTTTAAATGTAATACTTAGTTGAGACCACATAGCTTAGTCTTGCATTGTACTATACTAAACCTTATATAGGGCTGCCCTGGGTATCTGAGCTTCCTAGCTCCACACATCATGAAGAATTTTGTGTATCTGAACAGTTGCTCTTTTCTGAATTAGATTGTTAATGTGAGTAGTTATAATTTTGGCCCAGACACTTAAAAGCTGGCATCAAACTTCTATCCTTCATTTTATAGCACAGCTGTAATAACACATCTAAAGGAAATGAATAATCAGCTAACCATAGGGTCTTGTAAAAATTCACATTAATTATAATTTTGTTTTTCTTGAACATTTGTGAACAGTAAATTGAATTAGAGAAGTTTCCTAGAAGCATTAATCAGCCGGCTGAGTTAAGATGGGAAAACTGCTTTAAAGGGGTCTGTCTTTTTTATTATTTATTATTAGAGCGCCACCACTTAGATGAAGCAGCTGTGACTTTCTTAATGTAAAAATGATTGCTCTGCTGTATAAAATCTTAAATAGCACCCACCTTCAGTACTCCTTGAAACCTTAAGGATTGTAAACTGGATTCTTCTGGTAATGTCTATCAACTTACTGCTTGTAGTATAAGACTGCCAAAAAGTTTGGAAGGTTCTTAATGTCTCAAATGTGTGATAAATAGAGAACATGACTAGAACCTGATGGTGGCAGTGGTGGCTCTCTTCCAAAAGCTCTGATCCTAAATAGAGCCTCTATAGTGAGTGCTGAACAAATACAAATAAAAAGATGCAGCTCTTGATTTGGAGAGCAGATGGCTCTTGAGACAGGATGCACCAAGTGAATATTTAAAAAAAAACAAAAACAAAAAAAACCTAAAAAGAGGACACTTTCTTGAAACATTCCTCTTATTTCCCCCCCACGTGCACGCACACAAAAAAAACCTGTCCCCTTGTTTGAAAAATTGAGGTCCCTCTCTACAATCTAGAAATAAAGGTCTGATCATCTGGTTATATGATATAGCTATTTCTACCACTTGGTGGCTTACTTGTTGTTAATCTAGCCATGAATAGCTGGCAAACTTCTTGGTATTGCATCAGAAGTGGGCCTTGAGGAATTTGAAGGAAAGGGTAGGGTTTTTATCCATTCAAGTGGGGGAGGAGGAATAAGAGCTAGAAAACTTTGGGGGAGCAGGTGAATGGGCTTAAGGGCTTTCAAAGCTTGCAGAATGTGGTAGAGGCAACATGATGTGTAAGGAGAGGCACAGTTGTGAAGGTCTTTGAAATCAAAGACAAGCTCAGATTTGATGGGATGGAAAAGGGGGGCCAGTTGAGATTAGTGTGACCTAATCAGAACACTAGGTAGCAAAAAGTGTCTTGGCAGCTGTCTGCTATGGATTGGAAGGGGGCTCTATGTATGATTGTCATGGAGAATTAGAAAGCTGCAGCCATCTGTATAACAGAGATGGGGCCTGAACAGGAGTTTGTGTGGCACAGATAGTCTCTTTAAGGCTCTTCAGGAGGAAGAAGTGACAGGAGTAGCAGCACAAGTTGGATGTGAGGCAAGGGGAGGGAGAGAGGAATAACATGCATGGTGGTGGTTCTACAGGATAGGGAGTCTGTCACTTAAGGAATATCTTCCTTTGAACAGTTTATTCAGCCTACTGCAGGGTTCTTCCTCTGTATAGCTAATACTGACTGATGCTGGACTAGAAGGATCCCTGGCTTGATCAAACATGACCATTTTTACTTCCCAAATGAAAGCTTCTCATAAGGAAAAATCAGTACATGGGGATTTTTCTCTAAAGAAGCAAAACTGACAGACACTTTCTTTCTTCTCAGACAGCACTTCTTCAGTCACACCTAGGAGAGCCATGGCCAGCTGGAAATCCTATATTGACCACCTGATGGCTGATGGGACATGCCAGGATGCTGCCATTGTTGGTTACAAGGATGTTCCTTCTGTGTGGGCTGCTGTCCCTGGCAAGATTTTTGCAGGCATCTCTCCTGTGGAGATGACTGTGTTACTAGGGAAGGATCGCTCTCCTCTATTTGTCAATGGACTGACACTGGGAGGCCAGAAGTGCTCAGTGATCAGAGACAATCTGATGGTAGATGGGGAGTTCACCATGGATCTAAGAACAAAAAGCGTTAAAGGAGAACCCACTTTCAACATTACAATCTCCCGAACAGCCAGAACTTTGGTTGTGCTAATGGGCAAAGAAGGAGTCCATGGAGGAAATGTTAACATGAAATGTTTTGAGATGGCTTGCTACTTAAGAAATGCAGGGTACTGATGCTCCAGCTGTCCACTGTGGCTCTACTGATGAAGGGAATGATTACTCTGACCATGTTCAAGACTGCAACCCTTATCTTGCACAAAGGGGAAGAATAGATATCTTTCTGCTGCAAACTCTTTTCAAAACTGTAATATGAGAATAGAAAAAATAAAAAATTGAAATATGCTATGGTGGCTTGTTACAAAGGGGTAAGAAACAAGTAGTGTGCCCAAACTAGTGGTTCACAAGGGTAATAGCTAGAGCTGGCTGGTTTGTCTGATCCAAACTCCTTGAGACAAGGAATCAGGTTCAGCAAACTTTTGGTCAAATTGCAAGGAGCGTCTATTAGAAGTCTACCTGGTTCCCTTCCAGCTTGCCTCATGGGTTTCTGGAGAGTCTGGGCTTCCATTGATCCTGGACCACGACTGCCCATGCATCAGGGACACCAGGGTCCACACCTCTACAGCAGCCTTGCCATGTCACTGTCTGGGTTTTTAGGGTCTATAGCTCCAAAACAGTCCTGTCAATGCAGGGCTTCTAAAATCTAGACTTGCAGCCTAGAAGCCCTAAGAACTCTGGATCAAGCCTGGACTCCTGGGGCTTTCAGGCTTCCTGGTGTGGAGTCAGGAGCCTGGAGGACCTGGGATAGGCTACAAGTGTCTGACATGGGAGCATCCCTGTGCTGTTGGGAAGCCTTGGGATCTCCAGCCCTGAAGCACTCTGCATAGTAGGGTTGTCCCAGTGCTGCAGACCCTGGAAGGCCATGAAACTGCTAAGCAAACTGTCAATTTTTCTGTGACTGTTCATGTTGACAGATCTGTTTCTGGGGGTGGGGTGGGGGGAGCAGGGAATTGTTAGGCTTTCCAGTCTGAGAAACCTTGAAAGACCAATTCAGTGCTAAATAGGAACAAAAACAAATGTTGACATCCTGTTTCTCACATTCAAGGAATCCGGAGTTTCAGCAAGTTCTAGTAATCATTCCACAGTAAAATTACTTTGGGAATCCATGAACATTTCCTCCATGGATTTCTGCTAGAAATATTTCTAATATTTTAAACTTATGAATGCAGACTTCACATTTACCTTTCACTCCTTTGAATGGTGGCTCATCTTCTGATGTTCCAAATCCATGCTCTTGGAGATTTAACAATTAAAGACCATAAGAAACTTGTACTATTGGGGGACACCTTGATCAATGGTATACACCTAATGCTAGATTATCATGAAGGAATTGTAAAAGGGGAATCTAGTGAGTTTCTTGTGAGGTTCCACAGGGATCTGTTGGGCCAGTACTTGTCTTTGATATCGTAGATGCAGTGTAACATGTAAGAGTACATGTGATGCTTGGAAGTAGAGGCATTACTGTACAGCATTAGTGATTTCATAAAGGAATACCATGCCTAGTTCTGATGACCAAGGAATTCCTTCTGAAGTTCTCAGGCCTGTGTTACACAGGAGGTAGGACTACATTATCGTTATGGTCCCTTCTTAGCTGTTATGCTAGAATATAGTTATTTGACTACAACTAAAGTGCAAAAATAGGATATTAGTTTTTGGAGGTGGCTTTTGGCGGGTGGCAAGATTCTACCAAAACTTCACACCAGCTGTTGAAGTTACTTTTATAAAGCAGTGCTAGGCTTGCCTGTGCATTAACAAGAGTTAAACTTTCTCCTCAAACTAGTGAAATCTCACCAATTATCTTCAAGTTAAAAATATGGCTTTTCTTGTTTTAGCTTGGACCTTTATAGTTCTTCCCTAGCTCCACTTCATGCTCTCATGGGGGTAGGTCATATGGCCATGCTGAGCTGCAGTAGAAAGTCACTGCCTGGCTCTGTAGCCCTTAACGGGGCACACACCTTGGGCTCTGCTTAATGTGCAATGACATCACTTGTAGATGGCTTCAGGCTAGGAAGTTTTAGGGTTTTTTGGTATGTGCTAAGTCTCAGGTGAAATTAAAGAACAACTTTCAACAGCAAAATGATTAGGGATGGGGGGAGGAGGAGAGAGATTGTTAGCCTTCCTAGTCCCATGGACAGAAGGTGTATGACATGGTGCAATGAAGTATGACTTTTGAGCTACCCTAACCTTGGTGCAGTCATTAATGTATTGTATAATCCTGCTTGGGCTAGATTCCATGATGTTTGGAATATTCTCTGCATTTCATAATACCCAAAAGGGACTGAAACACACTAATGTGGGTCCCTGCATCAACACTGACAGTCTCTCTCAACATACAAAGGAGCAGCTGCAGAATGTAACATTACCTTACAGTTCAGATCACAGTACTGTAGGTCTTGTTTTTCCACTAATGCAGGAGATGAGACAAGCCCATACATGACTCCTTGGTTGGCTTTTGCACTGACTACTATTCAGTGGCCAATCCCAACATACAAGGAGGGGCTTCTGGTTTTGGAGGAATATACCATGGCATCATAGCATCCAAACATGGAATGAATAGTGCTAAATTGGGACTTACTTTGTGAGGTATAAAAGCTAATTAGCCAAAGTACTCCTGCTTGAGACTTCTAAAATCTCACTGAAGAATGGCATTTTGATAGCTTATTGGAGGAAGTGTGTGTGTGTGTGTGTGTGTGTGTGTGTGTGTGTGCGCGCGTTAAATGTAAATCTGACTCAAGTGGATGAAAGAGAATTATGTGAAGTAGGCAAGTTTTAAAGGCAATTCCTTTCACTAGTAAAGGAATACTAAGCCCCAAAAGCTTATTGTTTTAACTGTGGGGGAAACTAATCTTCTGGAGCTTGTCAACTTTACATGTCCAGGGCCAGTTGACATAGATGTCTTTTAAATTTCGCAACAGCAATCTAACACTGCTCAAACTGAACTAATACAGAAACATGTCTTCTGTGTACATGTTTCAGCTATAAAGGGACAGTCCCTGTCACTGCTTTAATTATTATACAGTCACAATGTCATCAGATACAGACTTGTCCACTGTTAGCCCAACAGTTTGCCCTTCAATGAACATATTGATATATCTCTAGTCAAGTTTTAATGACCCCTTTTGGTAAAAGGCTAGACTACAAAGTCTTCAAATTGTTAACAGGGGGCGTCACTATCCCTGAAATGGAACTTTACTGGCTCCTGGTGGAGCAGATTACTGTCATAGTAGTGAAAAAGGTCCACAGTAATTATCTTCAATGCACAGCAAAGGGTTACATTAAGCACATAACTCCTATATTAAACATTAAGAGCTATACATTCCTCTTAACAAGTCTCTCTTTCACAAACATACACAGAGCCCTGTGCTAGCCTCACACTGTTTCTGCTTTGCAAACAGAGAAGGTGGTTACCAACTTTATAGATGCTTCTTCCCTTCAGGTCTGTTCTTAGCCCTCTGGTCTATCTCAGATTCCCACAAGGCAAGGCCGCGGTTGCCTTGAGACCCCTCTGGTTCACAGTTCTACTAGAGCCCACCGAGCAGAGTTTTGGCTACTCTCTCTAGCAGCATTGCTTCTTCAAGTGTCAGTTAGGGAATCCCAACCACAGTAATTTACTTTGCTTGATTCTTATACTCTTCTTCCTCAAAGGAGTCAGGCGTCTTAAAAGCATGCCCAGTGGGCATATAGTTATTAATTTTACCTTAGTAGTATTTTAGAAGGGGCCTGAGGGTGTTGTATCAGATGAAGGTCATCCCACATCTACTCACTCATTGATTGCTCACACTCACTCTCTGCATGGTATCCTTGCTGTAAAGTCACTATGACCAGATCAGCTTGTGCTCCATGCTGGAACTTTATACATGCGATATTTACTTTTGCATGAGCCCATCTTTACTGACCAATAGGTTGAATATTGATCACACACACAGACTTTGCCAGTCCTTTATCTGCTTCTGCTTAAAGGGACCCCGCTCCCATATCATCTACAGCCCTTGCCCTTCAGCCATGTTTAAGTCATGCCAATTTATGCTCATACCATTCATTCAGTATGGCCACACCAATTTAGCATCATCCCCAATGGCAATACTGCCACTCATCAATTTAAGTTTAGACCCCTTCATTGGGGCTGTTTTTCCTATTGCATTGAAGATAATCTTTACTTAACATTACTAGGCTCAAACTATTTAAGTTAATGGAGCTATCTTCTATTTTAGTTAGCATATCAGTTGCTGAACTTTAAGATGACAGGGAAGAGGTAGCAACATCTCAAAAATGGTAATTAGAGCTGATTAAAAAAACTAAGCCAAACTAATGACTTCACATGCAGTTTTGTTTCCCTAACATTGTCTTGTTTCAAAATGGAAATTGTTCAGTCTGAAAAATATTCTAGCATGTAACTATGATGGCTAATCAAAACCAACTGGCTGTGTGTTGGGGAAGAGATCCACAAGGCAAGGACAAAAGCTAAATATTCATATTGGTTAAACTGCTGGTAACCTGTAACCGGGTACTCCCTGACTACCCTTGTCCACCTACTCTATATCTCCTGCTAGTTCAAACAGCCTCTTAATCCACCATCAGGATTTCTGTATAAATAAAACCATCTTAAATTTGTAGAAAAATAGCACTCCAAAAAAAAAAAGTGAGAAAAGCTATTTGTGTCTAGGATAGTCTTGGGATTTCATCTGGTTCCCATTGACATGGAAGTTAAATGTTCCCTGTTTCAGTGGGAGCGGGATTTGACTAAAAGCATATTGCCCTCCGTTAGCTGTGACGTAAAGAACAAAAGTAGCATCCTACTGTACTGTGGCTACTGTATACCCGATAACTGGCAGTTGGAGCTGTATAAGGTCCACCTCACCAAACTTCCTGAGCAAATGGCCCTAGTGAAGCAGATGTCTCCTAGCAGCCTCTGGCACAGCTCCAGGCACATGTTGGTGTTGCCTGGAGGAGGCATGGCAGTGACAGTCCTGCAGTCAATGATGTGGCACACCTATAATGCCTCCACAGAAGGACTGCCACAGGATTCTAACCAGCTCAGGTTCCCAAGACTACCCCTCCAAAATTCTTGGTGATATTGAACACTGTATAATGTTCTATATTCTAAAGAATAATACATTTGAGAGTTAGATCATGCAACTGATAATCCTCATGCTGGCTTCTTTCGTTAGACACAAGCATGCTGTACTACTCAGGTAGGCAAACAGATGCTTTAAAGTTAACTCAAGAATGGTTTCACCAACTTAGAGGAAAGGTCAGCAATCACTATGCTTACGTAACCGCAAAAACACTAATTGATTTCTAATTCTTGAGTCTGTAATAGGTAGAAACAGAACACTCCCAAGTTCTGTCCTTGCAAAGTATATTCCATTAGCCTTCCATACAAGCTAATTTCCTTCTCAGAGTGCTGTTTTATTTCTTAACTAGATGGAAAAGAACTTCCAGAATTCCTAACTCATTCCTTCCTCTGCATAGTGTGTTCAGGAGTGATCTCTATTCTCCATTCTTAATTCAGTTAAAGATTTTACGGGTGACAAAATGAGAGGTATAACTCTATTTGGCCATATTATTTTAAAAGGGAAATATTTTAAATAGTAGCTTTGAATTGGCTATATGTTAACTTCTTATTCCACCTATCTCTCAAATGAGAAAATAAAATTTATCTCAATGACCATGGAAATATTTCTGCCAAATTTCCTGTGAGTATTCTTATTGGACCAAATAATTCCTGCTGTAACTCTCTGGAGTCTTGGTGAAGTAATATCAGTGACTAATTTGTGCTACCTTCTAACATTCATTATACAGTGTGTGTATATGATTGTTTTATCATGTTCTAATATTCCAACACAATGTGAGCTCAGCCATATCTGATAAAGACATTAACTACCCAACCACTATAAATGTTTTCAAAATACATAATAAAATATAGATTCAAAGACTTCAGCCTGAGCTGTTCAGTTCACTATACAGTATCAAATACCATAGCGCTCCCAGCGCACTGACCAGGATGCAGAAGATGTTGTTTGTTCAACATCAAGCACTGTTCTAAGGAATGCAGAGGTATTGGTAACACTGAGATCCTTTGTAATCATTAAATCATATGCCTGAGACTCTTTGAAGCCTTGGCAGTGACACCTCCCTCTAGTTGCATAGACTGGAAGTTGACAGAGAGCTTAGTTTCTTTGGTAGTCTGTTCCAACTGAAATCAGATGGAACATAGATGGAGAACGAGATTGTGCTCTGACTGATGGGTTGAGTATGTACATGAGATGAGTAGGTTTTTGGGCTGTCAAACAGGCTTAGCTTCATACGAAGGGTTGGTTTTGGGTCATATGTGATGAGATAAAAAAAAATCACATTGTTCTGGAAGCAAATACCATGAGTCAGAGAGAGAGAGAGCGTGTTTAAATCAAGCAATGATTGGTTTATTTAAAATATGGGGAAATCCTTCAATGGGAAAACTCATTATTTTAAGAAAAAAGAAACATGTTATATATATTTTAAAAACACATCATTGATTTCTTCATTATACAGAGAAAGTATAATTATACACCTCAACTGCTAGAAGAGGGCCTCGTCCTCCCTGACTGGACTAACCTCGTTATCTCTAGCCTGCTTCTTGCTTGCATATATATACTTGCCCCTGGAAATTTTCACTACATGCATCCAACTAAGTGGGTATTCACCCACGAAAGCTCATGCTCCAATACGTCTGTTAGTCTATAAGGTGCCACAGGACTCTCTGCTAATATTACTTTTAATTGTACATGTGCTGTTTTCCAGGACAACTTTTTCATTTTTCTTCTGAGCGTACTGTTCTGTTCAAAAGAGTTTTTAATGATGAAAATATTTCAGAAATAGAGTTTAATCCATTTTTAAAGAACTTGTCATGGATAGCCTGTGATCATCTAATAAAGATTGCATATTTGATAGTTTCCACCTTGGTTGACACTTAAGGGATCAAGGCAAGGTCCTCCCAAGCTAGCAGCATAAGCAACTACAACTTGATCTAAGGAGCCATATCTCCTTTGCTGAGGACAAAACAGATTCTCATCCTTTCCAGATTGGCACAGAGAGCAACCTGTAACACACATACACTGGTGGGCTGATCCTGCAAGTGAGAATGCATGAGTGGGCTTGTGTAACAACACAGAGCACCCACTGACTTCAAAAGGGCTCCCTAAATTGCAGAGGTCTGTCCACATGTTGTAACTGGCAGCATTGAGGCCTGAATGAGAACTAGTCAACTATACCGCAGCGTACCTCTGGATCACTGTTTAGCGAGCAAACCAACAATTACAAGTACAGTTTCCTTCAAATCATGTTTTGTTACCTCTGAGAACCAGCAGACCTTGTGAAAATGTTCTTTATAAGCAAGAATCCCCTTTGACTTCCATTTCTACCCCTTAAATTGACCTTATTGAAAGAGAGATAATTCAGAGTATACACTGATTTCCTTTCCCTTGGATTCTCTCTCTCTTTCTCACTGTTTGCTTGATTGCTTGGTTGTTGGAGGTGCTGATCCAAAGCCAACTGAGGTCAGCTGGAGTCAGTGGAAAGACTCTCATGGACCCTGGGTCAGGTCCTTAGTTAATCACAATTGTTATGAAACAGATTGAAAGGAAATGTGCTCTGGGCAGCTTATGATTTGGGATCATTCAAATACTCTATCATGCTTTGCCTGCTTCTTGTGTTTAACTGCACCATGATTACCACTAAGAAAATGAGCCAAGTGCTATATGAATTAGAATTGTGAACAATGGCTACATGTCATTGCCATAGGTAGTTTTACTGTATAATCAGTTTATTTACCTTCACAATGGAGAATATTTAGAAAATGGGGCTACTTCTTCATGAACAAACTATTTATTTTTTCTTGCAGCCTCTGAAACATTTAAAAGAAACTGTAATAGAGAAAGAAGGAGCACATTTGGGTGGGGAGGAAAAATCTCCAAGGCATTCTGCATTTCAGAAACTAACCTTTTAATGAAACTAATGTTAAAGAGATGGCACTGTTTGAAAAGCAAATTTTAAAAAAGAAAAGTTTGCATAAAATAAAAAAGTGCCTTTTGTTAATTCTCAGGAGCTAGAAACAAGACAGGATTTCCTGATACTAACAGGTGATGCCAAATGGATTATCATGTCATGCTGCTAAATCCTGCCTGCTGGTGTCAAGGGGATTAAATGAAAGTAAAGAGCCTGAGGTGTTAAATTCTGGATTATGGAATTTTTTTTTTAAATTGTCACTTTGCTGGGTGCAGAGAAGAAAATAAAATGAAGTTTGCTACTGTACATTAGAAAAGTAGCACACAGATGATAATGAGAGAGAAGCAGAAGGAACTGTACCAGTTACAATGGGGCAGAAACATAATCTTTCTGCTTTCCCACCCTGAAAATAAAAAAAATTCTTAGGGAGGACAAAAGCAGGTGGCTGACATAGCAGTAGCCTGTTCTTACATTATTGTACAATGTGCAAACTTAAAGCAAGTAAGGAAGATGAGGTGGCTGTCAAAATCCATCTCCTTCCTTCTCTGCTTAATATGCTGACAAGTGACATGGCCATGGACTGGGATGGATAGGAGCAAAGCCAAAGATAACTTGCAGTAATGAACAAGAGAAGGAGTTAGTAACGGACTTCACAGATATCCTAATGTGGAGGGCCCAGAACAGTTTGTATGTCAGAGTTATCTCAGCATCCATGTGCCACAACACTGGCTCCTTTTCCCATCCACCATTATGGGGCTGATACACTGGTATGCCCACCCTCTTTCTGACCTGAGACTACCCCTGCAAATCTGATCAATCCTCAGATTCTGGTGTAATTTAGCAGGTGAGTTTGCTGGGAGCCAGTTCGATCCTCAGTAGTACCATCACCAAATGCTGGGAGGAGCTGAAGTTCTCTTCAGCTGGGGGTTACTAAGTTACTGCATTGTGGTGCCTGAATAGAACCCTGGGTCCTGAGCCTTGGGCAGTCTGCTGACTTATACCCTATCCTCTTACAGATATAATATCTCATGGCTTTGGGATCTCTTTGCAGTAGTCTGCTTGGGTTTAGCAAAATCCCACTTCTAGAGAATCTACGGCTCAATCGCATTATGGGATCCTGACGTGAGCCAGTCTCTCTTAGGTTTTATCTCAGAACAAGACCTACTATCCATATATTCATCTGCCAGCTGGCTTGCAGGACACAGTTCCTTAAGTTTTCAGTCCACTAGTCACATTATAAGGTTGTGTGGGCTCACCTCATAGAATTGTTCTAACCCCCCTAGTAGTGCAAGGCATTCAGGGTAGTGACTCCTGTACCTTTGCCCCATTTGCAGAGATAGGCACTAAGATAGGCATCTGTATCTACTGCTTGGCTCGCTCAGCTCAGTACTCTCCTTTTAAAGTCAGCCTGCACCTGATGCTCCAGTTCCAACTTCTGTTCCTCCCAAGCTATAGTTTTTACCATTCCAGTTCTTGAGTTGAAGATCCCCTGACTTTTCTCCAGTTGCTGTAGACGCTGTGGTTGTCCCCTTTGGACTCACCCATCTGCATCTCCATCTCCCCTGACTGACACAGATGAACTGGACTGTCCTCGTGGAACCTCATCTGGGACTGGACCTTGTTCCTTTGCCAGGTCATTTTCATATAGTAGGTCAACCAGTTGTATGTTGGTGAACTTTTAAAATTTTAAACCTTTAAACCACTGTAATCTGCTTTTTAGGGAAATGATCATCCCTCATTTTCCTTACCTATCCTTTCTTTCCCTCTACCCTAAATATTAAACCACTTTCCCCTTACTGTTTCCCTTGACTATGCCCAGGGCCGGCGCTTCCATTTAGGTGGCCTAGGCAATTGCCTAGGGTGCCAGGATTATTGGGGGGCAGCATTTCCAGGGAGGGCGGCAGGCGGCTCCGGTGGACCTGCCGCAGTCGTCCTGCGGAGGGTCCCCTGGTCCCATGGCTCCAGGCATTCCTGTGGATGGTCCGCTGCTCCCGCGGCTCAGGTGGACCTCCCGCAGGCACGGCTGTGGCAGCCCCACTGGAGCCAGGGACAAGCGGACCCTCTCCACAGGCACGACTGCAGCAGGTCCACCGGAGCCACGGGACCAGCGCATGGAGCAGGGAAATGGCTGTGTGCCTAGGGTGCTAAAAATACTAGCGCCGATCCTGACTATGCCTGTTACTGTTGTCATCACAAAACACTGCTGTATGCAGAATTCCACTAGTCTTGCACATATGCATGGGGTGTACTATGCCTTCAACCTTTAAATAGTTCTGCTGGGAATGTATCCTTCTTAATGATAGGAATTAGGCCTCCACTCTGCTCATGGACAGGGGCTACCTTGCAGCTTTGCTATGCCAAGACTGGGTCCAATGCTTCTGTGCCTCTGTTTCTCACTGAGGCTCCTTCAGCAGATCCAAATGACCTTGGAGACTTACCCTCTCAGGAGCTATGTGACCATGAGATATTTCCAACAGCACAGGATAGCCTTTTCAAGATGACATTTATAATCAACTGAAATACAGTATTTAGGGAGACTGAGTTAAAATGATAAAGCAAAGCCTAAATACATCTCTCATTTTAATAATCCATTCATAGCAATCCAGACACATATATGATCAATTCATTGTTTTACTGCCTGTCTTTGGAAAGAGATTAACCCGTTCATGCCAAGTGAGTAGCAAAACAAAAGTGAGTGGGGAAACTGAGTGAGGTATACTTTTCATAAAAATACAGAAAGTTCCCATGTTCTTCACAGATGTACACAACTACAAACAGTTTGTTAGTTTGGTGTGAAGTAGGAGGGGGCACGGGGATGAAGAATGCTGCCCAGTCTCTTGCAGTTAACGTAACAAAGTTACCTCTGCCTGTGCTTTAAGTTTCTGGGTCAAACATGGCAAAGTCACTGCATCTTTAGAAGAACCAGGTACTTTATTCTGCAGAACAGAGCTTTTTCACCCTCTTAATATGGAAGTAGAGGCAGATCTGGCTGGCTAAAATAGGCACATACATTTATAGTAAGAGCCACTTTAAAAAATCTACTCAGCATTGCATTTATATCAAAGATGGGAAGAAGCTGTAGAGAATTACTTGAGTGACTAGGTTTTAGACACTCTTAACTGTACCTGCCAATCCTGGAATGGAGAACTAAAATCCTGGTATTTTCTCCTTGACTGATTCCCTAACCTCTGCGTTGGGTGTTTTTTCAGCCATATACACTGCATAAGTAATCCTCAGATGCTCAGCTGATAAGAACCAGTGGAAGAAAAATCAAGAGTGAGAGAAGCAGAGGCAGTATAGCACTAGCGTAGATGTGGTAGGCTTCCCATCCTGCTCCATGCCCTTTGCATATGTAATTGCAGTAACTTTATGCAGTAACAGACAAGTATAAAAATTCGTGAACTTTTGTAAGTGCAGTTAGATTCGCCTTTTTACAAATGTGGTTCTATATATAAAACTGGACTACCTGTACCAAATTTGTTATGTGACTCAAAGTTACAAAAAACAGCAGTAATCATCTAATATCTTCAAGCATGAGAGTTGATTGTCCTTAAGATTATATTCTTCATGCTCCCAACTACCTCAGTCAAGTTCCTTCTCTTTTCTTTTCCATCAGGGTTGCTATTATTAGTTACAATTTATTTTACAATAGCAGTCAGGGGGCCCCTGTGAGATCAGGACTCCATGGTTCTAGGTGTTGTACAAACACATAGAGGCTCTGCTCTGAAGAGCTTATAAATTTAGCAGTTTTTCTTAACAGAGGTTCATGAAAACCACTTTGTCTGTTTCAGTCCATGCTGGTTCACATCCCCTTTAATCTAACCCAACAATTCAAAATACATTTAAGTGTTATAGCAGATTTTCACCTGGTTTCTGCTTAAATCTAATTCCAGGTTCACATAAGAGGTGCAAGAAAAAGGTTCAGCAAACACTTTAGAAACCTCCACTGGGTTGCTTCTTTGTAACAAAACCTAAAACCAGGTGAGATTTATATGGTATATTCTGAAAATAAAGTTTCACACAACTTTCTTTCCCATGCTAAATAATTCAAAATTATTATATTTAATTATATGTAAATCCTTCCTTCCCTATAATTTTTACATTCATACCATTTTGACCTCTGCTATACTTTTCTTAAAGTGAGGCAAACAAAACTGGACACTGAGCTGAAAGTAAGGGGATATCATTGATCTATATATCTTTGTAACATGTTGCATATATTTTTAGTCACTTTGGCAATGCCCTCAAGTATCTATATAATTGATTTAGTGCCATTCTTCATTAAGTAAATGGTTGTTGAGATTTTCCTTTCCTTAACTATAAATCCATTTGTTACTAAGGTTTTGTAGTATTTCTCCTGGAATATTTCACTGTTTACATTCCAGATCCATTCGGGGGAGGATAGAGGAAAATTTTGTTTTATATCCCTTTTGCAGAAATTATAGATGGAACCAATGAGAGCAAGATGCAGTGTAAAATCCTACTTTGTTGAACAGATTAGAATGTAGACATGTAAAACTGAAAGGGCGGTGTTTCTGTGGCAATACATATTTTCATGGACTGATACCTGCAAAGGCATGTACAACCTCTTGCACTGACTTACCAAAATCTGACATTAGCACAGGGAAGACAAAAACATCATCGCTATAGGAACATCTTTTTAAGTAACAGACAATATTCCATCAGTCGTTGACATAGGCAGGAGGAATTATTTGGTTCAGCTGCTCTATTGACTAGTTTTAAAAAACAGGGCTTATTAATATTTCATTTTGATTGTACTGTTTGACAAGCCAGTCATAATTTTCATACCCCGCTCACCTGCCATCTATGACAAATCCGTGACACTAATTCCTAACTGCTAGAGCAAAATTAGCATTTGACCTTTAGAAGCTCAGCTTAGGTGGATTCAAAATGCAAGTTAACATCCTAAAAATATTGTAGCTGAACTTTTCTTGACTGAGAATTCAAGCAGCCATATAGTGAACCCCCACCCGCTAGGCACAGTAAAACAGCTTAAATGCCTGCAACTTCAAGACTATACTGCAGGCAAATATGTTAACCATACTGCATATTGCACTGGAAAAACTGACACTATTTTACTGATGTTTAATTGAATAGAATCATAGCATATTTTATCTGTCTTTTAAATGGAGCACCCATCTCCCATTGAAGTTCAGGATGTGTGAAACTTCAGAGACTCGGGTTTGAATTGGGTCAAGTTAGAACTGGGAAAAAGTTTAAGATTATAGAACAATCACAACAGAAAGACAGATAGACTTTGTACAAACATTTCCCAAAGCTTTTATGCAACTCTTCCAAGGGTTACTAATTTTGCTAAAGATGAACATCTTTACTGCTCTTGTCCAGCAAGTGCACAGAACCCAAATAGGAGCAGTGTGGCTATGATTTCACATGCTAATTTTGTGAAGGGGTAAAATGGCTGCAATCAGGTGTCTCTACAATTTTAAATACTGAAAATAATACTTACAGATGGCTAGAAGTAAATGAACTATGTGCAAACATTTAAAGAAATTGGTCACTGTAAAAGGCAAATGTGCCCCATTAATCATTGTTTCTTAGATACTTCCTTTTAGTATGGTCTCTTTTTTATTTATAAGCACATGGTTATCCACTATCCCCCTGTTCAAGGGTCATCTTTCTTTTGACTTCTGTGGTCTTTGATTAAACAATTGCTGCTGTCTTCAGTTTTTCCCTATTTCACTTACAGGCTTGCTTATTGCTGCCCCAACAGAAAATTATTTACCCAAGATATATCTTGCAGTGCAGGATATGACTATTGAAGAATATTTATGATAAGTAAAGCAACTGAGCTCTTTATAATGGATTTAATCTCTTGATATGCTTAACACTCTTACATCCATTTGCTACCCCTAGTATGGCCAAACATATTTTTCCTTTACGTCCTGACAGATTATTAGCAGCACTCAGTTTGCTCCACAGCAGAAAGTCAGAGTGCACACGCGCACACACACATAACTATGGTTCATAACTGAAAATACTAGATGTAAAATTCATTTATTGTTAATTTCAACAATGATAATTTAAGAGCATGTTTTCTTTTCTATGCTGTCCAGGTGGCCTGGCTCTGCTCCTCAGGCCTTGGCTCCCACAGTTTTGCCTATGTGATCTGGCTCAGAACTGCTCTCATGTGCCAGGGACATGAGAAGCTTGTAGCTAGCCTCAGATTTTCAGGTCCTCAAGCCTTTGTTGCTATGCAGTTCTCCAGGTGTCCTAGCTCACTAGCCTATGCTTCTGGCTTCCAAATACCCTGAAGCCTGGTTGTGTAGAATAGTGCAGTGAGCATGCACTATAATCCTTGCAGGGAAAGCTAAAGGGCCAGAGGCATCTCTAGACAGTTCCTAGCAGGATAGTAAACTAATTGTCTGGCTACAGCAAAGTGATGAGCTCCATGCCAAAAATGCTGAATTTCATGGCACTGTGGAGATATGCCAAATTCTGAAGTCAAAGAATAATGTGCAAGGATAAAATACAGAAAATAGAAAAAAGATGGAGTAAGTGACATGACTAAATTTTGAGGTCAGGTTAATGTACTCTATCCTTTATGATAAATCTTCTATTTAATTCTGTCCTCCCTACTTGCATGTGTAAAACTAATAATTGAAACTATCAATTTTTTTGTACCAGAAGTATCGTACTTGTGAAAGTGAGAGAGGTTAAAATTTAGAAGTTTCCTTCCATTCAGTGCAGATTTTCACTGTGAAAATGGTGACATTTTGCTTGAAATTTGAATTGTTTCATACATTGTCCTGATATAGACTGGTCATAAACAAAAAATATTATTTTGGTGGCAATATTAGCATTTTCCATCTGCATAAGGTCTTTTAAATAATGTGGGAAATTTGCAGCAAAGGCATAAAATGTTGTTTTTTGCAAGCCTGTAAATTGTTATTTAACTAACAATGAAAAGTTCTGGGTTTTTTTCCAGACAGTTCTGCATAAGGGATAAAATGAATGAAATAAAGTAAACCCTGATCTTTCAAAAGCTTACTTATGAGAGTATTCCTTACACTTGTGAGAATTACCGCTCACTGAAGTCACTGAGTCTATTTGACTTAGGTGTGGTCTACCCTATGGGGTTAGGTCGAATTTAGCCGCTTTAGGTCAATTTAAAAATGAATGCATCCACACAACCAGTCGTGTTCCATCGACCTAAAAGGCTCTTAAAATCAACTTCTGTACTTCTCCCCGGCGAGAATAGTAGTGATAAAATCAACTTTGCTGGGTCGAATTTGGGGTAGTAAGGACGCAAATCGATGGTATTGGACTCTAGGAGCTATCCCAGAGTGCTCTGTTGTGACCGCTCTGGACAGCACTTTGAATTCCGAAGCACTAGCCAGGTACACAAGAAAAGTTCCGGGAACTTTTGAATTTCATTTCCCGTTTGAACAGTGTGGCAAGCTCAGCAGCACAGGTGACAATGCAGTCCCCCCAGAATTGTAGAGTGTAGAACATTTCTACGCTCCCCCTATCATCTCTGTCCCTGAGGCTATCGCAGATTAGAAAGTGAAAAAAAAACACACTCGCAGTGACATGTTTTCCAAGTTCATGCAATTCTCCTGCATTGATAAGGCACAGCTTAATGCATGGAGGCATTCAGTGGCAGATGCCAGGAAAGGACATGATGAAGCGTGTGTTGGGGAAGCAAACAGACATGATGATGAAGCATCTGTTGGAGCTGCAGGAAAGTCAACAAGAGCACAGACCCCTGCTGCATCCACTGTATAACCGCCTACCTTCATCCCCATAATCTCCTACCTTCATCCCCATGTTTCATAGCCTCCTCAACCAGATGCCCAAGAATGCAAGGGTTGGGGAGGCTCCAGGCACCCGGCCACTCCACTGCAGAGGATGGCCAAAGCAACAGAAGGCTGTCATTCAAACAATTTGCTTATTGTAGCCACACTAAAAATCAATGTGGCCTTGTTCTTCCCTCCTCCTCCACCCCACCTGGGCTGTCTTATTCATTATCTCATTTTTTAAAAATTAATAAAGAAAGAATGCATGGTTTCAAAATAATAGTTACTTTATTTCGAAGGGGGGGAGGGTGGTTGGCTTACAGGGAATTAAAATCAACAAAAGAGGTGGGTTTTCATCAAGGAGGAACACACACAATTGTCACACCAAAGCCTGCCCAAACATGAAACTGGTTTTCAAAGTCTCTCTGATGCGCAGCACTCCATGCTGTGCTCTTCTAATCACCCTGGTGTCTGGTGCAAAAAGATTGTCTGCCTTTGCTTTCACGGAGGAAGAGGCTACTGATTAAATGTACCCAAATCATCCGTGGCAATGTTTTTTGTCCTGTCAGTCATTAGAAGTTTAATCCAGAATTCCAATGGGTGGCGGAGACTGTGGGAATTGTGGGATAGTTACTCACAGTGCACCGCTCCGTAAGTCGATGCTAGGCATGGTAGTGAGGATGCACTCTGCCGACTTAATGTGCTTAGTGTGGATATACACAATCGACTGTATAAAATCAATTTCTAAAAATCGACTTCTATAAAATCGACCTACTTTTGCAGTGCAGAACTACCCTAAGTAAGTATTGCTAATGTCAGTAAGGTTTTACAAGATTGGGTCCTAATTCCTTCTGAATATTTTATCAAGAATGTTTTCTCTGTAGGCACTATTTCTGTTATTCTGTGTATTCTGAAAACTTATTGTGTGTATTTCAAATAACCAGCTAACTTATAAATATAACTGCTGCCTTAAATGCTTTCCTCACTAGCAAAATCAGACATGACACAAGCAAAATGACTCTATTGCATGACAAAAAAATTTCCATGTTCTTGTGCTCTGAAATTATTTTCCAGAGCCAAAAAGAATTGTATTTGCATTTTGTCTTTATAATAGAGTTCCCTATATTGCAGCTGTCTAGATAATAAATGTATTCAGCATAAGAAAAAATTGCTTGGTATACAATAGTTCATTCTGAGAAACCAGGAATAAAAATTTCCTCCATAAAATGTTTGAAAAAATTGTTTTAGGGGATAATAACTTTAGAAGCAAGAAAATGTTGTCCTGGTCACATTATTTTAATTGTTCTTCAGTGTGATAAATGTGTGTGTAAAAATGTTACTATTTTTTTAAACACTAATGGAATTCAGGTGCTATCTAAATATAAACCAATTTAACATTAATACTCACTGACTACAGTTCTACCACAAAGTCAGCTTTAATAAAATGACTTTGTGCTGGCACCTCTTTTGTCACTGGTGAAACCTTGATGCCCAAATCTATTGGTATGATAATACCAACAAAACCAAATTATTTATTATATGAAAAGTGCTCTTACAATGTGCTATGCACTTCATGAACATGTCATGTAGAATAACTCCCCAAACACACCAGAGTAAGAAGCAGATTTTTCCCTTTTGTCTGTTACCCTGTTTTGATGAAGTTAATGGTTTGCTCAAAATAAACTTGTCATTGGCTAAATTGCCATAAAGTTGGTTACTTTAATAGAAAACTATTTCCCAAGGCCTGACCATCGATATGCTGACTATACTACTAATTCTTCCTCCTTGATCTTGATGTTTGCAATTGTGCCCCCATAAAGTCCACTCAAAATGTTGCTACACTCTGACTAGGCCACTCCCCTTTATAACTTTATCTCTTGCTATCCCTCCTCCACCACATCAAACACAATCTTTTTGTCCTAATCTTCAGTGGACGAATCCCATGCACTGCTATAGACTAGGGACCAAGTGGCTAGGCAGCAGTTCTGCAGAAAAGGACCTAGGGGTTACAATAGACAAGAAGGTGGATATGAGTCAACAGTGTGCCCTTGTTGCCAAGAAGGCAAACAGCATTTTGGGCTGTATAAGTAGGAGTGTTGCCAGCAGATTGAGGGATGTGATCGTTCTCCTCTATTCGGCATTGGTGAGGCCTCATCTGGAGTACTGTGTCCAGTTTTGGGCCCCACACTACGAGAGGGATGTGGAAAAATTGGAAATAGTCCAGCTGAGGGCAACAGAAATGATTAAGGGGATGGAGCACATTACCTATGAGGAGATGCTGAGGGAACTGGGATTGTTTAGTTTGCCGAAGAGAAGAATAAGGGGCAATTTGATAGCTGCTTTCAACTACCTGAAAGGGGGTTCCAAAGAGGAGGGATCTAGACTGTACTCAGTGGTAGCAGATGGTAGAACAAGGAGTAATGGTCTCAAGTGGTAGTGAGGGAGATTTAGGTTGGATATTAGGAAAAAATTCTTCACTAGGAGGGTGATGAAACACTTGAATGGGTTACCTAGGGAGATGGTGGACTCTCCTTCCTTAGAGGTTTTTAAGGTCAGGCTTGACAAAGCCCTGGCTGGGATGATTTAGCTGGGGATTGGTCCTGCTCTGAGCAGAGGGTGAGACTAGATGGTCTCCTGAGGTCCCTTTCAACCCTGATATTCTATAATTCTATGATTCAAATCCTTCACAAGCTAGCCTCACCTATCCTATTGTTTTATTATGAGGTTGGCTCTTGTCTTTGCACCACCAACAAGACCAGCCTCAACTGCCTATTTGTCAGCTTCTCCCACAAGTACTTTGAATCCAACTAATTCCATTCTGAACTATTCTGATATATTGTCACTTCAGTTTCTACCTTTCTCCTAAGCCAGTGCCTCGAATTCACAGTGATGAAAGCATCTTCATACAGGTCATATTGAAATATCGATAAAACACTGATTTTGCTAGAAAGAACATAGGAATTCATTATCTGACAGATCAGACCATTCATCTGATAGTTACATGACTGCAAATAATAGTGATAGCGAAGAACATAGCAGTGCCTTCAGAGGAAGGTAACTCCACCTTACATCTAGTATGCACCTAGCCAATTGTAAAATGCCTGTACCTGTGGAAGGGGGAAATTTCTTCCTGACACCTAGAGCATGAGATTTCATAACCTTTGCATACGTAATTCCTTTCATAACCCTTTGCTCAGGATAGCTCCTAGATGGTTCCTCCACCACTGGGCCAGACAGGCATGCAGTGTTCACAACAATCCAGTGTCTGTCAGATAACTACCTATCCCATTCAGCCTAAACTCATGCTGACTCTGCGGCTCATCATCTTCCACCAGGACATCTCTCACTTGGTGGAAAGCCCTTCCAAGAAGGTACATTTGCTGTTGAAGGCTAGTAGTGGGCAAGCACTAATCATAACCTCGGTACCTGTGTAGAATAGACCATAATGACAAATGGATGCTGGAAACCAACCCCAAACAACATGTAAACCTGTCCTGGATAGGTCATACCATTCTTTTTCCTACATTTTGGTAACACTTGTCTCAGTTGACATGCCAATAAAATCTCACTGAATTGAACTGAGTATGATCTCACAGATAAGCCATCATCCAACATCTACATATTATCTACCTTATAACCAAACAAAGCGGTAATGATCAGCTCCTTGCTAACAACTGCTAATCCTCTTAAGCTACACTCTTTATCTACTCTGTCATCTAAGGAGTTCTTATTAAATGATACACTCAATGTACATAATGTCCACAGGAGGCAGTCCACTGAAAGCTACATCACCCACAGGAGCAAAACAAATGTTAAAAGGTACACCAGCTGGAAATAAAATCTGTAAATGATAGTCAAATCACAGATCCTGTGAAGCATCCCAGTCCCCTAGACAGCAGTTTAATAGATTTTAACAGTTCTCCAAGGTTCTAATTAAAAGGTAGCCCAACAAAAAAACAGATTCTGCAATAGCACTCAAGCTTTGGATTCTCCAGGTAGTTGTAAGACAGATGTTTATTCTAGCAACAGAAAAGAGAAATAATTCCAAACAGTCTAAAAGGAAAAGAGAAATTAAACATAAATTGAATAAAATTAGGTTTCTAACATATATTGTCTAACATATAACTCTCCATATGACACCTTAGTAGCTGGTATCTGTAAGGAAGACTCAGATACTACATGGCAGATTTTGTAAGGGTTTTTCCTCTATAATTGTGTCTGTAAATAGAAATAAAAATTTAAATGCAATTTTGATTCAGCTTCCAAAGAGGGTCAGGGAGGAGTCAGAAAGATTGAGTAAAGTTTTTATGTTGGCCATTTTACTGAAGTGGCATTTTTAAAACTGCCTGGAAATTTTGTTAATTTTTCCTGTGTGAGATTTTGTAGAAGATTTCACAAAGAAGGTAATTTTGCTGTAAAAACACATGCTCTTTTTTCAGTATTTTCACTGTGAAACACTTCCACTTGTAAATAAACCATTTGTGTATAAACATTTTGCAAAACTGGTGCAGGTTTCAAATTTGAAACAAAATGGTTAAATGCTCAAGTTTTCAAACATTTTAATTTTCGCTATGAATATTATACACACACATGCAGTCTCATTTCCAAAATGGTGTTGACCAAAAATATCAAGTATAGAGGTCTTACATTATTCAGGTCTGAATCTGTTACTGAGTTGTTAACTGCACACAAAGGAGTTTTTCTGAATGCCTGCACCAACCCAGGGGCTTGAGATGGTGAAAATGAGTCAGGAGAGGAAAGATGATCTTGGAGTTAAGACATTGGCATGAGAAACAGAATTTCTGGGTTCTCTACTGCTGCCACAGGCTTCACATGTGCATTTTTGGACAAGACAATTAGTCTCCCTTCATCTGTAAAAAGGGTATAACAATACTTTCTCCCTCCCACCCTTTGCAGAAAAAGAATCTATGTGGATTTTAACCTCTTTAGGACAAGGACTGTCTCTCACTGTGCTAATACAATAGGATACTGATCTATCAGAGCAGAGAGAATAGCAACTTTTTCATCTCACTGGCAATTCCAACATTTAAAACAAATGTTTCAGGTCAAACCGAAAAATTGAATTTTCCAACATTTTTAGGAAATCATAAAGTATAAAAAGATTGTTCAGCTCAAACAAAACATGTTTCATTTCTATTTTGACCATTTAAAAACATTTCTGTTATTTTAAATGTAGAATTAATTGAAATTTTGAAACAAAAAGGCATTTTAAACTGAAAAATCAAATTTTTTTGTTTCAAAAAACAATTTTTTGACTGTTTTTCAGAAGTTATTTAGGGATTATAACAGTAGGGATCTATTATCGAACACCTGACCAGGACAGTGATAGTGACGATGAAATGCTAAGGGAGATCAGAGAGGTTATCAAAATAAAGAACTCAATAATAGTGGGGGATTTCAATTATTCCCATATTGACTGGGTACATGTCACCTCAGGACGAAATGCAGAGAAAAAATTTCTCGATACTTTAAATGACTACTTCTTGGAGCAGTTGGTACAGGAACCCACAAGGGGAGAGGCAATTCTTGATTTAGTCCTGAATGGAGCACAGGATTTTGTCCAAGAGGTAATTATAACAGGACCGCTTGGAAATAGTGACCATAATATAATAACATTTAACATTCCTATGGTGGAAAGAACACCCCAACAGACCAACACTGTGGCATTTAAAAATGTGGAGGTTAGTTAAACAGAAATTAAAAGGTACAGTGACTAGAGTGAAATCCCTGCAAACTGCATGGACACTTTTCAAAGACACCTTAATAGAGGCCCAACTTAAATGTATACCCCAAATTAAAAAACACAGTAAAAGAACTAAAAAAGAGCCACTGTGTCTTAACAACCATGCAAAAGAAGCAATGAAAGATAAAAAGGCATCTTTTAAAAAGTGGAAGTCAAATCCTAGTGAGGTAAATAGAAAGGAGCATAAACATTGCCAATTTAAGTGTAAAAATGTAATAGGAAAAGCCAAAAAGGAGTTTGAAGAACACCTAGCCAAAACCTCAAAAGGTAATAACAAAATGTTTTTTTTAAGTACATCAGAAGCAGGAAGCCTGCTAAGCAATCAGTGGGACCCCTAGATGATCAAGATACAAAAGGACCACTTAAAGACAATAAAGTCATTGCTGAGAAACTAAATGAATTCTTTACTTCAGTCCTCACTGCTGAGGATGTTAGGGAGATTCCCAAACTTGAGCCATCCTTTTTAGGTGACAAATCTAAGGAATTGTCACAGATTGAAGTGTCACTGGAGGAGGTTTTGGAATTAATTGATAAACTTAACAGTAACAAGTGATCAGGACCAGATGGCATTCACCCAAGAGTTCTGAAAGAACTCAAACGTGAAATTGTGGAACTATTAACTATGGTTTGTAACCTGTCCTTTAAATCAGCTTCCGTACCCAATGACTAGAAGATAGCTAATATAACACCAATGTTTTAAAAGGGCTCTAGAGGTGACCCCGGCAATTACAGACCGGTAAGTCTAACGTCAGTACTGGGCAAATTAGTTGAAACAATCATAAAGAATAAAACTGTCAGACACATAGAAGACATAAATTGTTGGGCAAAAGTCAACATGGTTTCTGTAAAGGGAAATCATGTCTTACTAATCTATTAGAGTTCTTTGAAGGGGTCAACAAACATGTGGACAAGGGGGATCCAGTGGACATAGTGTACTTAGATTTCCAGAAAGCCTTTGACAAGGTCCCTCACCAAAGGCTCTTACGTAAATTAAGTTGTCATGGGATAAGAGGGAAGATCCTTTCATGGATTGAGAACTGGTTAAAAGACAGGGAACAAAGGGTAGGAAATAAATGGTAAATTTTCAGAATGGAGAGGGGTAACTAGTGGTGTTCCCCAAGGGTCAGTCCTAGGACCAATCCTATTCAACTTATTCATAAATGATCTGGAGAAAGGGGTAAACAGTGAGGTGGCAAAGTTTGCAGATACTACTAAACTGCTCAAGATAGTTAAGACCAAAGCAGACTGTGAAGAACTTCAAAAAGATCTCACAAAACTAAGTGATTGGGCAACAAAATGGCAAATGAAATTTAATGTGGATAAATGTAAAGTAATGCACATTGGAAAAAATAACCCCAACTATACATACAATATGATGGGGGCTAATTTAGCTACAACTAATCAGGAAAGAGATCTTGGAGTCATCGTGGATAGTTCTCTGAAGACATCCCACGCAGTGTGCAGTGGCAGTCAAAAAAGCAAACAGGATGTTAGGAATCATTAAAAAAAGGGATAGAGAATAAGACAGAGAATATCTTATTGCCCTTATATAAGGCTCCCCGCGTGGCGCAGCTGCTGGTTGAATACTGGGAATTAGCTATTCCAGCTGAGAGCCTCCTGGACCCAACCTTTATAGGCTGGCATCTAGAAAAGGTTCAGAGTAAGGGCACAATCTGGGTCTCCCACACAGAGTCCCCCGGGCTCTATCCCCACCTTGCATCAAAACAAGGCTACTGGCAGTATCAAAAGTCCCAGTCAGACTGGGGCAGATGGCAGTCTCCCTGTAAACCACTCTTCATCAGCAAGAAGGGTTGGACCAGCTGTCTCTCCTCTGCCTATTCCTGGCTAAGCCCCTCTACAGCCCTTCCCTTTTGACGAGGGCCCTTAACTCGGCCTTGCAGCCTGGTCTTTGCAAAACTAAGGCTGGAGCTTCCCAGCTCCAAATGACTCTTAGCACTGATCCACCCTAGGTAAAATGCCTGCAGCTTCCAGGCAGCCAAACAGCTTCTCTGGTCTCAATAAGGACAGAGAGGTCTTTTCTGACCTACTCACAGGCCTCTTGGGGTCAGGGCCAGCTGGGCCCTGAACAAGACGTCCAACAGCTGTGGCTTTTCCCAATCAGCCTAGCTTTCCCCGCTGCCAGGATGTTCAGGGCCTCATTCCTAGGGCAGGTCGAAATTTCCCAGGCTAGGAGGTTAGGGTGACCTTAACTTTGTTTCTCTACACCCTTTATATATAAATCTATGGTACACCCACATCTTAAATACTACATACAGATGTGGTCTCCTCGTCTCAAAAAAAAAGATATACTGGCATTAGAAAAGGTTCAGAGAAGGGCAACTAAAATGATTAGGGGGTTGGAACGGGTCCCATATGAGGAAAGATTAAACAAGCTAGGACTTTTCAGCTTGGAAAAGAGGAGACTAAGGGGGGATATGATAGAGGTATATAAAATCATGAGTGGTGTGGAAAAAGTGAATAAGGAAAAATTGTTTACTTCTTTTCATAAGATAAGAACTTGGGGCCACCAAATGAAATGAATGGGCAGCAAGTGGAAAACAAATAAAAGCAAGTTCTTCTTCACACAGCCCACAGTCAACCTGTGGAACTCCTTGCATGAGGAGGTTGTGAAAGCTAGGACTATAACAGGGTTTAAAAGAGAACTAGATAAATTCATGGAGGTTAAGTCCAGGATGGGTAAGGAATGGTGTCCCTAGCATCTGTTTGTCAGAGGGTGGAGATAGATGGCAGGAGAAAGATCATTTGATCATTACCTGTTAGGTTCACTCCCTCTGGGACACCTGGCATTGGTCACTGTCGGTAGACAAGATACTGGGCTATATGGACCTTTGGTCTGACCCATTATGGCCATTCTTATGATTTTTTGTTTTGGTTATCAAAAAATACAGTGAAACTACCATGAATTTTAGTGGTGTTGATTTTGCATTTTTTCATTTAAAAAAGTTGTGTGAAAAACATTGCCCAGCTCTAGCCTCTAAGGACTACTGAGATACAGTAATTAATAATAACCCTGGTAAGACTTACTGATTCAAGGAGTAGATTGGCCTATGCTGTAATTTTCCAAGGCACATGAGAATGGCAGTTAGGTTTACGTTGACCCTGGAATAACGTAAAGATAATTCCCATCCTCAAGAACAATACAATTTTATATATTGTAGGAGTTGATGGTAAAGCTCACCTTTGCACTCTCCAGAAACTAGGGTGACTCTGTATGGGGCCTACTGCACAATTTTAAACATGTATACCTAGCTCTAGGTTTGACAGAACACAGATTTATGTCAAACATAATTACATGGCATATGAATGAAATTTAACTGTAACATCACTATAATAGTCCACAGGCTATGTGCTTAACTAGCATAAATGGTATAGTTCCATTGATTTCAAGGGAGGTATGCCCATGTACACCACCTACAGATTAGCCCCAGCATTCTCAGCTCACAAAAATAGATTCGTTTAAGAACAAAATCTTAATTATCTCTTTTCCTAAGACTTTTACACTTCTATTAACATTCTTCATTATTAGCTACTAATCAGTTTGGGGTTTGCATAGCTGTGAGCCTCATTTGAACAAGTTCATTATTTTACTGCCAGAAGGAACAAAATTAAACTTAATTAGAGGTCACAGCACCTCTGGCTTCAGTTAATTAAAGGCCTAATCAAACCTTTTGGGAAACAATAGCTTGTCGGTGAAAAAAATGGCAAGGGTAAAAAAGCTTACTAAAACTAGACTGTGGGTATAATTTTTTTGCTTATGGTTTGTGTGTTATTTCCCTTCCCATCCTCATTTTAAACATAAAGAAATAAAGGAACTAGCACCTATGACATGATGTAATGTTCATCCCAAATACATGAGTTTGTCAGTTTTGCCCATTTTAGTAGATGATGGGTGTAGCTGGAAGGAAATGCATAGATCAAGACATATGCACGTGCACACATGCCGATAAATATTAAAAAAAAATTGAAGAAAAAAAAACCATTAAAAGCCAGATCCTTTTTCTACCTTTTCTCCATTTTGGAAAGAGATGAAAAACATCTGGTGTCTGACGTAGTTTAATTAAAAACTGAAATTAAAGACATGGTGTTTTAAAGAGAGGCACTGTGGTGCAGTGGATAATGCATTGGTCTACACAAGTCATGAGACCCGGGTTTCCCAGTTCTAGCATCAACCTTCTGTGTGACCCTGTACATGCCCATTCATCTCTTGGTGCCTTTGTTTCCCTGTGTGGCCTGATCTCATTTGGGGCATCTGGTTGTCATCATAATCCATATAGTTAACAATCAGTGATTTATACTTTCATGCTCCTATTATTCAGAGACATAAGGAGCAATATTTGAATTTTGCCTATCCCTATATTGATAGAATGAATACATTTTATAATAGAGTGACCATAATTATATTACATTTACACTGCAACTATACTGTAAAACTCTGTGAAACTTGACATCTTTAATTCTCACTAATTCTCCATGTATTTTGCTGTCTAATTACTGATTACTATTCATTAAATAATATATTTTTAATTATTCTAATTTGCTATTAGTAAATATATTGCCAGTAAAATTGTTAATGACCAGATTTTGCCACCCTTACTCACAGTGAGCAGTGCTTACTACACAAATAATTTTCCTTCTCTGTGATATATGCCATCTTCTAGACAGGTGGCTATTCCCTATCCTTTACTTTTGCTGATACATAAAGCACAGGGCAACTAGCTTGTCACTACATTGTAAAAAGGGAATGATGTAACAGGAATGTACTCTTCACATGAATTACTGGTACAGGAACAGAATTAAAATGGTGGCAATGCCTCACTGTCTGTGCATAACCTGAAAATGGTCTGTTCATTAAAGACCCAATCCCACAAGATGACCACTGCACCCATGTGAAGCTCCTCTGACTTCAATGGCTGAGACTGCACACATGAACTGGAACCATCTGAACCTGGGGGTGAGAATCAGAGAGCCTCGCTCAGATTGTGAAGCACCTTAATTCCAAAAGTAATCTCATTGTTTCAATTGTAAGAAAACGCTACTCCCAAGGAGCAAAGGTGGGTGAATCTGCACATAAACAATATTAGTGATAGATCATTTTTTGGTAACAACTGCGAGTCAGATTGTGACCCTCTTACACTGGGGCTACTCACATGGGGAAGTATTCATCTGTGTCATCAGTCACAATCTGGCTTAGAGTGATTGTCAATAACTATAATGTCTCTGCCTTGTTCTCAGGTATTTAACTACCACTAAAATGAGCTATGGCTAGATTTTGCCACCCTTTCTCACACCAAATACTACCTTTGATTTCAGTGGGACTACTCATATGAGTCATTGCTTGCCAATGCATTTGAAGTGGGGGTGGGGGTGGGGGAAGGATCACAACCTGACCCCATGCATGTAACATTTACCTTTCATACAAAATGTTTTAGGTAAATAAAAACTGAAATCTACAGCTGAACCCAAATCTGTTTGTGGGTTTTATATAGAGAAGGGTGCAGAATGGGTGTTCATTTTTGATAAAGTGTACTAGGTATTAAAAAGCACATTGTGTGTATGTGTAAACTGTTCTTTTTAGGAGATTTGTTATGACTGTTATTGATAGCCATAGAGTGTGAGGCTATTTTTATGAAATCTGTATGTTTTAAAATGATAAATGTAAAAGTTTCTCAAAAGATGCTTTTTAATAGGATTACTGGCAGTGATGAATGACGCCAGAGTCTTTACAGAGTTCTCATAACAGAATGGTCTGTCCTGCATTGCATGGAGATGCAAAACTTCAAGGGAGATAACTGTAATTCTGAGAACAATAGCAGGATCAGTATCCTAGATATTCTGCTACATGACAGTGTTGTGGAACAGAGAAGAACAGAAACAGGCTTCCAATTACAGACCACAGCAACAACCACCTTCTGTCTGAGCCTGAATGACAGTTTGCTTTCAAATAAACTAAGCAAAACTCACTAAATCCAACTTATATATTCCCCATGCCATCTCCTGTGGCCCAAACAAATGGTCTAAGGACCAGACTGGGTCAAATTATTTTGGCCCAGATCCACAAAGATATTGAGGTTCCTAGCTGCCACTGTATTGTTTCATTGATTTCAACAGAAGTTAGGAGCCTAAATACTTTTGTGGATTTTGTACTTTCTGCCAATAGACAAATTGAGTAACAATTAAATAGCAGAGAATTGATTTGTAAGGAGGGCTGGTGAAACATAGAGGACTACAATAATGTTTTATATTAATAAATGTTTCATGTGAGGAATTGGATTCAGAGCAGGGATTTGTATGTTATTTGGACCTGTTCTTATTTCTTTCTAATGAGTTTGTTTATCCTTACTTGTAACATGGTCTCTGCTTTTGTACCAGTTTGTGATAAAATATTTGAATGGCAAAGCACTGTACAACCATCTGTAGGGAGATATTGTTTAGCACTAGCACAAAAAATGCAATATCAGCTTGAGGCTGATTATTTCTATCCTCTAAATTAGGGGACAAATTTATATGCTGGTCTACTTTTGGAGCTAATGGACCCAACTATGATCTCAGTTATATTTGTGTAATCCAGGATAACAGCATTGACTTCATAGATTTAAATGAGATTAATACAGTTGTAACTGTGATCAGAGTCTGGACACATTAAATAAGAGTTCAGTTACCTCAGGAGCAAATCAATGGTATGGAATTAGATGCTATTTACCAGTAAACTCTGTTAAGTTACCATGCATGTAAACTACAGGTACGTTATATTGTTGGTTTATGGTTCAAAATTTAAAATGTATCACAGCATAGGTCTCAACCATTTACCTGAATAAAAAGGTATTTTGCTGGATAAAAGGTGGTTCCCCCATTGTGCCCTATAGAATGGCAGACAGTTCAAGATTCCCATATGCAATATTCAAATTCTGCTAATAATATGCAGGCACCATTTTCCATTCTCCACGATATGGAGGACACGAAGTTGTCTCTTTCAGTTTTAGCTCAAGTTCTGTCTTCTAAAGCTAAAAGACTCATGGAAATATTAAGTGTTGAGGGGGAAAATGAGCAGCGTTAATGAAAATAAATAAATATCCTATAGCATAAAGCAGTCCAGAAGATGTCAGGGTAACATGATATCAGCCATCTTTACTGAGAGGAATGGAATATATCAAGAACCATTATTTTTATGTGAGAACTCAGAGGCAGCAATACTGTAGATACATGTATGGTTGCTGGTTCTTTTACATTATTAGCAAGAACAGCACAAATGTTAATAACTTCCCTCCACCCAGTGGCCTGCAACTGTAATTTATGGATCTGGATGAATTTTTTCACTGAAATAATTTGTTGAATTTCAGGATGATTTTCTGATCAAGGAATGTCTTTCTTCATTATCTAAATTTATCTTGGATGAAAGCTTTTTAATCTATAGCTTGCTCATGAATTGTTCACTATAAGTCATAGTCATAGAATTTAAGACCAGAATGGACTACCAGAGCTAGTCCAAACTGTATATCACAGGTCACCAGCACCACTCAGATCGCACACATTAAACCCAAGTATTGTGGTAAATATATTAGAAATTCAAGCTATGTCAAAATGTTCACATATGTCTTCCATGATGACAAGAACTCATAAAAAAGACTTACACAAGTCAGAGTGTTCTCATCACTTTGGCTACTTGGTCCCCATTGCACTCCTGATATTAGATATTGGAACATCTGCCTATTTTTCTCATCCTTTCTTTGTTGCTCACCATAACTATGGTCTGGGGATATGTGTGTGTCTATATACATACACATATATATGTGTGTGTTTAAACACACAGTCTCTCTCTTTTTCTTGTTTCTTGTTCCCTACCTACAACCTTCACTCCCATACCCAAAAGGAACTATCTAAAAGGACACAAATATTTGTCTGTGTACAAACATTTCTTTCTATGAACATTTGCAAATGCATAAGAAGCAAAACAGGGCAGAAGCAATATGAATTATAACTCAAACAGCTGTTTGCAGAGCTGCTACTGCTTTTTATTTTTTTATTTTTTGCTTTAACCCAGCCCTAGTCATTTATAGTAGCACACTACATTCTCTCTCTGCCAAACATAACTGTTTTATCCTTTATCTAGCTTATTTTTCAGAAAATATTTTCACTTTAGTGGAAACTTTCACAAATGTTGTGCAATATTTAACAAAATATAAATTGCACATGTGAAAACTTAAAATTCTTCCTATAAATGTTGAGGAATTCAAACATTGTTGGTTTGATGGGAAAAATAAAGGGGTTTCAAGACATATTGATCACAAAGAACCCAACTCTACCCAGACTGAAACCTAAGGCAGTTTTGGCATGACTCAATTGACAGCTGAGTCAGTCTCTTAAGCAGCATTAAGTATGGGTATTTCATGAAGATTACTGACCACTGGGGGGATGTAGTAAGGAATATTAAATACATTTAGTCATTTATCCCCATTTTATGTCTTGTATTTAGGCCAATATTGCTGATATAACTGAAAACGACCCCCCCAAAAAACACACTTACAGATTGATTTTATGGATGACTCAGGCAGCTTCATTTAATATACAAAAACATTTTGAAAGTACCAATGTCTTGTACGTTAGCAAAGTAGATTGCTTGTGCTGTCTCTAAACCTTCCATTTTATTTGTATATACAGTACAGCAAATAAAATATATTTAAAGAACAAGAAAGCTGGTCACACCTAAACCATAGCACCCAGGGATATGAACCAGAAACTCCAGTTAAATGATGGAGGAGGGGCTGATTGGAGTTCAGCTGGCTCCGTGTGGTCTGAGATTGGACTTGATCTGGAAAGCTGAGCCCCATTCAGACTGGAGTTCTGAATCAATGTCTCCCCCCGATGGAGAGAAGAATCCCTTCTTTTTTAGAAGAAGGAAACCCTTCTCTCTAAGGAGCATGAGAGAGGAGACTGCTGCTTTGAGTATGTTTGTTTTTTGCCTTCCTTGATTTGACTATGTAGAGTTTGTTCAATTTTTCCCTCCTTTTTTTAAATCCCCCTCCCCACACACACACACCATTCTTCCTTACACTCATGACCCTGAAGCTGAGCCCCATTCCGACTGGAGTTCTGAATCAGTGTCTCCCCCTAGTGGAGAGAAGATTATTTTCCTTTTTAGAAGAAGGAAACGCTTCTTTCTAAGGAGCATGAGAGAGGAAACTGCTGCTTTGAGTATGTTTGTAGGGAGTGCATGTGGGTAGTGAGTCATTCTGACAGTGAGCACAAAACTGAATATGGAGTGATTGTTTGAGTATCAGGGTCATGAGTGTAAGGGAGAATGGTGTGTGGTGGGGATTAAAAAAGGAGTGAAAAACTGAACAAACTCTACATACTCAAATCAAGGAAAGCAAAAAAATGGGATGGCTAGAAGAAAGAATATGTATATGAGGAGAAATAAGTTTAAGGAGGTAAAAGAAAAAGAGGGAGGAAAAGGTACACTAAGAGATGCAGTTAGCATAAAAAGGAAAAATGCAAAGGATGAAATGACATCAAGGAGAATATAGAAACTGTAAAAAAAAGCTAGTGTAAGTGTAAATAATAGTAAGTTTAAATACATCTTGACTTAATGGGAAGTTTACTCCCGAAATGTTAGAATAAATATACCTATAAAAAAGAGGTAAACCCCTGGAAGGGACAAAATATAAGACTGGAAAAGTGGGGGTGGAAATATACTGAAATTTGCCTATGGCAGCAAAATGCCTGAAGCTGGCTCCAGCTCCATTCTCTTGTATCCTAGAGATTCTAGTTTGTGTCCTTATTTTGCCCTTTTTTTTACAGTTACAAATAGGGTCTTGAGGGATAAAATTTTCTCTATGCACTGCTTCATTCCTGAACTGAAGGCAATTATTTTGTCTGTGAGGACTGCATTTAGCATTTCCCACAGGATTACTGGTGATACCTCTCCAGTGGTATCAATTTAAATTTTTTACAGTGAGGGTAATTAACCATTGGAATAATTTACCAAGGGTTGTGGTGGATTCTCCAACACTGACCATTTTTAAATTAAGATTTGGTGTTTTTCTAAAAGATCTGCTTTAGGAATTTTTTGAGGGAAGTGCTATACAGGAGGTCAGACTAGATAATCACAGTAGTCCATTCTGGCCTTAAAATCTATTAATCTGTGAATTTGCTGGATTTTTTTTCCATCTTCATGAGATGGCTGGAATGTGACTATCCCAAGAGTAGCCTGTTAAGTTTGTAATGACATAATGTACTGTCCAGAAGTTTCCTGCAGTGATGGAGCTTGGGTGGGTGTGAGGAGAGGGGGACAGAGAGTGATCTAAACGGGAGGAAGGTTTGTCCTGTGATTAAAGTACAGTACTCTGTCTACTACTCAGCCCTTGTTTCCTTTTACTCTTCTTATACGCTACACTGTGCCAATTCTTCTGCTATTTTGTGAACAAAGTCTTCAGTACAGCATCTATTAAATCAGTGCAACATCTACATGGCGTTCAAGGTACAATTAAAATTCCCTCACATAGATGGATATAGGGATATATTGGGCAGTCCAAAGATAGGTGTTTTTGAAATTTTTTTCTGTTTTAGGAGTTTAAGTCCCATTTTCAAAAGTGACTTAGAGAGTCCTGCAAAGAGACTTGGGCTTCTAAGTGCCTAAGTCACTTTTGAAAAAAATGAGACTGGCTCCTAAATCACATAAGCACCTTTGAAAATGTTATCCAAGGTGTATTTGAAAGGAGGGGAAAATCTGTTGGATGCATATGTTGTTTAAAGAAATTTTTTCCTACCTTCAGTTTCTCAAGATACTAAATTCTTCTGCCCCAGTCAACTACCTGAGTAATATATAACTGAAGAGGTGAATGACAGTAGCAACGTTCCTACTGAACTTGGGTTAAGTGAGAAGAGCAGAAAACATGCCCTGCCCAGCTCTTCTTTTACCTTTCTCATTTTCTTGTAAGTCAAGTCACAGGGGAACATGGGCATGGAAGGAGTTCAAATGCTACCTCTGACCAGTGCCTGGGCTCCCCTCCACCAGTCACATGACTAAGAAAACAGGTGGGTAGAGCCAGGGCTGTTGTGGGAAGTCCAGGAGTGGGGCTTTCTATTTAGATTAGTGGGAAAGAACTCAGCTCAGGACTCCGGTGGAAAAGGTCTGTGATAGTGGTCCAACAAGCAGCAGTCTGAGGAGGGTTGAAGGAAAGAACTTGGGGCAATATAGTATGGGTGTGGGCTGGAGGCCTGGTTTTGGGGTTCTAGCTGAGAGGCTTCTTGAGATGAGGGAGGGGAGTCTGTATCAACAGGGAGGAGAGCAGGACACCAGCTGCCTAGTGAGAGAATGGCTATTTTGTGATCCCTAAAATGATCAAGAAAGAGATTGTTGAAGCTGAGGAATGGCTGAAGGACTGTGACCATGGATTGAAATTTACTTTTTTATTTGTACTCTTTGTTTACCTCAGAAGGAGAAGACTCATTGGGTTTGGCTGAAGAATTTAAGCATTAAATTATTCCTCTACCACTGAGAGGTTGTGGATCAGAAGCCAGCTGGAAAACTGAGGCATAGCCAGACAGAAGCCTCAATACCAGAATGGGTGAGTGTCCATATTATTATGTACTGACATATTTCTTGTAACACTGTGAGGGGACAGTGTAGCTTTATTAGTTGTCTTTGTGGGGTTTTTTAATAGGCTTATCCAGCCCCCCTCATCTTCAGAATCATTATAAATTGCCTTGTAATTTATTTAGCACATAGGTATCTCTAGTCAATTATTATTAAGGTGTTTATTGCATTTGAGTACTTGCAGTTCATTTTTATGTATGAAAGTGTTGCCTGGATGTTTTAGGTATGCATATCTGTACTGTTGAATGTTTGGGTTTCTTTAATGTTTAATCTTCGCTCTGAATTTTCTGGGTTTCTGATGTTTGCTTTTTGATACACATTTCTATCCTTAATAAAAGCATACTGAATCTTTTTTTGTCTGGAAATAATCATAATTCTTGCTATGGACAGAGAGAGGAAAGGGAGAATTCAAAATCTAGATCTAGACTATTAGTCTGTAATGTATGCAATTTCTATAATGGATACCATAGTGATTCGTATTATTTAAATGGCTAGATAGCATTTATTGATCTTGGGTACTTCTAGTCTGAGGCAATGATTGGCGTTTCGTGGGGGTAGTATTTATTTTCTTCTTCTCCCTTCCCTATTTTCTCTCCTTTCTTTCCTCCTCTTCAGTGTGCTTATGTTGACAATAAGCCACTGTCAGGTGAGCTGAGGGGAATTCAGTGAGCTCCTTTGAAGGTCCTGACTTTCTCTTTGTGCCCTCATGCTGGGTGTTGTAGCCTTCCCAGTGGAGAGGAAGCTGAAGAAGGGTAGGAATCTGAGTACTTGTAGAATTTGTAATTGAATGAAAGAATCAAACTGCAGTCATGTGTAATAACCTATTTTTAAATGAGAATTTTCAGTTTCTTATATTTTAACATACCAGTGAGAATATATACCTCTATTTTAAACTAAAAACAACTTGGGACATTTAATCTGTCAGGCCTGAAACCTTCAGGTTAGTTCAAAAAGGGATGGATGCAAACCAAAATGTTGGACCCAAACTCTAAGAGCTTCAGCTCCAAGCACTCATCCAAATTTTACACCTGCGACTTATCTTTATGATGGGATAAAGCAAAACCCCAGATCTGAGCAACCTTAAACTTTGGGAGAATGGGCAGTTGAAATTAGGATCCAAATCTTTTCCTGCATCCGTATCTATTTTAAAAGACATGTTCTACAGAACCATTGCATGGAACAAAAATAGAATGTCTTTAATTATAATTTCTTCAGAAGTTTGTTAGCAGAGGGAATATATCTGACAGATCAGAGAACTGGTTCTGCAACCTTTACTTATATTGATTGAACCTGTATGCACACATGTAGTCCCCTTGAACTCAGAGGAATTGCTTCAGTAAGTACTAATCGGTATGAGTAAGATTGGGGCTTCAGGGGATTTTGCCATAGACAATAATTTTAAATTGCTTGGAATAATATTGAAGTTTTGGGGTTTCTTTTCCAATGAAGGCTTATATGATTTCTGTAGGTGTCTTCCTTCCAGATTGAGTTTTGGGGCAGAGGTCCAGAAATATCAGCACTTTTCCCATTCACAGTTCAATTTCTTCTTTCCCTGGCTGCTGCCAAAACAATTTCTCTTTCACGTATTGATACAGATACACTTGCAATGCTACTCTCCAAAACAGATCTCCTGATATCTTCTCTCCAGGTCTCACAGGCACATAATAATTAAATATGTGTGACAGGGTGTCTTCACTTTGTGGTGTTTGTGCACCTATCTTCTTTGAGTTTTTATATACATAATGTTTGCCTCTCTGGTCTTTACTTTGAATTTGAGGTTTTAGTGAACACTGAAATCTGGGGCACTGCTGAAACCCATGAGTTTCACATCAAAACTGCAGATTTAATGTGATTTCCATGTGTGCCCCAAGTTATCCCATTCTTGCTATAATCAGGGCCCAATTTTGTTGGAAAGATCTGTGATCCTTTCAAAGTCTGTAGTCTGGGTTTAAGAGTTTGTGGCAAAATCTAAAACCTGCATGTTTCATATAATTTTAGATTTCACAGCAAATAGCTTTCACAGATTTTGTGAAGTAGGGACGAAGAAAGAGGAACACCTCAATAGGAAATTGATTGTCATCTTCATGAATTGTCTATGTCTACTTTCCTTAGACAAAAGGAGAAAATGCTATGTTAACTGTCTCTAGTTCAACTGCAGTATTAAGGTACTCCTTTTTTTCATGTGATCTAAATTCTGCTCCACTGTGGCCTTCTAAACTAGAAATTCATCTACTTAAGTTCTGAGTTTACCTCTCACAGTAACAAGCATAAGAGGCATGCTGTAAAATTTATTAGAATACAAGATTGTAAGCAAACTGTAAACCAACACCTTTTGTGGGAGAGTCAGAGGACACAAACAAGGTTGTGGTGTAAAGATCCTGGGGGTGAATTCAGCCTCTGAAAGGATGAGAGTGATACAAATCACTTTTGAGCAGCCAATCCATTGCCCTCTATAACCAAGTCAGGAGTGACATTGATGGGTTATGTCAGTCTGCTACAACTAAAAGGTGGTAGTTGTAGGATATGGTAAGCTGGAGGATCTGTTAATTTTTTTGGAGAGAGATTAGGCTAAATCAAGAACCTTTCACCTCCATTTTCCCTCCAATATATACTTGCCTATAAGCCATTAGCTCCACTTGCATATTGAATTGGGTTATCACTGAAATTGATTATAGCACTGAAGAAAAGGTGATGTGCTTGTTCTTAAAATGATTAACAGAAGTAGAAGTCGGAACTGCAGACCAGTTAGTCTGACTGCTATCATAAGCAAAAGGCTGGAATTAATGAGAAATAGTAAAATACTTAGCGAAAAATTGTACTGAGTAGTAAGTGTCAATCTAGAAGTACTGATGATAAATCTAGTTTCATTAATTTGATTTTTTGTTGGAATAACTAATTTAATAGATGAAGGGAGATCAGATTATTCAATTTATCTTTATTTTAGCTAAGAATCTGGTAACCTATCTCACAGGAAGCTACTAAAGTCAAGAGTATTGTACTTCACTGAGGAAATGGATTGATATTAGGCTGTAAGGTAAATGGAATATAATCCTCCTACAAAAGGTGACAAATGGCAGTTCTCATAAGGCTCAGAACTCGGACCAGTTCTAATTAACATTCGTTTCAGAAATAGGTTTACAATGTATGAGATCAAATATGGTGATGACACAAAGATATGAGATGTGGTATATAATTTAGAGGATATTGCCGTAGCTCTGGTCAATAGCTTTGGTGAAAATAATCCTGCACAATGTATATTGAGCTTTTCTTTGCCCTAGCCAAAACCAGTAGGTTGTAACCAGTTGTCCTGTTGAATAAGAAAATGAGTTTGGTTTGGCAAGTGTACATGACAAAATGACAGTCATAGGGCTGTTACCTATCCCTTGTTCTGGGCGTCTGGTTTTACATTGTTGCTCTCACACCAAGCACCCAGAATGATACATGAACCTTAAAAAGGCTCAGAAGTTTCATTTGGCTAAGAACCCTACATAATCCAAATGCCTATGCAAACCCTCAGCAGCATGGAGTATGAAACAACCAGATGTGTGTGGAACAAAGCAAAGGAAGAATATCAATCTGTCCTTCATCTCTGATGTAAGTCTGGTACTCTGGTGTAGCAAGCCATGTAAACTATCCCAGCAGCTCACACTCCACACCAGATGCTTGGGAAAAAGCTTCTTTAAAGCTACATTGTCTGCTTACAGCCATCTGTTTAGACTTTGAATACATGACCGGTACAGACTGCACCAATAGCCTCTTCAGGCTCGGATAATAACTTCCCCAGTGACTTGGTCAAAGTAAAGCTGGCTTTAGGTAACACATAGTTACCTGAAATGGAAATGCACATTCTGGCCCAATTCTCTAGTAAATACCATGAGACTGCAGTGCACTTTGGGTAAAGGGCATGCATCATTTTCCATGTGCTTCCTTACCAGAATGTAGTGTGTGATACAGTTGGCTGGGTGAAGCCAGACACATTATGCAGCCAAGTAATTGGATATCTGATGCTACTTACAGGAATATTGAGATGGGAAGTATCGTTTAGTTTTAAACCTCAAGTTCTATGTACCAGTCAAGTAGCACAGCCAAGATTTTTAAATACAGATCAGCAGTAGCTCTAGGGAAACTAAGTTATTAGATTCTACTTGTCTGTGAATGAGTCTTTGGAGTTCTTGGACTACAAGAAAAGGAGCGATGAGGTGGTTTTTCCCCTCAAGCATTTTAGGGAAAAGTGTTCCCAGAAGTGATCTTCTATGTTCTTTCAGCCTGAGGTCCAAAGGCCTTTCCTAAAACCATAGATCTTATCAGGTGTAGATGTACGCAACACTAAGTGCAGACCTAGTTCCATATAAGTAGTATTAAAGACTTTAGAATTAAATCTTTAAAACTCTGATTTAGGATGAAATTGCAAGTAAGCTTTCAAAACTGCCTAACTTAAAGCAGAGACTGCTCAGTAATGTTTAAAAAAACCTGCTAGATGTGCTGCTTAAGAGAGCTTAAAGAGCTGTTTGACTCTCTGCTTTTTTAAAAAAACCCTCAATAAACTTAACAGAACAATAAAATAAATGGTCTGTGAAAGGTTCACTACATCTAACAGAACTGCTCATGGAAAATGAAGGAGCCTTAAATATGAAAGTCATTTCCTTCTGTCACAATGAGACAGTGTAATTTATATCTAAATAAGTGAATGCTCTTTTTAAAAATATAGGTTAATATTTTTTTCTCAGTCTATTGAAATTATTAGCAGATTAGAATATCCATCCCCCACATCTTCTCCCCCTTCCACTATCGACCTGGGCTTTCAAATATACTCCTGATGCTTCTTGTTCCTTATTTTTTTTAAAAAGTGCAGTGTTCCCATTGCCAACGTAATGATGAAAACAGTGCTAATTATTTTTTAAATATATAATATCTATTTTTTCTTTCCATTGGAGAGTCTCCTATTTGTTTAATTTCTCACCGGATTTGTTGAAGTTGCTTGCCAGCCCAAGTACTAACCCTTTGTTTTCCCACCATGTTTTTCCTTTAGCTATATAGCTCTATATTTATTAACTGTTCTTGTGCTCTCAGGTAGGTTTATGAATGATTGGACAAGTGAAACTTCCAGTTTGTTTGTTCTAGTCAGTAGAGACATTTTAATAACATACATTGGTAGTGTGTGAAAGCCCACGTTGTCATGATATACAGTATTTAAATTCTTAAAAACATCCAAGTTATACAAAGGTTACAAAGACATGAGATCAGAGGACATAGTTCTTTCATGATGTATACTGGATGTTTGCACAGGAGGCAGTGTGTTGTGAAGAGTTAGATCAAGCATGCAACCTTTACTCTACCCTCTTGGGAAAGTATGTCATCATAGATTGGTGGCCAAGTATCTGTGCAGTAAATCTGTGCAACTACCTATGCTGAATCTAGGAGCAAGCCTCCTAGCCAAGGTCCACAGACTTGTTCCAGCAGACTAAAATTAGATGTGCAGACGTTATGGCACAGGCTAGAGCCCAGGTTCTCAAAGTAATGTTCCCTCCCTATCTTCAGGCTTCAGATCCCGACCTGCAATGTCTACACAGCTACTTTTAGTGCACAAGTGTGAGCCCCCACTGGTCTATCAACCCGGTCTGGGAGTCTTGCTCTCACGCACAGTGTAGACATATCCTAAGGGATCCAATTTGGTGGTTCTTATTTGGGCAGATCTCTCACTGGATTCAATGGGGACTGAGTAAGAATAGTGGTATCTGGTGACTGGCCTGTGAAAAAACATACAGGTTTATTGATAATTCAGCCTTTCTCCTGATTCCCCTTTTCCTTCTTAAAATACTCCATATTTTTTCAATACTTTCCTGTCACTTTGCCGCTCTGAGAAAATAGAATCAGCATAGTTTGAGTCTAATTCTGCAACACTTTTTCATGTTGAATAGTACTTATTTATGTGAGTAGTTCCACTGACTTTCAGAAATAAGCATTAAAGAAATGCCATGATAGCTGCATGGCCATCTCACAATAGTGGAGCAAGACCTTTTAAGAAATTAGCCACCTATATACTTGTAATTTCTCTTCTAGCAGTTGCTCTGCATGCTGGATACGAAAAGGCATTTAACATTTGCTAAAACACAGTTAAGATTGGTTTAAAAATAGTGAATATGCTATACTAAACGTTATAGTTTTGTGTAAAGTTTATTTCAACAGTTTTTGGTTTTGATTTTTATCTGTAATATAATCAATATATGCGTCAAACTTTCTACGTGAATCAAATCAAATGCTTTTGAGTGCCTGGGAATGAACAGTGTCAAGAACAGAAGTGATAGAAATCTAAAAATACTCATGCCTGAAGAAGTTCCAGCCATGGTAGAACCAAAGAGTACTGTTTTCTTCATGTTCATGGTTTTTGTATGTTTTTTAGCCAGGTTTGTGTATTTCTTTTTCCACTTCTAGAAAAACATCTTGTGCTAGAGAACATATTTATTATCTGCATACAGGTATATAAGTCTGTAATGAATAGATAGGGAGCATTATTGTTTTATCTATATCTATCACAGCCTAATGGGATACCTCCATTAGCAGAATTTAAGATTTGAGTCTCTTACAATCTCCTCTTCCCCCTGCCACACACAACCATCTACTTTCAGCCTGATTTTTTTTTTCTAGAGTTTGGGGGTGGAGAGACATGGAAATCAAACAGCGCAAGCTGAATTCTGGGGGTGGGAGGAAAGATAACTTACAGCTATTAATTCAAATTCCAAGCAGCTGTTTTACCTTTTTTGTGCCTGTCTTCTTATTAACATTTATTTGCACAAATCATTTGCTCATGGCTTTTCTCAACTTAGATGTCTGTATTCATGTGTGAATGAAGGTATTTGTGTGCAACACTATCTATTAATCTGTTTATAAAATTTCTGTCATCTATGTGGCTTACGTGGCCAATCACATCACCAACCACAAAGAACAATTATTAAACACTATCTGCCCAAATATTTGTCAAGTATTTATGAATAGCAAATACATTCACAAAAATCAGGATGGCTTATCAGTATGTCCTTTCTACCTCTCTGTATCTAATCAAATCCAGGTCTGGGGAAAAGTAGGATATGGGACCAATGTCTTCCTTACTTTCTGTTCTCTTTGGGGTGGAATGTACCCCCAGAAATAGATAGGAGAAACTATTCCTTGTTTTTAAGGCTTTTGTCTGGCTGCTGAATGGAGGATGCAAGTGGAGAAAAGGTTTCTTATGCTACCTCATTCTCTTCCCCCTTCTAACTCTCCTTCCCCCTGTCCCCCTTCTCAGGCGGGAAGCCCCAGCCTACTGCTGAGTTGTTAGTTGACTCTCATAATGAGTATGCATATTTACATTTGGAGGATTTGTAATATTTCCCAGATTTGAAGTTATTTTTATCTTGAATGCCTCTGCTTCTCCTGTGATAGTAGTGCTTGTGGTTATTAATTTTCCTTTTAATTATTTTCATCATATGACAAATTTGACCTCTTTTCTCGAGCATTCAGTACAACACACAGCCTGAAGTGCGGTGATTAAGGAGCAGGCCAAATGTCATTAGTATGTGTAATAAAAATAGATAGAAACAGATTGTTGCCCTGTTTTTTAATTTGTGTTGACATATGAATGTGTTGCATAGAAGTGGTTCACTTTTATTAGTTAAATCAAACTGTGTGCTATCTGCATAGAAATATTAATTGAACATCTTTTATAAAAAGAATTCATATATGTTAGAGCTAAATATTTGAGACAATATTTGGGTTATTTTTAAGTGCCAGATTCTGCAAAGACTCATGCATAGCTTAACATTATGTGGACTGCTTGGAGTATTTAATTTTAAGTGTATGAACAAGTCTGCAAGAATTGGGGCTGATTCTGTACAGTGATTACCTGTAACACCTAGCACTACATTTTGATAATTAAACCTTAGTATTTGCAGTATACACTAGATATTCCCTATAGTAAATAGGGTTACCTCAATATTTTTTCTATCTAGCTACCTAAAACAAATTTGCAAGTTCTAAAGAGCATGTGTATTTGTAGGATGATTCACAATTATGTTATAACTTTTTAAACTGAGAACAGTTCGGCTGGGAAATCTTGTAGTAATATCTTAGGGGAGGGTCTCTGAGATGCTATCTCAGGAGGCAATTACAGTGACATTGTCTTAGCATATTTGTATTGGGAACAGTCTATACTTTCTCAGATTCTCATCTGGCTGAGCCACTGATTTGTCTGTTCTTGGACATGTGCTTGATCTGTTTTGTCTATCAATCCAAAATTAAAAAAAAAACAAATCTGTACTTAAAAAAGATTCTGCCTCTCGGCTAATCATCCCTGGGTGAATGAATTGCTGAAGCATAAATGGAAGAAACTAAAATTAACGGGTAGGATTCTCACTCCTGCTCCAGCCTACTTAATGCCATGCGAAAGGGCCAGAGTAACATATAGTCCTTGTTCCTTTTGTGCCGAGACTGCCATAAGGCTGCATTCCAGTGCTTCCCCTACCACCACCACCACAGGTTCTGGTATGCTCATACAAAAATTATTCCATTTGTTTGCATGGGCAGTTGCATGACAATGTGTGCATCTAATGCATACAGCAGTATAGGTATGTAGAAAACCACTCATGCACGTCTTCAGGATTGCAAATTTGGTGCCCTGTTCTGCCGCTTGGACACAGGAGTGTAATTCTTGGGAACAATACTACAATCTTGTTTTATTGTATGTTTTTTTAAGTATAGTTAAGAATTTGCAGTTTCTAGTTGTGGTGCTTCCAGACAAATAAGTAAAGAAACTTGACTATTCCTAGTATTTAGCATTCAAATGTTTATTCTGTTGCCTATTATAGAAATTTAATGGTCACAAAGTTTTCTGTGACTAACACAATTGCTTTTATTTTAAACTTTCAGGAATAGGAGTCTGATACAAAACCCATTGAGGTCAATAGAAAGACTCCATTGATTTCAGTACGCTTTAGATCAACACATTGGCTTCTTCTTTCATGGCCTGACTTTATTTTTTTTCTCCAGCCTTGATTAGACTTCCAATAGTTCAATACAGCGCTAAACTGACATACAATCTGTTGATTTCAGTTACTTTAGTGGAAGTTGCATCCATATATCTAAGGACTGTTTCATCATAATTAAGTAGTGAATATGTTCCCTTGTTAACCAGATTTGGGAAGGCTCTAATATTAGTTGACTTGCTTATGGAAAGGGAGTAAATGGAAAAGAAGTAATAAAGGGAGCATAAAGGAGACAGGCAGAAAAGGAGGCCTCATTATGCTATAGAAACACATATTGTAGAGAGACATTGTACCTTAACCAAAGAGGTGGCACTCTAAAAAAGAGAAACAGCCAGCCATGTACAGGCAAAATTACTGGGGTGACAACAGTCACCTATTTTAGTTCACTTTTTTTCTTTGTTTGTATGTATGTATCTTTATTATTATTATGGGTGTGGGAGGGGGAATAGAAAAAGGGGTGTGAAAATGAGAACGAAGAAGTGGGAAAGAGGAGAAAATATAGGAATTTGAAATTCACATGGAAAAATTGAAGGATGGTAATGTTTGGATAATAATTTCCCTTCGTACATTGCATTTTGGGATTCTAATGCTTAAATTATGTGTGTTTGCTTATCCTTTACACTATATTGTGACAACTGTTTTTGAATAAGATAGTGACTATTTTCACAGCATGTGTTTTTTGTTTCACTAGTCATTCAAACAAGTGCATTCCATTCAAAGCAGCTTTCAGTGTTTGTTTTATTTCACCATATTCAATCTGCTGTTAGACTGTACTGTAGCATGCTGGTCTATAATGCTTTCAGCATTTTTGTTTATATACAACTTTCATGCCTCCTGATTGTTGTTTTTCTTTGCTGAAAATATAACAAAACTTAACTCGTGTCCCAGTAGTTAAATGACTCATTATTCAACACTAAAATTTTCCAGTCAGAATATTTTATTTATGGTATTAAGCTAATGAAAAAGATAGTCACAATCTATCATTTGGAGCTAGTTAGGGGCCCAGTTAGCATATAAAATTAATCAGATTAGTTTGTGCTGACTAATCAGATTTCTTCCTTCTGAATATCATTGTCATTTTAGTAATAAGAGATAATGCCTTCCGGTGTTTATATAATGCCTCAAGTGGTGGTAGGAAGCCAAAGTCTGATAGGGATTTAACTGTACAAGAAATGCAAAAATTTCTCTGGACGAGTACTGATGGATGATATCTTATTGAGATGATATGCGATATTTATATATGAATATAATGTAACCTGTAAAATCCCGGTAACATGGACTATTAGCAGTGCTTGCATTCACAATTTTTCTAAAGCTATTTCCTAAGTATTGTTACATGAATATTTTATCAAGTAAAATGAAAGTTGTGCGATTTCTCTTCACCCCCTTCTCTATTTAAAGATTTTTAAAATTACCTTTCTGTCAATTCTGTTTTAAAAACATTATTTAAAATGTGGTATAATTGGACAGCTATTTGGTTTCCTAAGGGAACTATTTTACTGCAGTTATAACCTCTTCAGCTGTAGGCTTGCCAGATCTCACAAACTAATCAAACTTAACCGGAATTGGGGTATAATGCCTCAAAAAAAGTCCAGTGTACTTACTGTCTTGTTGGTGATATCAATAAGTAGTACACTTTGCTTTGAATCAGTATGGAAACAATGTTCAAGCATAATACTGAGGATAACTATGATAGTGGTGCCTTTAATTTTTTTTAATGAGATACAAAACAAAAATCCTGATGGCTTGTGGTTGTTGAAGACCACAGCGCACTTCTTTCAAGTGTTAGAGGTTAGTGCCAATATCTTGGTCCTACTGTGGCTACCTTCTGCCTACATTCCTCCTTCAGTTTCAATTGGTCAATGTATTCTTCTTTGCTGCTTCTCCAAAAGTATGTTGTGTTTCTGTATACTGTCATTTAGCAGCCATGTCCTTTCACAGAACTGGCTGTATGGTTATGATAGTGAGTAAAATTATCCCTATATATAAAAAGGGAGGAGTAGGAGAGAAATGGAGTCCTTCTCCTGCCTTATTTTTCACAATACAAGGCATTATCAAATAGAGTATATTGTTAATTAATCATCTAAAGTTTTTGAGACATTCAGAGAAGCCCCCAAAAGTTCTGATCCTAATTTGAATTTTATCCACACTTTAACCAGTTTGAACATACAGACCAAATTGAGACTAATGTACTGAGGATGAAATTCTTGGGGTAGATGCCACTCACAATGCAGATCTACCATCTATGCCTCATGGAAAAGAATTAAAATAGCCTTAAATAATGGAGCAGTTTGTGCAGCCCGCTTGTATGAAATGAAGTGTACCCTGAACTATTGGCCTACCCTTGTACGCGTTTATATAATCAGCAGTATTTATGTGTAACGGGGATGAAAGAACAGAAGCTTGTAGTAGTATATAGAATCACAGGACTGGAAGGTACCTTGAGAGGTCATCTAGTCCAGTCCCCTGCACTCATGGCAGGTCTAAGTATTCTCTAGACCAGGGGTGGGCAAACTACGGTCTAGGGGCTGGATCCAACCTCTCAGGGCTTTGGATTTGGCCCGCGGGATTGCCACCCCCATGACGCTGTGGGCCCCGCGATGCCCAATCCCCCAGTGGGAGGGTGGGGGCAGAAGGCTCCACACGCTGCCTTTGCCTGTGGGTACCTCCCTCAAAGCTCCCATTGGCCGGGTACCTACAGGAAAGGGCAGCACACGGAGCCCTCTGAAGCTATCCCCCAGGGGCTGCAGAGACTTGGTGCTGGCAGCTTCCCGGAGCAGCGTGGGACCAGGGTCAAGGCAGGCAGGCAGGTAGGGAGCCTGCCCTGGCCCCGGTGCATGCCGCTACCACCCCGGAGCCATTCCAGATAAGCAGCGCCGGGCCAGAGCCCAAACCCCTCCTGCACCCTGCACCCAAACTCCCTGCCTTAAGTCCCCTGCCTGCACCTCTCCTGCATCCCAATCCCCTTCCCTGACCCCCTCGTACACTCCACACCCATCCTCTGCCCCAGCCCCTTGCCCTGAGCAACCCCTTGCCCTGCCCCAAACCCTTGCCCTTCCTGCACCTTGCACCCTCTCCAATACCCTGCACTCCTCCCGCACCCCAACCGCCTGCCCCGGCCCTATATTCATGGCGCTGCATACAATTTCCCCACCCAGATATGGCACGCGGGCCAAAAAGTTTGCCCACCCCGATCTAAACCATCCCTGACAGATGTTTGTCAAACCTGCTCTTAAAAATCTCCACTGATGGTGATTCTGCAAACTCTCTAGGCCATTTATTCCAGTACTTAACCACAATGAGCAATTGAAACTGAAAATGGTTTTGTTTCTGAAAATACCAACATCAAAGTAATGACAAATACTAGCAGATAAGAATATGGCTCTAAGTTACGATTAATGCATCACCTAAAACATGGATTTTTTTTGTCATAATTGTTGCTTCATATTTTTCTATTTTAGTTTTAGTATGTAGGAGAAACTTTCTATGATACTACATTTTAAAAATTCCTTAAGGAACCAATTCAAAGAGGTACTACATAGAACTGTGTGAAATTTTTTAACCAAAACATTTTTCAGTGACACTAAAATATTAAGTGAATTTATGTTGGCTTCACCAAATTGCTTCAGTTGAAGGGGAAAGAAACTTAAAAAAGGCCAAAAGTGAAACATTTTGTTTCAAATAATAATAAAAAAAGTTATTTTAGGAAATGCTGAAAATACTTCCTGTTTAGAAATCTGTTTTAAATGTATTAGAAATATTACATGTTTGAAATCAACACAGTTCATTTCAAATGAAACATTTCATTAATCCAAAACAATCTTTCTTTCTACTGGAATTGCCAGCAAACAGAAAAACCTATTATTCGCCCAGCTGTAGTACTGTACTAAGCACCTCCTCTGAGGTACTAAACTGCCCTAATTTTGATGGATTTTAGTTAGCATTGAAAGCACTCAGCACCTCACAAGATAAGATAAAATTATTGTGTATTCTATACCTAGGTCATCCCAAAGGCATGTATTAAAGGCTGAGAGCTAGTTATTCCTTACTTCTTTTTTCACGCAATATAATGCAATCTATTTTCTTCAAATACTGTGATATCATATTAAGATAATGTAGACTTGTCTGTTCACAGTTGTTAGGAAAAAATGGGTTGTCAGCTATGATACATCTTGCCTAGCTGCTATAACCTATATTTTAAAACAATAATACCTGTACGTTTTATTGCAGGAATATATTATGTATGCAAGCTGGATGGGAATTTGAAAAATATATGAATGAGCTAAGGGGAGATGTTACATCTTGCTGGCTATACACCCTGGATTTAAAGAACATTCTGAAAGCCATCTTATATTTAAATTACTCTTTGTAATGAAATGTTCATTTTTAAAAAAATATATGTTTATCATTAAGTTCAGGCAGCGCTAATAAGTTAAACCACCACTTGCTCAGGACATCTTTTAACCAATGCAGTATATGCTTTCTAGTACTGTATTAAAATTTTAAGTCCATGAGCTAAAAATGGCTTTTTTCTTTATAGTAACTTACTTTAAAATGAGATCATATAGAAGGCCTTTTATTTAGAAAAGAGTAGAAGTCATCATAAAGAGAAACATCTGTGAAATTTCCATTCTGGAGTGCTGAGCATGGGCTACGTGGGGAGAGGGGGAGGAAACAAACAGTTTATTACTTAAAGGGTAGTAAAAGTACTGTATGCATGTTCTGAATGTTTATGAAATGATAACCTTTAATCACAGAAAAGTTGCTCCTGAAACATAGGTGGACTAGGGAGTTGTCTAGATTAAGAGACTAGATCCCACAAGTCAATCTTTGTGTTCTAAGTAACTTATTTATTACTGTTCTGCTCTTACTTGATTCTTTTTCAAATCTTATCACCGGCCTATCAGAGGACTGTACTTCCATTCTACAGATTGTGACACTGAGGCTGTATCTCGATTCACTTGCATTTCATTCACTCATCCATTTTTTATTCTTTAATATCTCTGTCCCTTTTCCATTCATTCCATACGATACGTATATTGTCAGTTGTTCTTTTTGCCACATGCAATATATTAGAGAAGATTTCTGTACTATGTTAAATGACATTCCTTTATCAACTTAGCCCCAGGATCTGCAATATGGTTGTGTTGTTTCTATTAATAACAGTGACAGCTCATCAGTTTGTGCAGGTGATCAAGTTTGAGAATGCAGTCCTCCACTTGCCAGTTTGAGGGTTAGATGGGCCATCAGGGGAAAGACTTCTCTGGAGTCCTAGCCAGCATGAAATCCTTCTTCTCCCCCACTCCCACGAGACCTGTGCATGGGCAGGGCTTAGGCAGAACTTGGGGGACCAAAATTACCATCCTTATACCCCTCATTGGCCCTGCAGTCTATGAATGAGCCACTACATTGACCCAATGACACCTCTACAAAGGGAGGGCAGGTTATATTGCTGTTTCTGGGCAAGGACTACCATGTTTTTCTATGCCCCACCTTCCCTTTCCTTAGGTTCCCTTTCTGTTCCTTCCTGGTGTCAAGTATCAGGAGGTAGCCATGTTAGTCTTTATCCACAAAAACAACAACGAGTCTGGTGGCACCTTAAAGACTAACAGATTTATTTGGGCATAAGCACTCATGGGTAAAAAAACTCACTTCAGATGCATGGAGTGAAAATTACAGATGCAGGCATTATATAACGACACATGAAGAGAAGGGAGTTACCTCACAAGTGGAGAACTAGTGCTGACAGGGCCAATTCGATCAGATCACTCCCAATAATAGATGAGGAGGTGTCAATTCCAGGAGAGGCAAAGCTGCTTTTGTAATGAGCCAGCCACTCCCAGTCCGTATTCAAGCCCAAATTAATGGTATTAAATTTGCAAATGAATTTTAGTTCTGCTGTCTCTTTTTGAAGTCTGTTTCTGAAGTTCTTTTGTTCAAGAATAGTTACTTTTAAATCTGTTATAGAATGTCCAGGGAGACTGAAGTGTTTACCTACTGGCTTTTGTATGTTACCATTCCTGATGTCCAATTTGTGTCCATTTATTCTTTTATGTAAGGACTGTCCAGTTTGGCCAATGCACATGGCAGAGGGGCACTGCTGGCACATGATGGCCTATATCACAATAGTAGACATGCATTTAAGAATGCTTGATAAAGATCTTGTAGGTGTTTGTCTCTGTCTGAGGGACTGAAGCAAATAAAGACCTAGGCAATCCCTCAGACAGAGACAAAGTGCTGGAGATGTGGTCTTCATGCGTCTCTTGTACGTGAATCCTGTGTGTCTAAATACCTGCTAAAGCAATTCACTTTATTACAAGGTATAGATTAATACCAACTACTTTAACTAGTAAAGTAACTTGCTATCCACATTCTATTCTAACTTTCCTGTGGACTCTGCCACATTCTGGGATGTAAATCAGACCACTAGGGGGTTGTATTCCATCAGTTCCACAATTTGGGGGGTCATATATTGCTTTGCTGTTGTAACTCCCATCCTGGACCTCTCACAAACAACCTACCAATGTGCAGATCATACCCTGAGTGTCTGTATATGGCAGGTCTGACCCAGGACCCTGCCAGCAACACTCCAGTCAAAGGCTGGCTTCCACCAGTCTTGATTACTAGTTGCAGGGTGACTCAAACACATTCCCAGGTCCAAATTTCCCCCAAAACTTGTGTTCTATGCTGTATAGCCCTCTCTTGAACAGTTCAGGTATATTAAAGGTGCATTGCCCCTGTAAAGGGTCTATAGTCAATAGTTTGCAACTTTTGCTGGAGTTCCCAAACAGTTTAATTTAAATACGACACTGGATTGGTTTAGATTAAACATGTAACTAGTTTATTAACAAAAGAAGATAGGCTTTGAAATGAAATTAAGCATCAGATATTAAAGTCAGGTGTGTAGTGTAGAAATAGTGTGTGGGATGTGAATACAGTGGTGCTTTTGATCACAAGCTACTCCATGGTAACAGTGGGAGTTATTGGCTTGTGTGTGGAATTTTAAGGTAGCTTTATTTCTGAAGTAAGCTGATGTGGGTTTTTTTGGGGTGGGGTGGGGTGCGTGAACAATAGGAGCATATCATCCTGATCATTTTTGACTTGTCATCATTCAAAGCCATTGTTTCCTGCATTTCTAAGACACTTAACATTTTTACTTTGTCTCGGGTGTCTCTAACTGTGTCCCTCACTGCAGTATATAGTCCCTAAATACAAAAATAAGTCCTATTATATTTTTTTATGCAGTGTTGTAGCTATGTTGGTCCCAGGATATTAGAGAGAGAAGGTGGATGAGGTAATATCTTTTTTTGTTTGTTTGTTTGTTTTTGGTAGGTTTTTTTGGACCAACTGCTACTGGGGAGAGAGACAAGCTTTCAAGATGCACAAATCTCTTGTTCAGGTCTGGGAAAGGTAAAAGAGTGAATGGGTGCAATCTCCTAGCTAGCTAAAAGTGGAGGAAAACCTAATATATCTTGCTGCAGTTGCTGCTTTTATCCAACAGAAGTGATTAGTGCAATAAGATACTAGGACATTGTACTAATTTGATGCTCTGAGGATGATGTCCTTAATGGTTTGTGAAGTCAACATTCCCACCAGCTCCTCAGTGTTTCTTCTTCCTACCCACATCACTTCCTTCTTATCTAGGTTAAAGTTGTTAATGTCAGCCACAATTGGGTTCTGGAATGGCTTTGTGAAAAACACTTTCTGCACTGCGTATGTATACAGCATACATTGACTCCATCGTTGTCTCTTTCTTTCACCTTCTCATTAAGCTCATTCTCCCTTGTGATTTAAGACAGGTTTTGAACACTATGCTCCACAGGAATAGTGGTGTTTGTAAATAAAAAGGCTCTGCTAGAAGGATATTGTGACCCATTTAAGTGACGTGTAGTGTATATGTGATTTTTTTTTTTTTAAATATCAAGTTCTAGCCACGTCTGACTTGTATTGCAGCATATCAGGCCAATATAACATATTTGTCATTGTATTGTTTAACCGAAATAAAGTCTGTGTGGTGTCTCTTGGGCTTGGTCTACACTATGCGTTTAAACCGATTTTAGCAGCATTAAATCGATTTAACGCCATACCCGTCCACACTACGAGGCCCTTTATATCGATATAAAGGGCTCTTTAAATCGGTTTCTGTACTCCTCCCCAACGAGAGGAGCAGCGCTAAAATCAGTATTACCATATCGGATTAGGATTAGTGTGGCCGCAAATCGACGGTATTGGCCTCCGGGCGGTATCCCACAGTGCACCAATGTGATCACTCTGGACAGCAATCTGAACTCAGATGCAGTGGCCAGGTAAACAGGAAAAGCCCCGCGAAATATTGATTTTCATTTTCCTGTTTCCTGTCCGCTGTAATCTGATCAGCACGGGTGAGCTGCCTAGTCCCAAATCCCAAAACGACGCTCCAGCATGGACCGTATGAGATAGCTGGATCTGATGATCGCTTGATGTTATGGGGAACAAATCTCTTCTTATCAAAGCTCCGGTAACAGGAAGACGAAATGCCACAAATGTTTGAAAAAACAATCTCCAGCACACTTAGCTCTGGCTGCAAGCGTAATGGGAAGGCCAGAGCTCAAACTTATGGACGTCATGGAGGAGAGAGCTGTATCTAGCACTCCAGCCTATCCCACAGCCACAGCAGTCTCTCAAACTATTGCATTCTTGGCTGAAGCTCCCAATGCCTGTAGGTTCAAATACATTGTCCAGCCGTGGTCAGGACTTGAGCTCGTCAATTTTTGACTCTCCCCCTCTTGTGTAAAGTAGAAAGGGAAGAAAAATTCTTGACTGCTTTCAATTGTCACACTCTATGTCATCTGAATGCTTGCCTTGGTATAGACTAGCGTATGCTTTGCGGAGCAGTGAAAGAGCAGTAGCCACTCTCTTCCCCTGCGCCCAGTGGCAGACGAGTGCTGAGTAGGACTGGTACCGTCCTTGTTATCAACCGTGAGTGCTCCTGGGGGGATTCGAGCGTTAGGCTGGCAGGTGGGCGCCTGTGGGGTGAAAATAGGAATGATCGTCCGGTCAATTCCAGGAGATTGGTACAGAACGGCTGGTGACCTCCTTATCATAGCAACTGGGGGATAGCGTCCATCAGCCCCCTTCCTTTCCTGTGTAAAGAAAAGATTTTGTCCTGCCTGGACTGTCAATTGAGCAGCGGCATGCAGCTCCTTACCCGCACCGCTGAACTGTCCCCTGAACCTTACTGTCATACGGCGGGAGCTGTCTCCTCCTCATTTTATGCCTAAACAGAATAACATCTGTTTCTTTTTTTATTCCTGCATTCTTTTTATTTCATCACACAAATTGAGTCGGGGACACTGCCTATCGGCTAGCCCTCAGGAACCCGTATGGGGACCGCCCACGAGAGGATACCTGCAAAACGGGTGGGGTTCGTCCCCTTCTTTGTGTGCATGTGGCAGCCCCCGGGTGGATGGCATGTAGCTCATCATTTCTCGCAGCAAATCTGGACACGTTTCCGGAGCTTTGCGCGTGTCTATCTGTGCCACCTGGTTTCGTCTCAAGTTGCACTTGCCCTATATTCTAGGAGAGACGAGATGTCAAGTTAGAAAACCATAAAGAGGGATTTGAGCACTTGGGGAGTCATTCCCGAGTTTTGCCTTTGCACCCCTGGCGATCCCTCTAGCCAGATGCGAAAGTGCTGTTTAGGGCACCCATGGATAGGCGAGCAGAAGATCCAGACGACAAAGATAACCGTCATCTCAATTGCCAATTGTACATTGGTCAGCAGACGGACAGAACGACTGATAACAATCGTGGTTTTGTGACCTTGGAGCTCCAGCGTTTGAAGCTTGCTGTATCTATCGTTGACAAATATAGTCATAGGATGAATACTCGCTTGTAACACTGAGTTATCGGCGTTCTGTCCGTTAGCATCCATAGTAACATCTGCGGACAGTAAAAAGAAAAAAGAAAGAAAAAAAAAAGAGTGAACGGCTCCATGGTTGCCGTGCGATATGAGCGTGTCTGAACTTTTTCCGACAGGGCAATCCAGGGAAAAAGGGCGCAAAATGATTGTCTGCCATTGCTTTCCCAGAGGAAGGAATGAGTGACGACATTTACCCAGAACCACCCGCGACAATGATTTTTGCCCCATCAGACACTGGGCTCTTAACCTAGAATTCTAAGGGGCGGGGGAGACTGTGGGAACTATGGGATAGCTACGGAATAGCTACCCACAGTGCAACGCTCCGGAAATCGACGCTACCCTCGGACCATGGACGCACACCGCCGAATTAATGTGCTTAGTGTGGCTCCATGCACTCAACTTTATACAATCTGTTTTATAAAACCGGTTTATGTAAAATCGGAATAATCCCATAGTATAGACGTACCCTTGGGTTAGGTTTACCCTGGCTTGTTCATGAAAGTGCACATAACTTGGTTAGGCTTATTGCCTGACATCTCTGTGAGACAGCAAGGTCTGCTGCTCCAGGAAGAATTAATTCTGGGTGACTTCAGTATTCCCTCAGGAGTCCTATCAGGAAATGAGTTTTAATTTCCACCAGAGAGGCTCTGTAGAAGCCCCCCAGCATAGGCTATATCAGGGACGCCGCACTGAATCAGTGCTGGGCTCCTACTCCAGTAAAACTTGCATGCATTTTTAGGGATGTTCTGGGCCACTGCTGGCTTTTCACTACCATGCTACCAAACAGCCTTGTAAAGCTGTAACAACCTCTTTGGAAAAGAACATGTTGTTCTAATAATGCTCAGTAGCCTCAACTCCTTCTCTGTAGTTTAAATTAACACCATTCTCTCTACTGGGTCTCTGTTTGCATCTTCTCTATCCACTTATTGTAGAGAGAGTAAGTGGGGACCTGTAATCCATATCATCAATAAAAATGAACTAATGAAGTCTAGACATAATAATCTCACATTATCATAAGAAAGCTCAGTGAGATTTAAGATAACAGAGTAATAAACCCCTGAAAATTGGGATTTAGCAAGGAAATGCCAACAGAGCTTGAAATATATCATCATAATCCCAGTGGTACAATGCAGTGTTTAGTGAATCAGATGTTACTGATAAAATAAAGTAATATAAAATTTGGGTTTTGATACGCTAGTAAAAGTTATGTGCAGGAATAGAAATTTAGTGATTTTGTGCCCCCATCGGTTTGTATGTAAACTTTGTTCAGAGCATTTAAATGGCCAGAAGTGTAATATTGCTATGTAAAAGTGGTGTCAGTGTAATCCAACGACTTTATGAATTATATCTTTCCGTAAGTAAGGTCAGAACAGGAGTGATGGAGGACCATTGCTCTGTAACAGCTGCATTATAGTCTCAGATCCCTTCAAGGTTTGACTGGATGTAATTTATGGGAGATTCAGTAGGGCTAGAAGGGGAAAAGAATCTTCCCACTTGTTTTATCACTTTCAAGGCAAAAAATATGCTTCTTCACATACCCCAGTTTGTCAAAATACCATCTCTTCCCTTCAGCCCACAATTGATTGTACTCAATTTCCAGTCACCCATTAAGTAATTGCTGCTGCCTGTGTGGGAGTGTTGTTCTTAGGAAGCAACAACCAGTATCAACCACCACTAATGATGACATTTCTTTGAAAGGAAACCTTGTGGAACGTTTTATCTTTTCAATAATAATGGGTGGATTGAAGTCTCACTAGACTACTTGTGAAATTTATAAGGTTTGAGAAGGTCTCCATCGCTACTACTAACATAAACTAATGAGGACACTTCTTGTAAATTTTAATCCTGGTGCATTCTGCCATTGGCTGCGTAACAGAAGTTGGCTATCTCCTAGACAACTGTTAGGTGTTTACAAGTGGGAGTTCTTGTGATATCTCAAAGGTCTAAATACAACCATTTGTTTGTTTAAAATAACATGTCCATATATATTTTTTTAAATTCAAGAATAATTGAGCAAAATGTATTAATTCTATAAACTTTATTGAAAACTCAATTAAAAGACTCAAGTAATGGCAGTTAAGTCAATCTAATCTATCTATTTTTGGTCATTCAGTATGAATTGTTTCCTAGTATTTTGACTAACACATTGAATAGGTGGCATTATTGTTATTAAACTTGGATATTGATCCTGATAAAGAATGTTTGGGAATCAATGGGGAGCATAGCTGTAATGAAGGGTTCTTGGAATGTAGACCTCTATATGTATCACTGACCTGGAAGCTGCAGCAATTGCAAATTTAACCTTCTCTATCTAGATGTCATTTGAATTTGCTCAGATACTTGGTCTGTTGCAGATTGGAGAGTACGGATTATAAAATCTGTTTGGATTATGTGTCAGCATTAAAAATGCTTATATTAGTGGAGCAGCGATGCAATCTTTTTATTATATCCCAATAAGGATGTTCCAAGGATATTATTACTCTTACATGTGATGATGTAGAAATTCATCAGCCTTAATATACCACTCTTTCTAAAATTTGTAGAGTTTGAGTAGATTAATCTACAAACTAGAGACAAGCCTAGTACTTGCTACGGCTAAAGGAATGAACAAAATGATACATTTCCTGGCTGTTGTGTTTTTTTGTCTAAGAGAACAATAGAACTGTCAAACTGTTCATTTGAAATAGAATGTTTTTGGTTTGTTTGGTTTGGTTTTTTGCTTTTTTTTTTTTTTTTTTTTTGGCCAGAGAATTTGTATCTTATGTATTTCATTTATTTAGCTTTGTACATTGGGAACGTTTTAAACCATTGACACCTCTGGATGCATGTACATCACTTTAAAATGACTAAAAGTACCAGTAAAAACTGGCAAAAAGTCAATTCTGAAAGAACTCTCCTAATTACTGTTAAAAATCCACCAAAACAAACCACCTTCAGACAAATCACTGAGAGAACAGATGAGCCTTATCACTCCCTGACAGTTGCTAAACTTGAGTTTGTAAGGCCAAGATGGGTGTTTGAAAGGGAATTCCAGAGTCAATGAACCTCCCTGGTATGTCTACATTGCATTTGGAAGCAAGCCTCCAGACCTGGGTAGACAGACTCTCATAAGGGTTTGAGTTGGCATGCTAAAAGTAACAGTGTGGATGTTGTAGAACCAGCAGGGAGCTGGGCTAGCTACTCAAGCTCAAGCCCTCCCGATTTTCTAGGTCTGAGCGAGGGTAGCCAACCCAAGTGGAACCAGTGTGCTAGCTCAAGTCCCACTAGCACAAGTCTGATGCCTCAGCTGGGAGGCTTTCTCTCAGCTGCAGTGTAGTCATAATTACTGAGAACACACAGATTCCAGTAACCCAGAGTAGAGCTCGTCAAAGCAATTTAAGCAAATCATTAATTCACCAACAAATATATATTTGGGGTACCAAAACTATTTGTGAATTCAGCTAATCTTTTCAGCTGAAAAAATGTGTGTGGGAGGGATTTTGAACAAAATCAAGACGTTTTGTTTGTCATTTTGTTTCAGACATTTCATTTCAAAGCACTTTGTTTCAAAATTTAGCTAAATATTTTTATATGAACAAAAAGCAAGGAGAGGAAAAAAAATGACCCAAAACAAACATTGTCTCTGGTCAAAGAAAATGATTTGTTGACCAGAAGCCATATTTTTTTTCTTTTCTGTTTTATTTTGGTAAGAGGAAAAACAAAAAAATGTTGGTTCAAACCCCTCTCCCCCACCCCCAAAACCAAAAACTCAATTTTTCACTCATCTCTAATCCAGAATTCAAATTTTGGGGCAGATGTCTATTAGCAAAAGTGTTCCAGCTAATAACAATTCTCAGGGTGGTAGATAAGAAGGGAAATGATTTATAAAATCATGTGGATCCAAATCATGTCAAGCTTCATACATATAAATCAACACCTTGGATTGCACTCTGAAGCGAACTGGTAGACACTGAGTTTGTTCTCTTTAGCACAGATGCAACATTATTCTAGTAAGAAACATCACAAAGTTTGTGAAAAACAATCTACAAAACTGACATTATTATAGGCCAAACCATCAGTCTCCTCAACATATACAGATATATGTTGAAAAACAAGAGCAATGGAATAGGACCCCTTAATACCCTATACAAGAGAATCTTGCAGCTAAAGGAAAAATTGAGCAATAGTATCTTTTGGATTCTTTCCTTTAAGAAAGTGCAGAACTATGGAAGAGCAGTTCAATATTCTACCAGGGTAAACAAATGAGTCAAGAGTACTCACGGTCTATGGTATTGACTGTAGTCCATGCTTACTACCATTAAAATTTATTTAAATAAAAATCATCTTCTAAGGCATTTTACAGATAGGGTTGAAAAGAACTATAACCAGCCTTGCTTCAGCTTAACAGAGTTCTGCCTGATAATTTATTTAGGTTCTTCTAAATATATATTATGCATGTGTCATATGATATATAACATTCCTCCCATTTTCTAGGAAGAGTGAGACACAGAAATGTAGAAGATTGGTCTTAGCTTTACAGGCAGATATCTCCAAGCAGGCAGGTTTCCTTTGCTTCCAGTAAGTAGTCCATCTGTGCTTCAAGAAGTCCCTGTTTTTGCTTGTGAAGTTTCACCAGCAAAGGAAAACCTCACTCACTGAGTGTGGACTTCCTTAGTCCTGGTATCCAGCTTATTCACTTTGCCAGCAGGGCTTCATCTATGCAGAGTGGGAAAGAGTAGTAGCTTTACCCCAGCAAATTCTGTTGCTCACTCCAGAGGATTAACAAGGAAGTGCCTACAGTAGTATCTCAAAGAACAAAAATGGGAAGCCTGGGGATATTGGGATTGGAAAGGATGGAATGAGTGAGAATGGGGACTATGTCATGTGGATGTGGAATTGAAGAGGAGTAGAAGACAACGGTATCAAAGGCTATAGAGGGCTTGGAGGGAGCCAGGGAGATGGTGGGTGAGAGGATCTTAACACATGAGGACCTTGAAGAGAGTCAGTGATATGGGAATGCTTAGGTAGCTGGAGGCGAAGGGTAAATAGGAACTGAGAGTATGAGAGAAGAATAGGAAATAACAAGTAACTAATAGTTACTAGTTGAGAAATGATTTACTTCCCTGTGTCCAGTCAGGCTGGAAATACAAGAACAAACGGTCTTGCAGTTTCAACTCTTCCATTTCTATGCTTAGGCATTTTTAAACGTGACAAAATGAAAACTAATTTTAGAAACCTTGATCTCTTTCAAATATTGGTAAAGACTTGGGTTGGCTTCCACTTGGGTGGAGGTTTCAATGAGGATATCTCCAAATAGTTAGGCTTGTTTCTATGAATTTCATGAAAACCATACATACCATTGCTAGAGCTGGAATGTGCTTTTCATGGTCTGATTGTCACTGCTATTGCTGCTAATAAATGAAGCAGAAATAACACAGCTTTTCTTAAGCAATGATGAAGCTGGTGTAGTGACAGACTAGCGAAAAAAATAATAGGTCCTACAAGTATACTGGGAAAATGACATTCAAGAGGCAGAGTAAGTAAACAACATATGTTCAACACTTTGGTGCCATTCTCTAAAATGGTGGTTTTCAGAAGACAATAGCCAGTTAACATCATAATGAAAAGTGTATTTTCTTTTCTGTAAAGTATTAAACTAAACATTGTATAGTGGTTCATGCATGTGCCTAGAAGATTTTTTTTATTTTTCTGTCTCTGTCAAATCTAAACTGAAATTTTGGTTATTCTAGATTCTTTTAATTAATAGCCATAAGATTTAAACTATTTTAAATGCCTAAGTTCCGCTTTCCTTGGTCTCATTCTCTTTCAGGGAGATTTAGGCTCCTAGGCACCTGAGTCATTTCTGAGAATGTTACCTGTTACAATAGCATCTAAGTGTAGCCAAACAAAACAGTTAAGTCAGGGATCCAAAGCAGTTCATGTGTCCTGCATTTGGTAAAATGTACCACTGGTTGTGGAGAAATCTTAAGTGTACCCACCCCAGATGCATACACAAAAATATATATTTGTGATGTATCAGGACCGTTAAGAATACAATTTATTGATGTGTATGTTTGACAGTATATTATCATTGCACAGAAGACCACTTGGTTGTGAGTTTTGTGATAATTCTGTAACTAATAAGATCCGCGATACGCTGCTTTCTGTTTCTTGATGAGACAAGAGGACATATAAGTAAATTCAACTTTAAGTGTTGTGATTACAGACAAAAATCTGTAGCATCTTCGCAGAATACAATAATATATTTTTGCGATGATGCTATAAAATAGAGTGAACTGCATTTGCCATTATATCTGCAGTTGCATCTATTTTATGTGTACAGACCCCTTTTTGAGCTCCATGGTTTACTTTGGTTTGCTAAAACAATCGGGGGTAATTAAGAGATGCTCATATCAGAAAGATTTACAAATGTGGGCTTTTTTGCTTAATATTTTTGGTGCATTATTAGTTGATGAATCAAACACTTAACAAAAATCCCTTACTATGTAAAAGATAATTAATAATTGTCCAGTTGTTGTTTATCCAAATAATGTAGTGAACTAAACACAAGGAAAGCAAGAGAAATTTGGGGAAGGAAGTTTTCTTATGGTTAAAACACAGAACTGCACCAGGAGATCTGTGTCTTATGCACTGCTCTGCTATAGAATTTCTGTGCAACCTTCAGGAAGGCACTTAACTGCTCTGTGATCAGTTTTCCCAGTAGCAAATATGAATAATAATAATAATCCGTAAATCACAAAGCACTTTAGGATTTTTGGATTCAAGATGCTATTGAAGGGACTGACCTTCACAATGCTGAGTGCCCTCTTCTCCCACTGATCTCAGAAAGTCAACATTTACTGGAGCTAATAGTATTGCTGAACCAAAGATTTGAGTAATTTAGGGCTCTCTCTGTTAATTGCTCCTTTTTTCTGCAGTAATATTGCAGAATACTCATAAGCAGAGCTGGGCAAAATCTTTTGGCTGAAACATGTTTCAGCACAAAAGGCATATCTGGTGACACCGAAATGTTATGTGAATTCGTCTGTTTTGCTGAATTGTCAAAATATTTGTTTGAAATCTCCTTCAGTTTTTTAAAGCTAATATTTAAAATCAAAATGAAACACTCTTTCGGGTTGAAATAAAGGGTTTTTTTGACCCCAGATGAATTTTCCCCCATCCCTTTCAGGATTGCCAGCAAGCCAAAAAAAATTCACTCCGCTGTATATATAAGTTTCTGTAGGTTTCTAAATTTCAGACTAGTTTGTGATCTGATAGCTACAACAATTTGCTTTTCATTATTAATCATTTCTGTTGTGTGTGATTAATCATATTATATTGTTCCTACTCCCTGACTGTACAACTTTAAAGTGAGAATATCAAATAGTAAATAATTAGAAATCAATAACAAAATACAATTTTGGTACGTATTCATGCAACTTTTGGTATTTGTACTACCATCAGTCATCCAAAGATGTGTTCATAGCAAACAGGCATACTCACAGACAAGGAAATAATTCTAATTCAAAAGCTTACTTTGGACTGTCTTCATGGATCTGTTCTCCCTCCTTTCCTCCATTATTCAGACAACCATAACATTTACCCACAGGTATCACACTTTATTGCCATTTTTTTGACATAGAAAATAGCTGTAACTGGCAGGCAAACATTCTCTTTTTAAATGACACCGTTGTATTAGATGACAATGAAGCTAAACAGCTTCTATTATGAAGTAAGTTTGCTTTGGAGACACAATTTTGTTTCCTTTTGTGTGCTAGTGAAAATTTCATTTAAAAGATTTACATGGAAACCAAGGTATAAGTTCCTTTTTATATTACAGCAGTGTTAAAAAGGGCCTATTGAAAAGTGTTCAAGATGTTATTCAATAATGCTATGGCAAAAGTCTGTAGACAGTTTCAGGAACATTTTAATTAGTGATTCTCTCTACTGGTTTTTAACAGTGGAAAGGGCATGAGATGATCTACTAAAAGCAGCTAACAAGGTACAGTTCTGTAGCTTTGATAGATTTGTATGGTTCTCAGCACAGATGATCAGTAAAACATGCAGAAAATACAGTAAACTAGTCAAAATAAAGGCTAAATAAAAAACCTTGCAAGAATAGCTTATTTTACAACTTAAGGAGGCATCTAGTTTCTTTGAATCCTAGTTTTAGTGAAAAATCTTGATTTTTTTTTAACTTGTCTACTTATACATTTTAAGGTCATCTATGAAGGCTACAAGAATTGTTTTTTAAAAAATCTGTTCAGTACAGATCAAATGAAATGTATTCAGTCTAGCGGCAACTTCAGGAACCATGATCTTTCCATTCTTCAGGAGAGGTGAATAGGAACACTTCACACAGTGAAATCAATCAAGTTTGCCAAAAAACAAAATGGAAATATTTTTCCCTCTGTTTCATATTGATTTCAGACTGAGAAACTTTGCATAAAAAAATCAAAGGGAGGTACTGTAAGGAAAAGCTGGGAATAAATTTGTGCTGAAAAACAGTGCACAGTGAACTAACTTCAGAAGTGAGAGGTCTAAGTAGCATGTATATTAAGCCTCAAAAATGTAATTGTCCATGATATAAAAAACACGTTTGGAACCAATGTTGAGAAAAGTTCAGGAGTACACCAATCAGAGGAGTGACTGACAGACTGAGTATCTTAAATATCAGATTACAGAAGCCAATAAGTCAGTGGTTCCAAAACATTTTTCTGCCAAGGAGCCCTTTGGTATCTGAGTATATCCCAGACCCTTTTCATTTTTTATACATGAGTTTAATATTGTTGTTCTGGAACCTATACACATCACTTTCTATATTTTGGTTTCCTCTAAAGGGCGATATTGCTTTCCTGTCTTGTAGAACTATCGCAAGTCTTAGCATCTATGGCAGAAAACGTATTTCTAAACTCACAGGGTGGGTGTAGTCCTGACTGGGCAGGCACTGGTACTTCTGGACTGCCCCTCGCCAGTGTGGGAATGCGTGCAAGTTCATGCTGTGCAGAGGATGCCATTTTGTTCTCAAAATGGCATCTTCCATGCAGCAAAAGTTCCAGAACACAGTTCCAGTGTGTTCCGGCCCTGGATCAAGAGATTGAGCCCCTGCAAACCCATGGTGGAATCCCAGAGGTCCAGGGACCCTACTTTGGGAACTACTGCAATAGGCAAACTAAATGTGGACACACCATACCCACTTTTTGTGACAGGGAAGAAACTAGGCCGAGATGAAAAGGCATGGAGTTGTTCAGGCCTGTGTACAAAGAAAACTCCTAGAAGAACACCTAATGCAGGAGCACCACTCAAAATATACTTTCTGTATTACAGAATAAATAATTGCCATATGTGTTACATATGATATTCTTACAACATGTGTAGCTATAGGGGCTGATCCTGCAAACACGTACTACCAGGTATGGTGCTTTCTACCATGATTGTTAGCTGCACTGCTGCTATTCTCTGTAGTAAACTTAAGCAAAACATATTGGTATATAATCCTGCTGCAAGGCAATACAATCAATATATTTATAATGTATTACTATAAGAACCTTTTAAAATATATTTTATTAAGAGTAAAAAAAAAAAGCCAAATGTGGTAATTTTTTCCTGCTTTACTTTGGATGAAAGCATGACATTTTATAAACAGTGTTCAGTGAGATACTTTCTATCCACCTTTGTTTATACATTGGACTAAAGTACAGGAACTAGACTTGAGGTGCATTTGCGCAAAGCTTTGCATATTCAAGTATTCCTTACCTGAGTTTGGACTGCAATGGTGCTACTTGTTTGAGTAAAGATTAAATGCTGCTTCTAACTTCTGAAAAGATAGCTCAGGAATTCCAAACAAATGGATACATAATCCTCAGAGGCAACTGTGTGTTCTTTTTCTTTTTTCCTTAGGGTATCTTTGACAGTGTCCTAATTTGTTATAGTATGGTGTTCAATAGTTAAACAACATATTTTCTTAGCGTAATACGTAGCTTTATTCTGAAACTACTTTTAGTGTCAGTGAACAACATACAGTACATTCTGCATCTGTTTTATTGCACATTTAATTTAGGAAGGAAAACTTATGTTCCCCAAACTGTGGCTCACTTTTCTTCTGAAGTATTATATTTCTGTGATTTATTGAAATATTAACATGGAAATGGTAATGTTAAACAATACTTTGAATAGCTATAAAAGTGTAGTGGGAATCATGATTACATAAGAAAAAAATTAGTTATGTAGGTAACATTATTGTATAATTTCCCATAGGATCTCTACATCAAACAAGATTTTATTATGTTCTAAAACAAAGTTGCTTGTGCTCACTTTAGATATAAAGTACTGCTGAGTACAACAATTTCATAAGGCAGCTCACAGTACAAATAAAGACATCTGTTAATGGTACCATGAATAATTATGAACTGTGGTGCTCAAATGGCTTTGCCAGCAAATCAGTGCCTCCTAATTTATTTTTATAGCAAATGGTTGCCTCATTTTTCATGGTTTGGTAGTTTGCGTTGAAATGTACGAATAACTTCCAATGCAATCACTTCTGCACAGCATGTTTTATCGTAGAACATAAGATGGAATTGCTAATGGTCTGTTGGTGGGTAGTCCTCTTGATCAGCAGTTTTGTATGAATCCTTATTTTATGATTTTAAAATTAAGTTGAAAGTGGAATGTATTACATTAAAATACAATAAGTTTGGCTTTATGGGGGATTTAATTTAATATCTGATCATGTTATCCTGGTTGGATCCAGGTGACAATGCTTTGAAATCATGCTATTTTCTCTTCCTGTATATTGTAGTTGAATTGGTGATTTTTCTGGGAAAGAGGCAAATTCTAACATGCCAAAGTCTCAGAGTAGGTGGTGGTGGCTTGCAAAGAGCTCAAGTCCTTACTGTAGAATTTTTCACATGTCCCTTTGAAAAAAGAGGGAAATGAACTGACAGTCATAACAAATTAGTCTTTGTCTATGCAAACTCTCCAAGTTGTAATCAGTTAGTGAAATAGTTGGCTTGAAGCATGGTTTGTGTACAATCATATTGTGGTTAATATACTGTAACTATGACAGCTAAACTTATTCTTGCTGGAGGTGTAGACAGGTACATAGCTGTTTTCGTCTTATAGTACCTGTGACAAAGTTCCTCCTCTTCCTTGGTGGGTCCTGCGCTTATTGGTGGATTTGTTCACCTCAGTGATCTTCCACTCTTGTGGAACCCACAGTCTGGGTCAGCTCCTCCTGTGTCTGATCAGGAGTTGGGAGGTTTGGGGGGAACCCAGGCCCGCCCTCTACTCCGGGTTCCAGCCCAGGGCCCTGTGGATCGCAGCTGTCTATAGTGCCTCCTGTAACAGCTGCATGACAGCTACAACTCCCTGGGCTACTTCCCCATGGCCTCCTCCAAACACCTTCTTTATCCTCACCACAGGACCTTCCTCCTGGTGTCTGATAACGCTTGTCCTCCTCAATCCTCCAGCAGTACACTCTCTCACTCTCAGCTCCTTGCCTTCTTGCTCCCAGCTCCTCACACACGCTCCTTCTCCTCTGGCTCCTCCCTGCCTGACTGGAGTGAGCTCCTTTTTAAACCCAGGTGCCCTGATTAGCCTGCCTTGATTGGCTGCAGGTGTTCTAATTAAAGTAGCTATCTCTACTGCCTTATAGAAAGATCTTAATTGGCTCCAGGTGCCTTGATTAACCTGGAGCAACTGCCATTTGGTTACCAGGGTACTAGGGATTTGTTTAGCCTGGGGCTAACATACCTGTTTCTCAGTACTTTACTGTAGCCATCTGGCCTTGCCCCATCACATACCATTATCTTTCTCTGTAGATATGAGCTCCCTAACTACCTGCATAATTGAATGGTCTAGCTCTCTTTCCTCCCAGCTCTAAAAGTGGCAGGACATCTGAAAGTTCATTATCAGGAGGAAGCCGTGTTATTCTGTGTCCACAAAAACAATGAGGAGTCTGGTGGCACCTTGAAGACTAACAGATGTATCTGGGCATAAGTTTTCGTGGGTAGAAGTGAGGTTTTTACCCACAAAAGCTTATGCCCAAATAAATCTGTTAGTCTTTAAGGTGCCACCGGACTCCTCGTTGTTGTTGTGAAAGTTCACTGAAACACATGTTGCTCATCCTCCTCTCTGTGCATATACTCCTGAACCCCCATTTTCTGACTCAATATGAGACTACATTCAGGGAAAATCTGGAGTTCTAGGCAGCATGGTAGGTATTGATACATTAACATAGATGCCACCTTTGTGCTTTGTGAAAAAAGCTGCTGTGTGGAACAAAGTCAATCCTGTTTCTAGTGACTAGGTCATCAGATGGTGTTGTGATCTGGTATGAATACAGGATTGTATTTATGGCATAGAAAATCTTTGGAGGGCAAGTAGGGATCAGTAACTAACTTAATCACAGAGTATTGATCAAAATAAAATTCATGCCAAACTACAGGCTTTTTTTTAGTTGTTTGGGAAGAGCTAGTTTGAATCCTTTGTTTTCAGAACGGAACCTAAAGTAAATTTCTCTGAGTGAAGAAGCTCTTCATCTGATTTGTCCAGTCTAATAAGGAGCACTAGAAATCTCACAGGATAGTCGTCCCAGATTTCAAGGCCAGCATCCAGATATGCTTACCAAACTTTGGGTACTTATCCACACATATAATGTGATCTTGCTGAGATTTGCCCATTGCTAGTCCCAAAGGACTTGTGGACCTCAGTGGAAGGTAATAAAATACAAGTGATACTGTTAATCACTAAAGCACCATATCTGGTGTGCATCCAAGACACTTGAATTTTCATGCAGCATCCTCTGAGACATCTGGTATCTGACTGTAGGGATACCTAGATCTAGATCTAGATATTCCACTTGAATGATTTTACATATGCAGAGATACTCATAGACTTCAAGACCAGAAGGAACCATCATGAGCATCTAGTCTGATCTCCTAAACATAGCAGGCCACAGAAACTCACCCACCCACTCCTGTAATAGACCCATAACTTCTGACTGAGTTACTGAAATATTTAAATTATGATTTAAAGACCTCAAGTTACAGAGAATCTACCATTTACACTTGGTTAAATAGCAATTGACCCATGCATCATGCTGCAGAGGAAGGCAAAAAAACCCAGAGTCTCAGGGGAAAATTCCTTCCCAACCTCAAATATGGCGATCAGCATGAGTATGTCAGCAAGACCCGCCAGTCAGATACCTGGGAAAGGACTTGCTGTAGTACTTCAGAGCCCTCTTCATCTAGTGTTCCATCATCGACAGTTGGAAATATTTGCTGCTAGCAGTTACAGATCAGCTATGTGCCCTTGTAGGCAGCCTCGTCATATCATCTAACTTATCAAGCTCAGTCTTGATGCAGATACGTTTTTTTGCCCCCACTGCTCCCCTTGGAAGGCTGTTCCAGAGCTTCACTTCTCTGATGGTTAGAAACCTTCATCTAATTTCAAAGCTAAACTTTTTGGTGGCCAGTTTATATCCATTTATTCTTGTCTCAGCATTGACGCTTAACTTCTTCCTCTCTGGTATTTATCCCTCTAATGTATTTACAGAGAGCAATCATATCTCCCCTTAACCTTCTTTTGGTTGACCAAGCATTTTGAGTCTCGTCTCATTCCTCAGATCATACTAGTAACCCTTCTCTGCATCTGTTCCAGTTTGAATTCCTCTTTCTTAAACATGGGAGACCAGAACTGCACACAATACTCCAGATGAGGTCTCATCAGTGCCTTGTATAATGGCAATAGCACTTTCCTATCTCTACTGGCAATTCCTCACCTGATGCATCCTAGGGCAACATTAACCTTTTTCATGGCCACATCACGTTGGCGGCTCATAATCATATTGTGATCCATCAATACACCAGGTCTTTCTCCTCCTGTCACTTCTAACTGATCAGTCCTCAGCTTATAACAAAAATTCTTGTTCTTAGTCACTAAATACATGACCTTGCACTTTGAACTATTAAATTTCATCCCATTTCTATTACTCTAGTTTTGAAGGTCATCCAGATCTTCTTGTATGATTTTCCATTCCTCCTCTGTATTGGCAATATCTCCCAACATTGTTTCAGCCACAGATTTTATTAGCACACTTTTTGTACCAAGATCATTAATGAAAATGTAAAATAAGATTGGTCCTAAGACCAATCCCTGAGAGGCTCTACTAGTAACCTCCTTCCAGCCTGACAGTTCACTTTTCAGTATGATCCATTGTTGTCTCCCCTTTAACCAGTTCCTTACTCACCTTTCATTTCTCATATTTAATCTCCATCTTCTCCAATTTAATAATATCGCATGTGGAACTGTATCAAATGCCTTACTGAAATCCAGGTAGATTAGATCTACTGCATTTCCTTTGTCTAAAAAACCAGTTATTTTCTCAAAGAAAGAGATCAGTTTGGTCTGGCATGATCTACCATTTGTAAAACCAGGTTGTATTTTATTCCAGTTACCATTTACCATTATGTCCTTAACTACTTTCTCCTTCAAAATATGTCCCAAGAGCTTGCATACAACTGAGGTCAAATTAACAGGTCTATAGTTTTCCAGACCACATTTTTCCTCCCTTTCTCAATAATAGGGTTTACGTTAGCAATTCTCTAGTCATAGGGTATATTTGCTGAGTTTACAGATTCATTAAAAATCTTTGCTATTGGGCCTGCAATTTCATGTGTCAATTCATCTGATATTTTTGGATGAAGATTTTTCCAATTTTTATCCCATTAAGCTGTTTTGAGTTTGACTTCCACCTTGGATGTGATAATTTCTACCTCCAAATCCTGATTCCTATTAGCCATCCTGCCACTATACCCAAGCTCTTCATTAGCCTTATTTAAAAACTGTCAGTATGATACTGTCAATATGAAAATAACATTTCCATCTGAAAATTTTGTACCAAGTATCACATGTAACCCATAATATTGTTTTAAATGTTAATAAAAGTAAAACATTTCTTTATTTTGTCCACATTGTTTACTTTGTACATATGACAGCACTTATAGTCCAGTCATTTCCATTTTTTTTTATTGTTGGATAGTTTTACTCACATTGTGCTAGTGCATAACAATCACTTGCATAAGCTGCTTTGAGTGAATTCATGCTCTTCCCCAAACACTGTAGAATGGTAAGTGCTGCTAAGAGCAGCAGTAAAGCTGAGATTGAAATGACCGCAAATAGGCATGCACACAGAGATGAAGGAAGGATAGACAAGAAGTGGGCCTTGGGTCCATCCAAAGGAATCTTCTAAATATCCTTTATAGTCTTGTAACCAAAATACAACTATATTTTTATACAAGCATGGCCTGTGTCCCATTTTTTATTTTTTCATTCTTTTCAACTACAGTAAGCAGATTGCTGACCTCTAATTAGCTTTAGTCCTATATTCTATATGCCTACAACAAGCATAGTTCCTTCACCTTCTCCCATTGTTGTGCATGTCCCTTTTCTCTCCTTCTCCAATTGTCTACGTGCCTGAGAGAGGCTAACTCAACATACATACAAAAAATTACATTCAAAGTCAAGCATTCAAAAGTTAGAATTAAGATTAGTTAAGCAATCTTAAGTTTGTCCTCTTTTTCATATAGATTATTATATAGTCCTTAATTACATAATAACAGCATGCTAATTTTCTTCCACGGGAACTCTGTTTCATTCAGTGCACAGAATGACAAACTTACACGGGATTTCTCCTAAATTAGGGAAACCTTTAGTTGCAGCTTTAGGTGGCGTTTGATTATCTTTGCACCACTGGAGCAGCACAAGGGAAACTTCTGAGGCCCAAGTACTCGATTCATGAAAATTAGGATGGAAAAGACTCAGGGCAGATAGAAAAGAGTTTTAGGAAGCAAGTATACCCTCCAGTCTTGGAAGGGTCATTTCCACTGTACTGCACATTCTCAATTTACTGTCCAGCTTCCTTATTTCTAACATAGATTTTAATTGGAAATGGGGACCCAAAGGCATCCCACAGACATCCTATTTTAATGTCTTAGTATTAAAATCTGGTTTGAAATAAGCCTGGTTTTAATTTTTATTCTCGTAATATTTATCTTGTTTTAAAATAGAGCTGAACAAAGGTTGTGAAAGTTGAAACATGAGCACTCAATTTGATGGGAGGAACAGGGAGATCTGGGTGAGTACTTATAAAACAGAGGGACTGGATGAGCTTTGTAGACTGCAAGGGACAAACTGGATTGTCTATCCATTTTATAGTTGTTAATGAGATGCAAGGTTGGTGTTTCCTAAAATGTTGCTGAGTGAAGCTTCTGGGTAAGTTCCAGAGTCCAAATTTCTGTGGTCAGGGCCCCCTTCCTCCCCACTCCAAAAAAAACAACAACCCCCCCCCACCCTCAAATACATGCTTTCATTTCCACCATCTGTGCTGGATCCTGTTATGTTGTCATACTCATGATTCATCATGCCCACATTGCATATGGCAAGCTTGACTTTTTTTGTCAGCTCCTGAAATTGCACCAAAACCATGGAAACAAAGCATGACCTAAATACAGTGGATGAATTAGATCTCATATCTGCATGTGCTGAAGACTAAGCAATATTTCTCCCTGTTAAAAACAATACTTCTAATTTCTTTATATGCCAGGGTGATTTGGAAAAGAATATATAAGGTGTTAAACTATTCATAAACTGATACTTATCGCATACATATTGCTGGCAGATTTAGAATAGATTATTTGTTCAGGTTTTAGAATATTAATAGCTAAAAACTAATTCTACTTCACTAGAGAATTATTTTTTATTCACAGTAAAACAAAATGTAGTTCTATAGTACCATTTGTCTGAAAATGAAAATGACATGTAAACAAAAGCTTAATAATCAGAAGCATTTTTAATATATTTTTTCTTTGGATACAAAAATATTCTACACCATTATAATTTAGCAGATTAATTCAATCTCTAGATATTTATCTTTTCACTAAAATTATTTGTATGAAAGTACTGTTTGCCACAGCTGACCATATCTTTCTCCTACAAATCTTTGAACACCCAATATCAAGTAGTTGGAAGATAAGTTAAATGTCTTGTCTGTATTTAATACGTATCAAACATGGTCAGGAGTGGACAGTGGAAGTAAAGCTGAAGATATCTATTCATAGATTTCATGAATTTATAGATTTCATATTTAGATTTTTAAGGCCAAAAGCTACTATTAGATAATCTTTAAAAAGGGGAGCAAAGAAGACCACAGAATTTATAGACCAGTCAGCCTAACTATGATACCTGGAAAGATACTGGAACAAATTATGAAATAATTTGAAAGCACCTGGAGGATCACAGGTTTTATCAGGAATAGCTAGCATGGATTTGTCAAAAACAAATCATACTTAAGCAACTTAATTTCCTTCTTTGACAGGGTTACTAGCATAGCGGATTCGGGAAGCAGTAGATGTGATTTTTAGTAAAGCTTTTGACAGTTCCACACGACATTTTCATGAGTAAACTAGGGAAATGTGGTCAAGATGAAATTACTATAAAGTGGGTTCACAACTAGTTGAAAGGACTATCAAACAGGAACAGCAAACAGGAATTTTGCGAGGGAGTTCTCCAGATGAAGAAGTGACTATATGACCCTTGGGATGAGTTTCTGTTTGTTGATTGTGTGCTTGCTGCTTGATTGTGGTGTGTTTTGGGGAGGGCCATAGGCTGAGTTTAGTGGCCTGATAGCCAAGGCTGAGAACTTCTTGATGAGGCTTTGAGCCCTAATCCTATGGGTGGCAGGTCACATAGGCTGAGAGAGGTTCTGCCTCCATTAACGGCCTGGCATGACCCTGCCCCCTGCTGTGACTGCTCCCTGTGGACGGCTCCAGTCCTCTGGTTCCAGCCCCCCAGTGCTCTGCTGGGGCTGGGGCCAGGCGCTGGCCACCTTCACATGTTCCAGAGCTGGGGTTGCGGGGGGCTGGGGCTGCACACCTTCGTGCTCTCTGGAGCTGAGGAGGCTGGAGCCGTGTGCTGCCCGCCCTCCTGGCACTTCTTTGGGGGTGGGGGGCTAGCCGCATGACTGGGCTGGTGGCCACAATGGGGGGGCGGCAGCTCTGGGCTCTGGTGGCAAAAAGAGGGGCTCAGCTCCAGCAAGAAGAAAGGGGCGGGGCCTCAGGTGGAAGGGGTGGGGCTGGGGGCTAGCTTCCCCCAGTCAGGGATTCATATGCTGCCTAATCCCTTTAGGATCCATTAACTGTTAACCAAGGGACAGGGCTACTCAGGGAGATCAGAGGTTTTAAAAAGCCAGCTGCTAAGCAACCAGAGGAGCTAGTGAGCAGGAACAGCAAATGGGAGTTTGCAAGACAGTTTAGAAAGGGCGTGTGAAGGTCAGATGCACCTAACATTCTCTAAACTTAGGCCAATAAGCACTCCCCTACCAGCTATCCTCCCAAAAAAGTAGAGAACTAAGAAGAATGTAGACAGAAGTCCAGTAGCAGAGTGGGAGCTATCCAGTTTATTGCACTGAATGTAGCATGTAACCTGTGGGCAGGTGTGTGCATTTGGTGCATGGAGCTCATGGCCCTCAGGAATCAGGGCTTTTGAGATCAGAGTGGCTGAACTGGAGGAGACAAAGGGGAGAGAGGTACACAGATGAGAAGTTCTAGGATACAGCAAAGTGGTCCCACCCCCAGTCTGACAGCCTTTGCGCTGTAGAGGAAGACGAAAGTCTAAGGGAAGGAGAACGTCAAACTGGAGCAGACAAAAAGGTCCGTTGTTGGGCCCCTCCTTCCAGAAAATGTCATGGTATCCACTTGCAGTGAGTATACCTCTTCAGGGGAGGGAACCTAGTTATTAGGAAGAGACAGGTAATAGTAATGGGGGATTCAATCATTGGAAATACAGATAGCTGGGTTTGTGATGGCCAAGAGAACCACATGATGAATTTCCTGCTGGATCTGAAGGTGCGGATCTCTCTAGACATATAGGCAGATATATGTGCAGTGTTTAGAGGGGAGCTGGTGGTCATGGTACATCTAAGTACCATGGCATAGGGAAAGGTAGTAGAGAGGTTCTAGCAGTCAAATTTTGTCTGCTAGCAAGATATTGAAGTCCAGGACCGCCATGGTAGCTTTCTCTGAAAGCTTCCAGTTCAATGTGCATGGCTGGTTAAACAGGCAGAACTGCAGGGGTCTCAATGCATAGATGAGACAATGGTGGAGGGATTTAGGTTTATTAAAAACTGGGGAGCCTTTTAATAAAGAGGATCCCATTCAGGAAGGATGGGCTCCACCTAAACCAAAACAGAAACAGATTGCTGGCATTAAAAAGACTTTAAAGGAGTCGTGAAACTAGGGGTTGGTAAAAAGCCAACAGGTGTGGAAAAGCTCAGATTGGACAGAAACTTCCCAAAGGGGAGGATATATTAACAGAGATTCACTATATCCTAGTAAAAAGGAAAGGATAGAAATTGATAAAGTACAGGAGGAACTGAACAGAAACAGTCAAATGAAAGTCTTATTCAATTACATCACATGAAGGCAGACAACTAAAAATTGACAAATGTTATAAATTTTTGTGTACAAATGCACGAAGTCTAAATACTAAGATGGATGAATTTGAGTGTCTTGTATTAAATCAGGCTATTGATATAATAGACATCACAGAAATTTGGTGGAATGATGACAATATATGGGACACTGTAATACCCGGGTATAAAATATATAGGAATGACAGAGTAGGTCATTCTGGTCGGTGAGTGGCACTATATGTGAAATAAAGCATAGAGTAAAATATAGTAAAAATCTTAAATGAATCATTTTGTGCCATATTGGATAGAAATTCCATGCCTGAATAATAAGAGTATAGAAATAGGAATATACTACTAACCAACTGACAAGGTTGATGATGGTGATTGTGAGATATTCAAGGAGAATGGAGAAGCTATAAAAAGAGGAAACTCAATAACAATAGGTGATTTCAGCTATCCCTATATTGATTGGGTAAGTATTACCACAGGATGGGATGCAGAGATAAAATTTCTAGACATCATTAATGACTAGAAGCAGTTAGTCTTGGAACCCACAAGGGGAGAGGCAATTATTGATTTAGTCAAAGTGGCTCACAGGATTTGATCCAAGAGGTGAATATAGCTGAGCTGCTCAGTAATAGCAACCATAATGTAATTATATCAAACATCTTTGTGGATGCCGGAGTGGGAAATCCCAAAGAAGTCCACCAAACTAGCATTTAACTTTAGAAATGGGAGCTACACAAAAATGGGAAGGCTAATTAAACAGAATTTAAAAGGAACAGTCAGAAGAGTGAAATGCCTGCAAGCTGCATGGAAACTTTTTAAAAACATCATAATAGAGGTTCAAATTAAATGCATACCCCAAATTTAAATAAAACAGTAAGAGGACGAAAAAATGCCATCATCGCAAAACAGAGTAAAAGAGGTGGTTAGTGGCAAAAAGGCATCCTTTAAAAACTGGAAGTCAAATCCTTCTTAGGAAAATAGAAAGGAACATAAAATCTGGCAAGTCAGCTGTATAAAGATAATTAGGCAGACCAAAAAGAATTTGAAAAGCAACCAGCAAAAGACTTGAAAACTAACACAAAAAAATAAGTACATTAGAATCAGGAAGCTGCCAAACTGTCTGTGAGTCCACTGGATAAGCAAGATGCTAAAGGTCCACTCAGGGAAGACAAAGCCATTGCAGATAACTAAATCAATTTTATGCATCTATCTTCATTGCAGAGGATGTGAGGGAGATTCCCACACCTGAACCGTTCTTTTTAGATGACAAATCTGAGGAACAATCCTAGACTGGGGAGTCAGTAAAGAAGGTTTTGGAACAAATTTAGAAATTAAATAGCAATAAATCACCAGGATGATATGGGATTTACCCAAGAATTCTGAAAGAACTCACATATGAAATTGCAGAACTACTAAGTGTTGTGTGACTATCACTTAAATCAGCCACTGTACCAGATGACTGGAGAACAGCTGATGTGACAGCAATGTTCAAAAAAGGCCCCAGAGGCAGTCAAAGCAATTCCAGGCCAGTAAACCTAACTTCAGTGCCAGGCAAATTGGTTGAAATTATAGACAAGAACAGAATTATCATACACATAGATGAACATGATTTGTTTCAGAAGAGTCAACACAGTTTTTGTAAAGGGAAATCATTCCTCACCAATCTATTACAATGCTTTGAGGAGACAAGGGGATCCAGCTGATGTTGTGTACTTGAACGTTCAGAAAGTCTTTCACAAGGTTTCTCACCACAGACGTTTAAGCAAACTAAGCAGTGATGGGATAAGGGGGCAGGTCCTCTCATGGATCGGTAACTGGTTAAAAGACAGGGGGAAATGGGTAGGAATAAATGATCAGTTTTCAGAATGGAGAGAAGTAAATAGTGGTGTTCCCTGGGGATCTTTACAGGGACCAGTTCTGTACAACATATTCATAAATGATCTGGAAAAAGGGCTAAACAGTGAGGTGGCAAAATTTGCAGATGATATAAAACTACTCAAGACAGTTAAATCCAGAGCAGACTACAAAGACTTACAAAAGGACTTCACAAAACTGGGTGACTGAGCAACAAAATGACAGATGAAATTCAATGCTAATAAATGCAAAGTAATGACTGTTGGAGAACATCATCCCAACTATTTAGATCCTATCATCTTGCATAGTTCTCTGAAATTATCCGCTCAGTATGCAGTGGCAGATAAAAAAAGCTAACAGAATGTTAGAAATCATTAGGAAAGGGATAGATATAAAACAGAAAACATCAGAATGCCACTATATAAATCCATGGTGCACCCACAGTTTGAATATTGTGTGCAGTTCTGATCACTCCATCTCAAAAAAGACATATTAGTATTGGAAAAGGTACAAATAAAGGCAACAAAAATAATTAAGGGTAGGGAACAAATTCCATATAAGAAGAGGTTAAAAAAAGACTGAGATTGTTCAGTTTAGAAAAGAGTCAACTAAGAGGGGATATTATAGAGGTCTATAAAATCATGAATGATATTGAAAAAGTAAATAGGGAATTGTTATTTACCCCTTCACATAAGAACAAGAAGCGTTGGTCACTCAATGAAATTAATAGAAACCAGGTTTAAAACAAAGATAAGGAAATAATACTTCACATAAGGCACAGTCAACCTGAGGAACTCCTTTCCAGGAGATGCTGTGAAGGCCAGAAGTATAAATAGGTTCAGAAAAGATTTAGATAACTTGATGCATGATAGGTTCAAAAATAGTTATTATCCAAGACAGACAAGGATGCAGCCTCATAATCTGGGTTTCCCTAAACCTCTGACTGTTAGAAGTTGAGAATGGATGACAGGAGGATGGATCAATTGCCTTGTTCTGTTCATTCCCTTTGAAGAAGCTAGCGTTGACCACTGTCAGAAGAGAGATACTAGGCTAGATGAACTATTTTCTGACCCAATATGGTCATTCTTGTATTCTGAAGACCATACTCAGAATAGCTGTCAATAGTTCAATGTCAAACTGGGAGCGTGTATCTAGTGGTGTCCCACAGGGGATCAATCCTGGGTCTGGTACTAGTCAATATTTGCATTCATGACTTGGACAATGGAGTGGAGAGTATGCTTATAAAATTTGCAGATGACACCAAGCATTAAGGGGTTGCAAGTACTTTGGAGAACAGGATTAGAATTCAAAATTACCTTGAGAAATCAGAAATGTGGTCTGAATTAAAAAAGATGAATTTCAATAAAGATAAGTGGAAGGAAGGAAAAATCAAGTGCACAACTACAAACTAATAATTGACTAGGTTGTAGAACAGCTGGAAAGGATCTCGGTATAGTGGATTACTAATTGAATGAGTCAAAAATGTGATGCAGCTGTGAAAAAGCCTAATATCATTCTGGGATGTATTAACAGGAGTGTGGTATGTAAGAAATAGGATGTAATTGTCCTGCTTTACTCAGCACTGGTGAAGCCTCAGCTGGAGTATTGTGTCCAATTCTGGCACCATACTTTAGGAAAGATATGGACAAATTTGAAGAGTCTAGAGAGCAACAAAAATGGTTTAGAGGTTTAGAAAATCTGAACTCTTAGGCAAGGTTAAAAAACCCTGTGCATGTTTAGTCTTGAGTAAAGAAAAGTTAGGGGGTACCTGATTAGTCTCAATATTTTGATGACATTTTAACCCATGACAACAGTCTAGTTATCTAAGGAAAAATAAAAAAAATGGTCATTTGAAACTCAAAAGTAATATGCAGAAGTTGTGCAAGAGAACTAGAGTCAGAAACTAATGTGGGTCTTACTCAAATGACAGATTAAGAGCATTTCAGCGAATCATGCGTAGTCAGTAGGATTTGACTCCAAGACCTTTAGCACTAAGAAGAATATAAAACTTGCATAACAAGAACATTACATAGTTTCCCATATCAAAAGGAAAGCTGTTCTCGAGATTTGCAGTCTACAGCACTAGTTCAAGTTCTTGTATTGTCACTACTGTTCATAATAATTTATAGTAAAGGTTGAACTGAGGACCTTGAGCACTGAAATACAGACCTCTTATCACTTCAGCTAAAGGAACAAGTCTGTTATGACTACCTGCAGCTTCAGAGTAGCCACCATGATCTTTGCCTCTGCCTGTTTAAGCAGAAGGCTGCAGCACTCATAACTCAGCAGAGAGGACAAAAAAGCAAAAGGACTCTAGACTACTATAGTTGCATGAGAATTAAGTATTAATGAGGATCTCATAAAATGACAAGACTTTGGGCCACTAACCATGAGAATTAAAGTACCTTAGAGCAGAGTGAGCTTTCACAGCCCCAATACATGTTTTTACTTGCCTCCCTCTTCACTAGCGTCACCTTTTTCTTACCCATATTGAACTTAAGTCTGCTGGCTTATATAGAGAGCTGGTGGAAAATCTTCCTACCCCTTTTTATTGTCAGAATATAAGGTTTTGTCAAAAAAAGAAAATTTGCTGGGAAAATTTCAACTTTCAGGAGAACATAAAGTCCTGGGCTTTCCCCCAACAATTCAAAAACTTGGTATAGGAGAGAGGGGGGTAGACTTAAATTTTCTGAATTCCTGCAATTCTAGGAAGTCTCTAATATCCTCCCTCTCCCCTTTATTTTAACTGTTTTACAACTTTTGCCTGATGGAAAACTGTATGTTGAAAGTGTTAATTGGTTTCTGAAAGTATTGCTATAGTAACACTTAAAAGTAGAAAGTAGACTATTTCCTTATATCAAATATCTTAACTCAGCCAGTCACTGCATAAGCAAGGAGAAACTGGTGCCATTTTTATTAATAAATTGTATCTCTGTAGCAAAATTTAGAGAACTGGAAAAATATTGGAACATGTTCATGTATTAGCCTAAAGTTCCCAAGTTTATCTTTTTCCTAGGAAAAGGGTTATTTCCAGAATGATTTTCTTTTTTGTAGGAAAAACAGCAAAAAAATCAAGGGATATACAATGTCACTTCAGGCAAAAAATGTGAAATTTGTTGCTTTTCTACTGACATTGCAATTTTTTCCACAGATCTCTATCAGTAAGTCCAGTGGCTGACAGTGAACTATTACAATTGGTTTGGGGGAGAGGAGGATACTATTGCAAATCTGTTTGAAGAAATTAGGAATAATAAATAGAAGGCATGCATAAATTTGCTGGCCATGGAGAACCCTTCAGTCATGCCCCTGGTAACAAGCATTTTCTCTGTGCTAGAGCAAACTGTCAAATTAATTTGTAAATGAAATCGCTACAAGGGTCTGTCATGTAGGTCAATCTTGTAGTACATGCTCTTGCATGGTGTACCATTTCAGCCCCCATTCCTAGCTGCTGACAGTGATTTATCATTTTAAAAGTCTACAGCCCAATAAACACACTGGAAGGGGGTATCGATCAAATCAAGTTAGTGCTCAGTAACTGTGCACCAGTGACAACTAGTGGACTGATTAGTCTGTGTTTGCTGGCAAGCAAGTCAGAAGTCAAGATGTGATCAATTCACCAAAGCACAGTGACAGAAAAATATATTAAAATGGATTGATCTCTGAGCTATACTAAATCAGGTTAACTCTTGTCCTTGGGTGAGTTTGTTTTACAGAGGATTTCTTCAGTTTCTGTTCAAAATTCTCCAAAAATTACATTTTGCATTAATGTCTTCTTTGACAATGTTGTTTGGCATAATTTTACATTTTTTTTCATCAATAGCTATGCTGATATCTCCCTGAAAGATATGAAGTAGCAGCTTGGTGATCAGAGGGTTCACAATTAATTGTAATACTCCCAGGATGACTGAAAGATATGAATATGGAAAGCCTATCTCTTTCATGATTTTTGTAATCAAAAAGCTAAATACGTGATGACATCTGCTTTCTGGAAGTGTTAGAATGAGTGTGGTCTAAGTTATTTAGCGGAGGACTGTCTACTCACTGATTTGCTGTGAGCTCAGGTTATGGTACTTAACAGCACCAAGCCTAATTTTTTCTTCAGTTGCAACACAGGTATAGTAGTTAACTATGATGACTGTTTATGTTGCCATTTAAAGTGGTACTTGAAGGCCACAGTCACTCTTTCTTTCTGAAGTATGTGGAGAAGCGTAGGCTCTTGAATACAACCATGTGATAACTGCTGCCAAATGCTTGGTTACGGTGAGCACTTATGTTTTACAGGACATAAGGTTTAGTGTTTGTAAAAGGTCTTGAGATCCTTAATGACAGTTGTTCTAAAGTCACAAATACTATTAATGCTAGGATTTCAATATCCCTGCCAAGTTCTCAATGCTTTTACACAAAAATGTAATAACTATCAATAAAAATATTTTCAAATCCTATATCACATCACAGAGAAACTCCAGGAAAACTAATTATCTTTGTCATAACTATAAAGGGAAGGGAACAGTCCTCCTGTGAACAATACTATAAAATCCCTCATGGCCTGAGACACCAAAATCCTTTTACCTGTAAAGGGTTAAGAAGCTCAGGAAACCTGGCTGACACCTGACCGAAAGGACCAATAAGGGGACAAGATACTTTCAAATCGTGGTGGGGGGAAGTCTTTTGTTTGTGCTCTTTGTTTTGGGGGTTGTTCACTCTTGGGACTAAGAGGGACCAGACGTCAGTCCAGGCTCTCCAAATTTTTCTGAACCAGTCTCTCATATTTCAAACTTGTAGGTAACAGCCAGGCAAGGCATGTGTCTTATTTTTGTTTTCTCAACTTGTAAATGTTCCTTTTTGCTGAGAGGATTTTACCTCTGTTTGCTGGTACTTTGAACCTAAGGCTAGAGGGGTTTCTCTGAGCTATATAATCTGATTATCCCCTGTAAAGTATTTTCCATCCTGATTTTACAGAGATGATTTTTACCTTTCTTTCTTTAATTAAAAGCTTTCTTTTTAAGAACCTGATTGATTTTTCCTTGTCTTAAGATCCAAGGGGATTGGATCTGGACTCACCAGGAATTGGTGGGGGGAAAGAAGGGGGGATGGTTAAATTCTCCTTGTGTTAAGATCCAAGGGGTTGGATCGGTGTTCACCAGGAACTTAGTGAAAAAGCCTCTCAAGGCTACCCAGGAAGGGGAAGATTTTGGGGGGAAAGAGGATGTTCCAGACAATGAGGAGTCTGGATGGTGGCAGCGAAACCAGATCTAAGCTGGTAGTTAAGCTTAAAAGTGTTCATGCAGCTCCCCACATCTGTACCCTAAAGTTCAGAGTGGGGGAGGAACCTTGACAACATAACTGCTGGAAATTTATATGTATTTCAGAACTGAAATCAACTGGATAAAGCACAATCACCCTTAACATCAACATTTTTACTCTCCCCAAATTAGAAGGATGCATGTTGTCACATTTGATATAGCACTAATCTCTCTGACACTGATTTAATTCTATTGTCATCTTGGGTATGAGATCAGAACCAGGCCTTTTGTTTATGAATGTTTCTCCTGCTCCAGCACATTCTTTGTTAAAGTGAATATGCGCACCTTAATTGGGAAGGAGAAAAGCTCATGCAGAGGGAAATTTTTTAGTTGCTCCGGTCTCTTACTGTTTCTGCACGCTTCCCTTTGTGCTGACTGCCTCCCTCATTCCAGTTCCCTTCTTTCCCATATCTGCGGTTGATGGAGATACCCTAGTGCTAGTAAGAATGCTTGAAATGTCATGTTCAATGGACAAAAGTAAATTAGAGGTTCTATACATGGGGATGTAGAATCTTGAGCATTGTATGAATTCTGTGCTTTACTAAGGAATTCTTGGAAGTCCAAACCTTGTTTCTCTCTTCTGCAGCACAGAAAAATGTTATCAGATGATACATCTCTTATATCTCGTATCTTATATTTTTAAGGGATCAGAGCATAATATTTAATTTTAAAATTCTTTTGGCAAGAAAACTGCAAAACAAGGTTATTCTTTATAGTGGAGAATTCATAAATCTTGAAAACCTCTCCTAATAATGTCTGTATTAAAAATGAATGAATGCAACACTTTACTGTGTGTTTTATTTAATATTAATACTGTTCATTAATGAGTCCCTATACTGAATCAGGAATTAAGAGCATAGCAAGGTTTCTTCTCTTTTAAAAAGCTTCTCATCTTGCTGAGGAAAAGCAGTTAAGCACCTGAATACATCTCTGAAGACATTTGCAGTTCTGGTGTTTGTGTCTATAATTTTCAAATGTCTTTAAGTACTGTTGCTTCAGTGTTCGGACATTTTGTCCAATGTTTTTCACAAGTAAAGTACATCATGGATAAAATCTGTAATTGCCAGGATTGAAACCAAAGGGGAAAAAATGTTTAAACTGCTATGAATATACATGAGGCAAAGTGGATGAAAGAAATCTTTCTCAGCCCCATTGTTCCATCCTTCAAACAACCTCCCAAACTTACCAAACTCATCATCAGAAGCAAGCTCCCCACAGACCAGGACACACCAACTCAAAGCAGCACCAGACCCTGGGTTTTTTTTTCCTTCCTCTGCAGCCTGGGGCATGGGTCATTTGTTGGAGGATTCTTTGCACCTTGAAGTCTTTAAACCACAATTTGAGGATTTCAGTAGTTCAGACATAGGTTTCGCAGCCACTGGGAATCGTCCCAGACCTGCAACACTATGCGATCCCACCAGTCTGTGCTTGTTTACCGGGCCCAGAGTCGGTGTTCCATGCCATGAACCTGCCCAATTAACACCACGATGTGCACATTGTCAGGGCCCATACTTTGTGAGAAGTCTATGTCCATGTCTTCATCATTCTCATCACCATGCTGCCATCGCCTCCTTGCCTGGTTTCGCTTTTTCAGGTTCTGGTTCTGCATATCCTGCTGGATAATGCACATGGTGTTTACAGTGCTTATAATTGCCTTGGTGATCTGAGCGGGCTCCATGTTCCCAGTGATATGGCATCTGCGCTGAAAAAAGGAGCGAAATGATTGTCTGCCATTGCTCTGATGGAGGGAGGGGCAACTGATGAGATGGCTTACAGGGTTGGCTTACAGGGAATTAAAATCAACAAAGGCTGTGGCTTTGCATCAAGGAGAAACACAAACTGACACACAGAATGGCCCCCTCAAGGATTGAACTCAAAATCCTGGGTTTAACAGGCCATTGATTTCACGGAGGGAGGGAGGAGCAAATGTATACAAATGAATACAAAACAAGTCTGGTCTATTTCTTATTTTGATCCACTCCATCTATCTTAGGCTGGGAGCAGACGGTGCAGTATGACTGCTAGCCATTGTCATCTCCTGGGTGCTCGGCAGAAGATGATGTATTACGATTGCTAGCCATCGTCATCTCTTGGGTGCTCACCACAAGATGGTGCAGTACGACTGCTGGCAGTACTGAGTCTCCATGAGACGAAACTTGAAAAGGGAATGACCTGGCTGAGTCACTCCGATGTCTGCCCAGGCGCCCCTGATCGACCTCACAGGGGGAGGGATAGCTCAGTGGTTTGAGCATTGGCCTGCTAAACTCAGGGTTGTGAGTTCAATCCTTGAGGAGGCCGCTTAGGAATCTGGGGCAAAATCAGTACTTAGTTCTGCTAATGACGGCAAGGGACTGAACTTGATGACCTTTCAGGGTCTCTTCCAGTTCTATGAGATAGGTACCGAGGTTGCCTAAAAAAGCACCCTGGAGTACAATGACGATGGCTACCAATCATAATGCACCATCTGCTGCCAAAAGGCAATGAGCTGCTGCTGTGTAGCAATGCAGTACCACATCTGCCAGCACCCAGGAGACATAGGTACCGTGGTATGGTGTCTGCACAGGTAACCCAGGAAAAAAGGTGCTAAACCATTGTCTGCCATTGCTTTGAGGGAGGAAGGGAGTGGGGGCCTGACAACATGTACCCAAAACCACCCGCAACACTGTTTTTGCCCCATCAGGCATTCACTGGGATCTCAACCCAGAATTCCAATGGGCGGCAGAGATTGCGGGAACTGTAGGATAACTACCCACAGTGCAATGCTCCAGAAGTCGATGCTAGGCTCGGTACTATAGACACAGTCCGTTGACTTAATGCACGTAGAGCATTTTGTGTGGGGACACACACAATTGACTCTATAAAAATGATTTCTAAAAAAGACTTCTATAAATTCGACCTAATTTCGTAGTGTAGACATACCCTAAGTTAGGATTCCAAGACTACTTTATTCTTGCTTCTAATGTTGTGGCACTGCCTCTTCTGACATAGAAAGCAATACAGTATATTAAAATCCACAAATCCTGATTTGATGCATTGTGTCCACATGCATCCACAGACAAAATCAAATACAGATATGTGAACAGTTAGAGACGCTATTCTTGAGGCAAATATCTTATTTACTATTTTATATGCATTAAATAATCAGTTGACAAAAACAGTTAGTACCAAAACCACATAACTGAAGAGAGAGGGGGAAACTAGTTATAACATCAGCCATGTTCAGCATGAAGCTACAATTTTTTAAGTTAAACCTCATTATCCAACTTAATTGAAATTCCTACCATGCAGAATCTGCTTTAGCATCATTAAGGTGCTTTTTTATCATAGCATTTGTAAACTTATAAATAACTTTAATACATTTTTAGTATATTACTTTCGCTTTAGCAGGCTGCTTTTTCTCAGATTTCAAGTAACATACATTCTATTACACTAATCCTTATTTGCTGATGTCATAAAGTCTCTTTTTATCAAGTATTCAGATGCTGATATACAAGGAATCCCACACTCATAGTGAAGTCTGTTTGTCCCCAAAAGCCTAACAGTAGACAGACCATCAACCAGAAATAGTTAGACTCAAAACATTTATTTTTAACCTTGAAGATATTGAGAGCAGTATTTGCATAGATGTAAGACAGAGCATTCCACCAACTTGGAGGTAGGTAAGGAAAATTCTGTATGGCACTGGGCCAAACAGTACAACTAATATATTATCTAAGCCAAAGCATAAGGTCTGAGCTGCAGGCCTGTAAACAAGACTCATACTGAGCAAGTTTATAGGGTTAATGGAGTACTAACTTTAAATATAAATAAGAACTCACATTTAAGTATTATAGGCCAGACTGTGACCTGTCCTGTGCACCCATGCAACACAGCTAAACTGGTGTGCCAGGGGAAGTAAGATGGGACAGATTACTTTCCACTCCCAAAAGAGGGGTAAAACTGGCAACCAGATGGTGAAAACTGGTTCCTCATTTGAGCCTCGGTCAGCACAACCACATGCTGCCTGTTGCTCAGGGCTGTGTTACATTCACACTTTTAAAAGAAGCTTTTATTAATGTTTTAAAACAGTAAAAAAAAAATCAAACTGTTTTGAAGCTTAAAATAAAAACCTATTGCCCTTAAGATCCCATAGCTAAAATACCACCTATTTAGGGCCAGATTCTCGCATTTTTTCTCATGATGAGTAGTGCATTACTTAGTGAAGTCCCATTAATAACAATCAGACTAATTGCAGAATAAGATACCACTCAGCGTTAGGGTCACACAATCTTCTCCTTAAAATAGCCCTTTCCTCCTTTACTTACTCTGCTTCATACCATAAAGCAAGATTACTCCCAATTTGCAGAAAAATACGATATAAGCTTTTCTAAGAAGCAGCCTATAACCTATGTATGTTAGATTTTAAATGTAATCTCTGGTAAAATGGTTCTAAATGCCCTCATTCTGCTCAAAGTGTGTGTGTGTGGCAGGGTCAGAGGAAGTCTTAAACATATTGAACAAGATTAAACTAACCATAGGAATGGGAAATGATATTCAATAGCATTTTGTGTTATCTAAGTCTCTTATAAAAATAATCATGAAATCTAAAAATTTCAGTAGTTTAAATTAACAGTATATTTACTCTTGGCTTTAAAAAAGGAGAATTAGAGAATATTTACTTCACCATTGTTGGTATCGCTGAGACTTAATAATATTTATCAGATTCTGTCTGCGTTTTAAGAATAGATAAACTCACTTCTTCAAAGCAGAGGCACGGAGCTCATTTCCCATATTTTGCCATCATACATAACCAAAACAGATAAGATTTAGAAGAAACATTTACAACACCAAAGCCCTGTATAGCCACACAATTTTTTGTTTTCTTTCTTTGTTTAGAACATAAAAATGGCCATATTGGGTCAGACCAAAGATCCATCTAGTCCAGTATCTAGCCAATGGTAGCCAGTGCCAGAGGCTTAAGTGGAAATGAACAGAACAGGACAAGATCTTCTGAAATATCTTGAGTATTTTCTATTGTGTGACTAAGCATCTGTATTCAGATCCTATACAGTATTGTAATAATCTTTGTGGAAAATATGCCTTGTGAGGTGGTATTTGAAAACTAACAACTCATTAGTTAATATTCTTGTGTGATGTATGTATGCGATGTATATTAAGAGTTATGGACATATGCTGGGAAGACAACTAAAAACGGGTTTAAACCAGGCATGCCAGAAGGAGTTGGTGCACAGGTCTGCCAAGATCTTGAATGCAAATGAAGCAGAATGGACCCGAGGCAATGGGATAGTAATCAAAACCATCAAAACTCACATGGTGATCAAGGTCAGCATGTCTGGACCAGATTGATAATCAGGCGAAGACAATGAAGGCACGTTGGCATGCCACATAAACTAACAATTGGAGGAAGCAACAACATAGCTACACACAACAAGAGAGAGATGCTGGATTTGGGTTTTACTTTTCAGAAGAATCCATTTAGAAGGTTTACTGGTCTATAAAGAGAAGTGAACTTCAGGTGATAGGCATCTGAATCAACTGATCGTACACAGTATTACTGTATTATGAAAGTGTATAGAGAGAGGTCTTGCCATTATCTTTCAGATACAGTGGTGATTAATATCACTGTGAAATATGTGTATTAACACTATGTAAGGAATTATTGATACTCATTGATATTAGGTTGAACAGTTTGCCCAGGCAAGTAGATAGCTATGGCATTCCCTCCTATCTCCTATGTAAATGAAGCATGGTGAAGTCAGAAACAATAGAAGTCCTATTTGCATAGAAATATATGGTCAGAATGGGAAACCCACAGAAAAGCTCTTGAAATGAGATTGCTGAACTGTACAGAAGCCAGCTTTTGTATCCATCAGTAGATAGACACAAAGGAACAGAGTCATTGTAAGCTGAGAAAGATGGGTCCTTCAACCAAGGAGAGGTGAAGGCTTTTGGAACTGAGTTTAGGTGAGAAAGATGCTTAGGCAAAGATCTTTCACCTTGTACTTTTGTGGAATGTCCTCACTGAGGGAAAGTCAGCTATGGCTGGGAAGTAAACTGACTGGTAAAAGATACCATTTTGAACAAAGTCTATATCTTGCTAGATTGTTTTAGACTTTTAGATGCATATTTTCACATTTATTTGCTTGTAACCCTTTCTAACTTTATTCATTTCACTTTGCATATTTTAACCTATATCCTACTGTTAATAAATGTGTTTTGTTTTACTAAAAACCAACTCTGTGTGGTGTTTAAAGGGAATAGTGTATTCAACCTAGGTAAGTTTAATAAGCTGTGATGTTCTTTTTGTGTCTTTAGAGGAGCAAACAAATCCTATTACTTTGAACTGTATAAGAGGTTGCTGGACGCCCCAGGGCCCATGGTTTGAGGAAAATTCAGGACTTGGGAGTGTGTTGGCATCACCTTGCTGGCTGTAACCCAGGCTGGTGGAAGCCAGAGTGCAGATGTGAGACTATAGATGAACTGCTGGAATCAGAGCTGCTGAACCAAGACTGTCTAGCACACGGAAACTCAGGGTGTGACCTGTATGCTGGCAGGCATGCATTGTGTGGCTCCCAAGGTTCCTGGGCAGGCAGTGACACAACCCCTAACTGGTCTGAATTGCACTGCTGAATATGACAGTATCATCTGAAAATTTTGCCACCTTACAGTTTACCCCTTTTCCCAGATCATTTATGAATATGTTGAACAGCAGAAGTCACAGTACAGATCCTTAGGGGACCCCCAATTTACTTTCATCCATTGTGAAAACTGACCATTTATTCATATCTTTTGTTTCCTCATGGCTTAATAATTCACAATAAATAGTTTAAAAGTACAAAAGAAAATATTTCAATCAATACCACTGGAACTATTTTAATGATTGTGATTATATTATAGATGTTAATACAATAAAAAGCAATCTCACATGACTTCTGTGTTTTCGTAATCCCTTTAATTTCTTAGCTGCTTCTTTTGTTTCATTCCCTTTATCTTACAGCATCCTTCTGAATTTCCAGTCATATTCAGACATGAACATCATGCCGCAAGGTTAGTGATGTGTAGTATAACAAAGTTTGGTTATAGTGCTAAACAGTGCCATAGTGATCATAAAAAAGACCATACTTTGTCAGACCAATGGTCCATCTAGTCAAGTATCCTGTTTTCCAACACTGGTCAGTGGCAGATGCTTTAGAAGGATTGAACAGAAGAGGGCAATTGTTGAGTGATCCATCCCCTGTCATCCATTCTTAGCTTCTAACAGTCAGAGGTTTAGAGACACCAAGATTATGAGGTTGCTTCCATGACAGTCTTGCTAATAAGTTCATGTAGGTTAGGTCCATCAATAGTTATCTAATTATTTTATGAACCCAGTTATATGTTTGGCCTTTACAGCATCCCCTGGCAATGAGTTCCTCAGGTTGACTGTGCCTTGTGGGAAGAAGTATTTCCTTATCTTTGTTTTAAACCTGGTTTCTATTAATTTCATTGGGTTCTTGTTCTTATGTGAAGGGGTAAATAACAATTCCCTATTTGCTTTCTCCACACCATTCATGATTTTATAAATCTGTATCATATCTCTCCTTAGTCATCTCTTTTCTAAAATGAAGAGTCCTAGTCTTTTTTTTCTTTTTTAATCTCTCCTCATATGGAAGTTGTTCCATACCTCTAATTATTTTGATGCCTTTCTTTGTACTGTTCCAATACGAATATATCTTTTTAGAGATGAGGCGACCAGAACTGCACACGAGCATTCAAGGTGTGGGCATATCATTGATTTATATAGTGGCTCCTTTCTGCCTTCTTCTGCCTGAAGGATGAGTGACAAGGGCGGGGCGGGAGGGTTTAGAGGAGCAAGCAGCAGTTGGGGAGGGCCTCAGGGGAAGAGACAGAGTGAGGATGGGGCCTTGGAGAGAAGCTGTGCAGTGCAGGTGGGGCCATGGTCCGGACACCAATGCCCCCTCCTCCCCCCCTCCTACTTCTCAGGAGCTTACAGTGGCAGTGCCTCCAAAAGGAGATGTTCTGCATCTGGCATTTCTTGTCCCATTTGGGGAGGCTTATACCCACCGCCCATGCTTCCTGAGTATCTTATTTGTAGCCATTTACTCTAAGGGCAGCCTTTGATTCAGCCAGTGTTAGTGTCTGTATTAATTCCACACAAAATTAGTTTACATTTGAGATTTTTATGAAGTATTATTGGATATTGAAAGCTCACTGTCATGATTCCTCAATTTCTCTCCTTCTTTGTATTTAAGATAACTGACTCCTCCATGCAAATAAGAGAGAGCTATCTTTTTAGCTAATGCTTCGTCCCCAATGCTTCACATTTTCTTCTTAATGTTATTCCTTTGAAATACTACTTATGCATGTACAGCACTTCTATAGTGCTGTATAAACTAATCTTCCCAATTACAATGAGTGGTATGTAGAAAAACATCATTCCCCCTCTTCATTCCTGCCTATGAGAAAGATGTGGCAGGAATGTTGAGAGAGTTGCCCAAGAATGCACTGCAAATCAATGTCATGATTAGAACCTTGAAGTTTCTGATTCCAGGACCTCCTCTCAGCTAGCCTTTGGTTGCCTCTTCCTTGTTAGTTTTATTGTTTGTTTGTTTTTTTTAAATGAGGAGTCCAATCCCATGAAAAATAAAATGGAAGATTCCCTTGACTTTAGAGGGCTTTAATGCTTTAATCAGGACTTTAATGCTCTGGGATATAGTAAATAATATCACCTGTCTGTGAATTACTAAATAGGTCTTATACAGAAGGCTTTATAAATCTGGAAATACAAATGCGGTGCTCAGGATCATTAAAATTATTTCAAAGAATCAGTTTTGGAGTCCCTTACTGTGGAAGCAGCATTTAGGGTAATTGTTCTTGAGAATACTTCTTGAATTGTATATTAGCTTTTTAGTGCAAGATTAATATAACAAGGGGGAAGAAAGCAAAGATGCATAAATACAAAATCATCTTTCTGTCGTGTTCTCTGTATTTTAAATATACATTCATATTGTAAGTCTTCATATGTGACTCTCTTCAACAATGCCAACAGTATTCTGCTGTCACATATTTATTCATTTTGGTCAGAAGCAATGTTAAGGAAGACTCCATGGAGCGTGCTCTGCAAAATATCGCTATATTTTTCCTAGGAAGACAATGGCTAAGAGGCATCTTTCTGTTTTTGCTTAAAAAAAAAATAGAAAATAGCTGTAGATGATCATATGAAAACCCTGGTGAGAAAATGTAATGTCTAATTAAAATAACTCTGTATCCATCCTCTTCACCTAAGTACAACTGTCCTTTTCAAACCCTCAATTCCTCACTAATGGCTTTCTCTGGTGTGCCTCATGCAGCCTAACATTTTAGTTGTTGAACACCCTTTTCTGAAGCTAAATTACATCCACAAGTTCTCTGATCTCCCATAATTTTCTTCCCTTGTTTTCTTGGCAAGGCTGATGCTATGTTTGTTATGCTTCAAAATGACTGCTTTTCTAAAGTCTGCAATGTCCATATCCAATTGATGCTTGTGTGTGTTTATATGTGGCTTGGATGCAGCATCCTTAGCAAACTTTCTAGGTCAGCATAAAGCAATGAACAGTCACTTTCTTTTTGTGGAAAGTTTGGTGGCATGGTATTATTGCCTTGAATTCCCTATAGTTTATGTAAACAAAATAATCATTAGGATTTTTACTTCTGTTCTCTACAAAGAAACCCAAGTGCCTCTTTCAGTAAACACTGTCACATATCAGCTGTTTAAAGCCACTTTCTGAATCCATAATGGCAGTCTATGTTAATATAAGCATGTTTCTGTTCAGTTTTAACGGGAAACAGTTGACTGCTTAATCATATTTAATTGTTCATAAATAAAGTCTGATGTTTAGTGATCACTCCTTTTTAAAGTGACACAAATATAAGCCCACTGACATCTGCTCAACATTCTTGTGCTACTTACAGAATGTTGAGGGAGCATTTGGACACTAACAAATGTAATAAAAATAATTAAATAAATAAATCTGGGCTCCTCCTTGAAAGTCTTAAAAAAATGGCACAAGTCTGTTGTCAGCAGGAAAAATTCACCAGTAGAACTGGTTGAATAACAGAATTTCAATTCTATAGGAAGTCCCAATGCTTTGAAATTTTGTTTCTCATTCCATGTTAGAACAAACTTCCAAAATTTCCCGTAAACCAAGTCTAAAATGTTATAATATTGAATATGAAATATATTAAGACTACTCTGAAATCTATTGGAAATGATAAAGTTGTAATTCAATGGGTTTGCCTTGTTGAAATGAGAAATGATTTATTTTGACTTTTTGCTGTCAAAAATTTCATCTATATTGACAAGTTCCAGCAGACTGTCTCACTGTTCAAGAAACTGAAATTTCCAATGGAAAACTGTTCCCTCAATTTTTTTGGAAGCTGTAATCTGCCCTCATCAAATCATTGATCAGGTTATTAACCAGAAGATTAGTCGGACTTACCACCAATGCTCAAACTATGTACAAGTGGCTGGGGAGAGGAGATAGAGATAGCTGGCCTCCACTCCCTTCCACCTCCTCCGTCAGCGCCATACTCCTTTTACTGAATGCAGCAGTAGAGAGATGATCCTTTCTCTCTTAGGGCAGAGCTCATGTGATGTTTGTGTGTTGCTCACTACAAAACATGCCGTCTACAAATTTTTAACTCTCAGAATTTGAGTAGGTGAGTGGAATCATTAAGACCTAAAATACTTCTGGTCAAATGATTTTCTTCTCTCATTAAAGCTCCAAAACTGTAGGCAAGACGTGGTGGTGTCTCTTATCTTGAATACCTGAAGTACAGGATACTGACAGGAGGCCCGGCATCAGGCAGTGTTCAGATGTTCTTGGCTCTCCATATTCATATTTGGGGTGATTCTTCAGTTTGCACTTGGTCATATTGTCACTGGCCTTTGCCACCCCAGCTCTTTCTCAATTTAGAGTACACCAGTGTTCTGATGTGAAGTCATTGCCTGGGCAGGGGTTTTTTCCTGAAGGAACCATGTTCTCCAAGATCATTGGCATTTCCTGCCATTTTATTACTCCTATTGAACTTCTCTGACTTCCATGCTGGTATTTTGGGGTCAGATTTTCAAAGGCAATGCTCTTTCTGGACTTCCACCTCTTGGGTGTTGGAATGGGTCCATACAGTGGATATCTTGGATAATACACTTGTTTTTGTCTCTCCTTTTTAATGAAGGCATCCTGCCTCTGATGGTCAGCAAGGCAGTATAGCAACAGTGTGGGAGTCCTTGTTAAAGTCCTTGTGATGATCATACAGAACTGATTGATTTAATTCAGTATCAGTTTTTTGTGCATGGCTCAAGCGGGAGCATATTGAGACACAGTACTCTGCAGCTGAGTAACAAAAGACAAGCCTGGTTGTTTAGAGTATTTGGGAGTTGGCTCCCCGTTTTGTGTTGACCAGTTTTTGGAAAACAAAATGTCTGGAGTTCACTTTCTTTCAGCTTCTTGATTTGCTGTGATACACTGTACTTACCCCATTGTCACCATTTTTAAATGGTTATGATATATTTTTTACAAAGCATGCCTTGTTCAGTATCATTGGAAAACTCATAATCTGATTAATAATATTATCCTGTTGAAATGTGTGTAACAACACTTTATGTAAAATTGAGATTTTCTGATATGATTGTAACTGAAATAAGTTGTAATTCTGGGTAACACCCAAAAACCAATTTCTCAGAGACAAAGCCACACTGACATGCCAGCAAGGTGCTAAGGAGCCATTACTTGCTTAACTGTCCATTCACCAGCAAGTGAGACGGTATAAGCAAGAAATGTACATTTCATCCTGGAATCTCACATACACAGGAGACTGTTTGTTTCTATCCTGGTGAGGTGTAATCCTCAAAAAGAGGAGGAGGGTATAAAAATAAGAGACAGTGACCTCCACATCACCCCTTTCTCCTTCTCCCATCTGTCTGCTTATGGCATCAATGAATATCTGAAGAACATTCAGCTGGGGCAGAGGTCCCTGGTTAGAAAGGAAATCCAGGAACTGTCGCAGCTTATGGTCAGAGAGACATTTTTCTTTTAAATTCATTTAGGTATTAACTTGCATTTTTTTTCTATTGTGACTTTTTTATGCCTTATCACTTGTAATCACTTAAAATCTATTTCTCTGTAGTTCTACTGTTTTATCCAATCCAATGAATTTGGATTGAAGTGTTGGGGAACCTCAATTTGAGAATACAAGGCTGGTGCAAATAATTTCCCAGTGTTGGAATGACTGCTTATGAGCTTGCACTGTCCAGGAGAACACTGAGCAGTAAGATGCACATTTCTGGGTAACAAGGCTGGGACTAAGAATTTGTGGGTGTCACCCTGTATGTAGTTCATGAATGGCTGGGAGAGCATTTACGTATTTACCTGGGAGTGAATTTACATGCTGAAGGGTGCAGGAGTAGACAAGAAGGCTGTTCTGGCAATAAAGAGGTATAAAAGACACCTCAGGCTAGAGAGTTCAGGGGACAGCACTATTAAACAGTCCATATTGTACCCTGCGGAATGTTATAAGTGCTCTTTCTATGTCAGTGTTGAGCCTAATGTGACCTCAAGGTACACTGCATGAAACATCTACCATTTTCTTTGCTGAAAGGACAAAGCCAGTGAGAAAGTGTTTGTTTTGTACAAATTATCAAGACGCAAAATACATCAAGTCTGAATTTTAGAAGTTCTAAGTACCCCCATCTGTGATTGAGGTCAGTAGAAGCTGCAGGAGCTCTCTGCACCTGTGAAAATCAGGCCATCTATGTAGGCAGAGTTGCAGCTATTGAACAATGAAGCAGTCACAGATAGTGTGCACAGTCCACGTATACAGAAAAAACCATGGATGGGGAAACATTTGGGAAAAGTGGAAATTATCCAAAAGCATGAGCTCCACTTGAACCAAAATAGAACTAGACAACTGATGTACACTGACCACATTTGAAGGGATTATTTAAATGAGCTGCTGAGGGAAAGCTGACAAATGCATCACTAACAACCCTAACAGATGTCAAGGTATCTCTTTAACCAGTATATTATAGGACAGAATGGTGTTAGACTAAGGAATTTAATTATAAATAGAGACATTGCCCAGAATAAAAGCTATAAATATCTCTGTACCAATGTGAGAATTGTAAAAGGAAAAACATGTAACTTGAAAAGCCTGCCAGCAGGAAAAGATCTTGTCATAGAAGCCATTGCTGAAACCATCCTGATGTGCAGAAAGAATAGCAAATATGGCAGGCGCCCAGCTTGGCTTAACAGTGAAATCTTCTGTGACGTTAAACATAGAAAGGAAACTTACAAGAAGTGGAAACTTGAACAGATGACCAGAGAGGAGTATAAAATTATTGCTTGAGCATGCATGGGGGTAATCAGGAAAGCCAAAGTACAACTGGAGTTGCAGCTAGCAATGGATGTGAAGCATAACAAGAAGAGTTTCTCCAGGTATGTTAGCAACAATAAGAGGTTAGGAAAGGTATGGGACCCTTACTGAATGAGGGAGGCAACTTAGTGACAGATGATGTGGAAAAAGCTGCATTTTTTGCCTCTGTCTTCACAGACAAGGTCAGCTCCCAGACTGCTGTGCTGGGCAGCACAGTATGGGGAGGAGGTGACCAGCCCTCAGTGGTGAAAGAACGGGTTAAGGACTATTTAGAAAAGCTGGACATGCACAAGTCCATCGGACCGGATGCAATGCATCCAAGGGTGCTCAAGGAGTTGGCTGATGTGATTGCAGAGCCATTGGCCATTATCTTTGAAAAATCGTGGCGATCGGAGGAGGTCCCAGATGGTTGGAAAAAGGCAAATATAGTGCCCATCTTTAAAAAAAGGAAGAAGGAGAATCCAGGGAACTACAGACTGGTCAGCCTCACCTCAATCCCTGGAAAAATTAGGGAGCAGGTCCTCAAGGAATCCATTTTGAGGCACTTGGCTGTTCTTGATCACCTTCCTCTCCTCAGCATGGATTCACCAAGGGCAAGTCATGCCTGACCAACTTGATTGCTTTCTGTGATGAAATAACTGGCTCTGTCGAAATGGGGAAAGTGGTGAACGTGATATATCTTGTATCAGAGGTGTAGCCGTGTTAGTCTGGGTCTGTAAAAACAGCAAAGAATCCTGTAGCAACTTATAGACTAACAGATTTTGGAGCATGAGCTTTCATGGGTGAATACCCACTTTGTCAGATGCATGTAGTGGAAATTTTCCAGGGGCAGGTATATATATGCAAGCAAGCTAGAGATAACGAGGTTAGTTCAATCAGGGAGGATGAGGCCCTGTTCTAGCAGTTGAGGTGCGAAAGCCAAGGGAGGTGATATATCTTGACTTGAGAGTCCAGTAGAGGGCACCAAAATGATCAGGGGGCTGGAGCACATGACTTGTGAGGAGAAGCTGAGGGAACTGGGCTTATTTAGTTTGCAGCAGAGAAGAATGAGGGGGGATTTGATAGGAGCCTTCAACTAGCTGAAGGGGAGTTCCAAAGACGATGGAGCTTGGCTGTTCTCAGTAGTGCCAAATGACAGAACAAGGAGTAATTGCCTCAAGTTGCAGAGGGGAGGTCTAGGTTGGATATCAGGAAAAATTATTTCACTAGGAGGGTAGTGAAGCACTGGAATGGGTTACCTAGGAAGGTGGTGAAATCTCCATCCTTAGAGGTTTTTAGGGCCTGGCTTGACAAAGTCCTGGCTGGGATGATTTAGTTGGTGTTGGCCCTGCTTTGAGCAAGGGATTGGACTAGATGACCTCCTGAAGTCTCTTCCAACTCTAATTTTTTATGATTCTGTGAAATGGTGGATTGACAAAAAGGATACATAGCTATTATATTGAAAGTAAAAGACTAGGTCATAGAGGATGGGGAGTAGGCCAGACCTAAAGATTCCATTTAATGACGTAAAAAATATGAATGGAAAGGGACCATACAGTCAAATTGGTACGACACCATACCCATGTCAGAAGAATAAAAAGAACTGACCAATGATTAAATTGGTTCAAAATAGGAGGAGAAGCTCAACAAATCTGGTGGTGGTTTCTCATTATGTGTGTTTACTTTGTGAATGAATATTGTATCACCATGAGTAATGGGAAATGTCACAGTGAGGATGGTTGGAGACAAGAGAATAAATATTGTCTGAAAGGAGTAGATATCCCAAAGCAGACCCCTAATTAGACAATCAGCAGAGATGGAAGTGGAATGTGTGTATGTGTAGAAGAAATATCCCTTGTTCTTTGATTTTTTTTTAAATTTCTTCCCCATCTGCACATCCCACTATGAATAAACAGGAAGGAGGACAGAACACTCAGTTCTATTCAGTTTTCCTGGTTTCTGGTTAGAGGTAGTTTCCTGTGCCCCTGAAGGGTACGGGGAGCTAAAGTGGGTTCTTCATACCATAGAAGAGAGGGGGAACTTGCAGAGATGTCTTCTTTTCAAGAGGAAAACTTACATCTGTGTAAAATGTGTATGTGCTGGTACTATTTTACCTACTATTGGGAGAACATGAGGCCACAAACTCCCCAGCTAGGCAACAACATCCACTGATCACACTTCAGGTTCTCCCACTTGATGTGTCCTCATTTTACCAGTTCTTTACTTTTAATCCCTGCTCAGCATCTCAAACTAGCTGAGCTAGTAAATCATTGGCCTCAGTCAGCTCACTATCTTGCTATTCTCTGTCTATTACTGTCTTACAGGTTAATGTTACAACACAAAATTCTTGTAACTTACTGGTTTATCATTTCTTGTTTGCTCGATTATATGAAGGCAGTCCTAGGCCTGTCTCTACAGTTTGTGGTTCAATTGCTAGCTTGCTTGTCTGATGACAAGACACAGCTCTCTGTGAAGACACTAGCTCACTTGGTGAAGCATACTGAGTTTATGAAAGGTGCATGTGGGAGAAGAATTTGACCACTGAAAAGATACAATTGGGACAGTTAATGCTATTATAAATCATGAAAATAAATAAATACAAGGATAATGTATTGTAAGTACTTTTTCTGTTTCGAAAAGTTAAAAGTTGAACTGTATTTGGGCATAGATGTTTGGTTTACAGTATTTTTAACTCTAGCAGTTTAAGGCCTGTACAATAACAAAAAGGGAAGCAAGACTTAATTCCATATATTCTATTGTGTCTACTGTTAGTTAGTAAGATGATTTCAAATACTTAGTTGCAAATTTCCAAATTATGAAGCATTTAAGTATGTAACAAGATAGGAAGGCTAGTTTTGTGTAAGACTTATGGTAAAGTGAAACTTGTTTTCTTACTTCCCAGCTGTCCTAATAAGTGAAGCTTTGATTAATACTTTACTATTGTAAAGAAAACCTTTTTGTTTGCTTCTGTATGGTAAAAATTGATTACTAGCTAATAATGTGCTTCTAAAAGCTGGAAGTGCCTTGCTTAACACTGCCATGTCAGTTAATGGAGCTGAAGTAGGACACTGGGTGAAACAGACTGTGCTGGAATTTACTGGTGTGCGGTATGCATGTGAATGAGTTAGTAGCAACTGCCCATTCGTTTCACTTTCTGACACAGTTATTAGCTACCTGTAGCTAGCCAAACAGCCTAGAAAATTATGTTGTGATCCAATGCTTTTAGTTCCAATAGAAACTGAAGACTGTTATTAATCTCTTTTTCTGGTGAAAGAAAAGAAATTTACTATCAGTTTTGTTTTTAATTGAAGATTTTCTTGCAAATTGATTTCAAAGAACAAAAGGTAAAGTGTTTTTTTAAACTTTTCCAACCTTCACAGATGCAACAATTTAAAATGTTTAATTTTCTGGTTTGAGAGAGAGAGTTTCTACATATTATCCTGTGCTAACTCGGGATGGCTGGGAAACAACAATTTCATTTGTGAAAAATGTTGCAGTTTCAAAATTTATTTAATTCCTATGCAGAATAAAAATGAGACCTTTTGAACTTTTTTCAGGAAAGAAGAGATCCACCTCAGCAGAGCTAGTAGTCTGATGGTTCAGGTACTTACTAAGTATATGAGAGTCCTAGGTCCAAGTCCTTGGTCTGAATCAGGTAGGGGTTCACATATCAGTTGACTGCCCTAGCCATCAGGCTACTGGCTACTCTGGAGAGCAGTGGTGTTGTCTTCAAACTCCATCCCTTCTCCAAGATGTATATTTTGGTTTCAGCAGTATTTCTTGCATCCAGGATGGACTTCTGAGGTGGGAGGAAGAAAAACTTTTTTTGTTTGTTTGTTAATAAATTACACATTTCCACTAATCCTTTTTTGTCAAAACGAGTTGTATTTTTCACCTTGGAAAAATGCCACTGAAAATTTTCTTAACAAAACCTTTTCTTAGAAAAAGCCTATTGGCTGCACTGTTACTTTCCATTTGTTTTCTTTATATATAATACTGATTGTGTTAGATTCTGTGCTACCCACCACAATGAACCAAAATTCAGCAATATGGCTGACATTTTAACTTGTTAAGGCCCCCATCTAGCAAAGCACTGCATCACATGTATTGTTGCTCATATGATTCACATTAGCAAAGTTGTGCACATGCTTAAGTGCTTTGCAAGATCAGCCCTTCATAGTAGAACAGTAATACTTTATTCAAACTTCTGGGTTTTCTAGAGATACTCTGTGGACATTTCCTTTTTAGAAGCAAATAATAACATAACCTTAGTTTGACTCTGACATTGATGGGGGGGGTTCTCCCTCCCCGCCCCCAAAAATTGGAACTATAAACAAACATAGAAAGATCTTAAACCATATTTTGAAGATTTAAATTTTCGTTTATGTACAAGCCCAGTGCAAGGCCAATGTGCCATTTAAATCCTTGAACTTGAATGGCTTTATAGAGACATAAGGGTAAACTTCACGCTCCATGTAGGGGATTATTCAACATGAATAAAAATGGCAGAATCAGGCCCTTAATTTTCACCTTGGTGAAACCTTTCACTTCTGTTAATTACTTCAGGTGAATTTTAGATCTTAATAGGATTTATATTTTTCTAGTTCTATAAACTTATATTTTTTATCTGAATTTGGGAAGCATAAGTTTATGTATTAGGATACAACAGTGTATGTGTAAAATAGATATAAAATATGTGTTCATATATAATATGAAATCTTTTTCAAAAAGCCAAGGTCATTAACTTTTATTACAACTTGCATCTGTAGTTGCACATGGATGTATATAAAATCACCTCCCAAAAGGCCTTGAAATTTACTGAACAATGAATCTTTATTGCTTTTAAATGAGAACTACACTGAGTTTTTCATGGAAAAGTATAACTAAGGATTAAACCAGTATAAAGTATAACTAAGGATTCAGGAAAACAAGGAGACCAGCTAGTTCACGTAAACTTCCCGATACCCAATTTGGACAACCAGATAAATGAAAGCAGGTTACTATAGAAAAGCAACCATTATGATCCTCTAATTTGACTTCCTGTATAACACAGGCCATTGAACTCCCCCCAAATATTCCTAGATCGTATCTTTTAGAAAAAACATCCAATCTTGATTTTAAAATGGTTATTGATGGAGAATCCACCACACCCCTTAGTGATTTGTTCTAATTAGTTAATTACTCTTAGAAATCTATGCCATATTTCCAATCTGTATTTGTCTGGGTTCAAATATGAGCCATTGGATCATTTATACCTGTCTCTGCTAGACTGAAGAGCCCATCATTAAATATTTGTTCCCCATGTAGACACTTGCAGAATGTAACCAAGTCAGCCTTTAATTGTCTCTTTATTAAGCTAAGTAGATTGAACTCCTTGAGTCTGTCTCTATCAGGCATGTGTTCTAATCTTTTGGTGATTCTTGTGGCTCTTCTCTGAACCTTCTCCAATTTTTCAATATCATTCCTGAATTGTGAGCACCAGAACTAGACACAGTATTCTAGCAGCAATCACACCAATGCCAAAGGAAAAATAACCTCTCTATTCCTACTGAAGTTTCTCCTGTTTATACATCCCAGGATTCCATTAGCTTTTTTGCCCATAGCTTCATACTTGGAACTCATGCTTAGCTAATTTCAACCACAATCCCCATATCTTTGTCAGAATCACTGTATCTCAAGATAGAAGCCCCCCCCAATCTGTTAGTATGGGCTGCATTCTTTGTTTCTCTATTAAAATGGCTGAGCAATTAAAAGAAAAAGTAGAAATTTTATTTCACAAACTCCAGTGCTTGGAGGCAGAAGAAAGATTTCTGTAGATATAAATTGCTTGATTTTAATTGAGACTGTAATCCGTTTTCTCAAGCAACAGTATTATCTTGTGTTTTAAATAAGAAGACATTTTTAAGATGAAGAGAAGAGAACAGCCCAAAATGATGGTTTAAAGGCAATTCTGCTTTGGGTTATGTATCTGAAGCATTGTATTTAGAAACTAATGCTTTCTTTACATTTGTTGGTGTGTAAACTTTTATATGGACATTGCTGCTAGGTAAAATTTCCCTAGAAGCTATCAAAAGGAAAGATCACAAAGAAATGTGTTCCTTCCTTCCTGGGAACTACTTGTTATCCAAACACTGGTTTAATTTTAATCTGTTAGAGAATTTGGTTCAATTTTCTTCAGCAGTAAACTAGTTTAATCTAGTATTTTAAGACAGAATGTATACAGTATTTAAAATACTACCTCGAGCATATTCTAAGTATTTCAGAGTTATTCACTAATCAATATCACTCACTGCATACATTCCTTACAAAGACCTGCCCACTGGATGCCCATGAGCAGAAAACTGGTGCATCAGAAATTTTAGAAAAACAGTGACCTTTGGTCTGTCATGAGTACCCTTTCATGAAAATTTGATGAAGTATTAAAGAACTGTGCCCCCATCTTTCATCAGTTCTTGTTTGCTAATTCAAAGATTTGAAATAGGTTTCCAAAGGAATGAGAAAGGAGGGTGGGAAGTAGGGTGACCAGACAGCAAATGTGAAAAATCGGGACAGGGAGTGGGGGGTAAGAAGAGCATATATAAGAAAAAGACTCAAAAATCGGGACTGTCGCTATAAAATTGGGACATCTGGTCACCCTAGTGGGAAGTAAATATGTGCAGAGGTAATCCAGTTGAAGAACAGTTACCAATCAATAGCATGTCTTTCTGCTTTGAGAATTGCTTCTTCAGTTCCCTTGTCTGGGAGATTAACTATCAGCATAATTTCCAGAAGACGGGTTGAAGAGCATTAATTAAATAAAACTGCTCTACCAAACTGGTCATCAGAATAAGATGCCAAGTCAAAAATATTACCCAAATTTAAGAGAGGAGCTCCAGATCTCCATAATAAAAGTATTACAAAATTATGCTATGGAAGCTGTTTTGGACCATGTGAAATGTAATCTTGTTATCTCAAAGCCTTGTTGAGCCTAGGGGTTTTTTACCATGAAATTTGCTCTTGCAAAATCTAGTTAAGATCCACTAGTGATAGCAACATTGAGAGCTCTAGTATAGACAAGAAGTAAAATTTCAAAAACACATAAGCGAATTAAGACCATAATTTCCATTTTCAAAAGTGACTTAAGCTCTTAGAACAAGGGTGGGCAAACTACAGTTTGTGAGCTAGAATCAGTCCATCAGGGCTTTGGATCCAGCCCATGGGATTGCCACCCATGTAGCACCTCAGGCTCCGTGCCACTCCCAGAAGTGGCCAGCACCACATCCCTGCAGCTCCTGTGAAAGGGGGGCAGAGGGCTCCGCATGCTGCCATCGCCTGTGAGTACACCCCACTGTCCGCAGCTCCCATTGGCTGGTAACGGGGAACCGCAGCCAATGGGAGCTTTGGGGGAGGTAACCACAGGCAAGGGCAGCACGTGGAGCCCTCTGCTCCCCCCTTCCCCAAGGGCTGCAGGGATGTGGTGCCAGCCACTTCTGGGAATGGCGCGGGGCTAGGGCAGACAGGCAAGGAGACTGCCCTGATCCTGGTGCATGCAGCTGCCACCCCGGAGCCTCTCCAGGTAAGCGGTGCTGGGCCACAGCCCGCACCCCAAATTTCTCTTGCAGCCCTCACCCCAACCTGATGCCCTGGGCTCTCTGCCACACCCTGCAGCCCTCCTGCACCCCAACCCCCTGCCCTATGCCTCCTTCCACACTCCTTCCCTGCACCCCTGCCCTGAGCCCCCTCCTGCACCCCTACCCCCTTCACTGAGCCTCTTCATATACCCTGCATCCCTCCTCTGCCCCAACCCCTTGCTCTGAGCCCCTCCCTGCACACCGCACCCCTTCCCACACCCTGCACTTTCTCCTGCACCCCAACCCCCTGCCCCAGCCCCTACATTCATGGCACTGCGTACAATTTCCCCAGCCTGGACCAAAAAGTTTGCCCACCTTTGCCTTAGAAGCCTAAGTTCCATTGATTTTCAATAAGACATAGGTTTATTAGGGCTCAAATCACAAAATGGGACTTTGGTATGGTCTACGCTACACACCTCTATTAGTATAATTACATCACTCAGGTGTGTGAAAAATCCACACTTCTGAGCAATGTAGTTATACTGGCCTAAACTATGTCGCCAGGAGAACTTCTCCTGCCAATATAGCTACTACCTCTCAGGGAGGTGGATTAACTATGCCTCTATTAGGATAGAGTTTCTTCATTAAAGCACTATAGCATTTTAAGTGTAGACATGTGTTTAGGCTCCTATCACTTCAGGCACTTTTGGAAATGTTACCCAAAGTGTTTTCAGCTGCTGGTATTTTAAGCATGGTTCACATAGGCTTGCTCTCTGTAGTGTTATATTACAATATAAAATGCCAGTGGCTATCTGGAGAATTGCCTATAGCACTCCCATCATTGCTGCCGTTGGTCTGCATATAATCCATTCTGCCAAATGGAACTATCTAGGGTCTAAACGGAAGATCTTTCTATAGTTCTGAGATTATTGACAGCATATACAGAGGCTCTGAAAAACCAATATTGCCAAACAACCCCAAGAGTTCAAAACATGACAGGCTTCAAAATTAGATTATTTTTTAAAACGAGATTTTTTTTCCTTTTATTTGTCTTCTTTTTGAGCCTTTAGGGTGCACTTGAGTTCATTCTTTCATGCTTTTCTCTGCAACCATGTCTTTTAGAAACTTGCTTTATTTTTTTATTTTTTTAAGACAGAGCTAAGATTGTTAGTTACATGGCCTCAGGAGATGCGGCTTCCAGAAAAACACAATGTCACAAGACTTGCTATAAAATTGCTGCAAACATGAATAATATAGGTTCGCTTTTGTGGCCTGAAACTAGAATTCCTGATCATCACGTATCCCTGAAGTACAGCATATGCCAGAATCAAAGTGAATTAAGTGTGCAGATAGTAACCCCACTGGCCAACATGATTGCTGAATACTGTATATTTTTTGTTAACACACTATACCTTGGGGAGCAGGAGAGTATAAAAACGTTATTTTCAATTATGTTTTCCACATTCCTAAGCATGTGTTCCTAATTAACAGTTGCCTCACTGCATTGCCTGCAACTGCCTCCAACTTTATGGCAGAAAAGCTACAGCTGAGTAGTTTTTCACAATAATTTAATGGTCTACCTCAATCGGAGGTGTAGAAGTCATATTTAAGAGATGCCTGTCCTAATTAAAAAGTTATTTATTAAAGAAAATGTAAAACAATATCAGGTACCTTATGAAGCACAGCACAAAAGCATGTTCTGTGAGTCCCATTGCTTTTTACATACTAGTTAATATGTGACAATGGGTAAAAAGATTTGAGAGATTTTTCTTGGTTTTCTTCTAAAAAAATTTGAAAATGCTCATGTAGTTTTCATTTTCTCTATTAACCTAGAGAATTGTGATTATAACACAGGTATTGGAGTCAGGAGATCTGGGTTCATTTCTGGCAAACCAGAGACTTCCTGTGTGACCATGGGCCTGTCACTTGGGCAGGGTCACAGTAGACAAGGGATGAAGCAGGATGGTTTGGTAGTAGAGTGGTGGTATAGGATCCCTTGGAGCCATCAAAGGTTTAAATACTGTCCTCTGAGCAAGGTTAGATGACATGTTGGTTAAAACAATGGCAGCAGGCTTACACTATAGCTACCACCATTGCTGCTATTGTTGACAGCAATAATGGGGAAACTAGAAAAGAAAAGACTAATGTGGACACAGTGTTGGTGGCCAGCATTATCTGATGGGCAGACTGAAGTGCTTTTAACATTCATATATCACACGTCTTCAATTACAGCAATATTTTGATTTTGCTGTCATGATTTCAAAAGTAATAAATTGCTTACCCTTTTCAAGAGAACTGAGACCTGATATACTCTGAGCAGGTCAACCGTCCCTAACAAAAAGTGTGTGTGTGTGGGGGGGAAATCTTTTGCTATTTTTTTATGTTCTTATCAGTATAAACTTCTTCACATAGCTTATCTAGCAATCTATCCACTTGTCATCACTGAAAGCACTTTCTCTCACACTTGTTTTATATGCATGTAACTGTTGACTTTGTTGACATTGATCCTGACTTCACTGATTTATGTGAGAGGAGAATTGGTTCATCTGATTGCTGTTCCCCACACTGATTTGCAATCGGTTTATTGACTTCTTTGAAAATTAGTTTTCATCATCAGTCTACTTTTTTAATCACAATTTTATACCTAAGTTGGGATGTAAATAGCATTGTGCTTATAGCAGCATTCAATACATTCTCTTCATTGGTTTGTTTTACCCAACTCTGACCTTTCTAACTATCTGATTGACCTCAAATCTGGTTGAGGCTGTAGAGAACCCTCCCTGGCTAAACTTCAGTTCTTAACCAAGTAATATTCTTGAAAGAACTAATCACTTCAGAGAGCCAGGAGATTGCTGTATATGCATCAGAAAGAAATCAGACACTACCCTCTCACAATTGAGCTGACAAGGACCTTCTATGTATCTTCCACTCAATTTACTTATGAACCAATGAAAATGCACATTCAATATGGCAATTTATTCTCAATGCTTCAGTGCAGCACTGTGTTAATTTGCCAATTAACAGTTCACTATCTCAGCAGGGCTATCGCTTTTACTACTGTTAACTCAGCAATGGGACTGTGCCAGCTTGTTTCAGAAGTTGCTACTTCCAAAGGGGTTACGTGACAGTGGCTTCCATTATAAAACCTTTGTTTCCAAAATTCCAGTGCAGGAGAGTAGAAATAACACTTATTATTCATGAGACTCTATTTCAGACAACAGCAGAATAGGCTGAGTTTCGTGTACACAGGTTATCCAAAAAGAAACTGACGTAGAACATCTAGTTTATCAAAGGTAATGTACCATGCAGGAGTTTAGCAATGTGCTTAGCGTTGACAGACATTGGGAGAATGTGAATTTGAAACTTTGAAGTGAAATCTCATGTAAAATTGATCTCTTAGGCTGGATTCATAGTTATATTGTGTCTTGTTTAGTCATTTAGACCTGTGCAAAACTGAATGCTAAATGTATACAGATATCAACGTAGGATCCCTAGTAAAGGAGGCAAAGATGTTCTGAATAGTGTCATTCTTGAGGTGCTACATCTGCATTACACCTCCTCCCCACCACCAGTTGATGTTATCACATTTGTGGGGATTTAATGTAATTAATTGAAATGTGCACTGTAAATTGTGTCAATCCCAAATATAATAAAATATGATGCAGTCATATCAGATTAAGATGAAACACTTTCCTTTTCTATAGTAACTTAGGAGGATGTTAAACAAATGTGTACTAAAATTAGACACTTTTAATCAGTAGGTCTGGATAACCTGCGTCCAAGAGTTTTAAAAGAGCTGGCTAATGAGCTTGCTGGACTGGTAACTTTGATTTTTCATTAATTCTTGGAACACTTGGAAAGATTAGAAGAAAGCTAATGTTGTGTCAATATTTAAAGAGTAAATGGGATGACTCGGGTAGTTACAGGTTTGTCAGCTTGACGCTGATACCAGGCAAAATAAAGAAATGGCTGTGGGACTCAATTAATAAAGAATTAAAAGAGGGTAATTTAATTAATGTCAATCAACAGTGTTTATGGAAAATAGATCCTCAAAATAACTTCATTTTTATGTGATTAGAAGTTTGAAAAAGGTATTGGTGTAAATATAATTATATGTAGACTTATATAAGTCATTTGGCTTGGTACAGTGCAACATTTTGATTAAAACATAATTAGAATGATACAAAACTTAACATTGCACAAAAAACAATTTAAAAAAACTGGGACACTGACAAGTCTCAATGTAATTGTAAATGGGAATGATCATTGATAGAGCAGGTGTGTGTTTCTAGTGACATACCATAGGGATGGTCCTATAATGAATAACATTTTTATAAATGAACTGGAAGAAATTACAGAGTCTTCACTGATAAAGTTTGCAAACGACACACATTGAAGAACTGATAAATAATGAAGAGACTAGGTCCCTGAAACAGCGATCTGGATCTCTTGATAAGCATGGCATAAGCACACGATATGCATTTTTAATAGGGCCATATGTAAAGTAAGAGATCTAGGAACTGAAAAAATGTTGGTCACGCTTACTGGATGGGGGACTCTATCCTGGGAAGCAATGACTCTGAAAGTCCTTGGAGATCATGGTAGATAATCAGCTGAATATGAGGTCCTAGTGTGACGCTTTGGCCAAAAGGGCTAATGTGATCCTTGGATGGATAACCAGAGGAATATTGAGTAGGATCAGAGAGGTTGTATTACTTCTGTATTTGAGAATATGTGACCACTGCTGTAATACTGTGCGCAGTTCTGGTGTCCACAATTCAAGAAGGATGTTGATAAACTGGAGAGGTTACAGAGAAGAGCAATAAAAATGATTAAAGGTTTGGAAAACATGCCATATAGTGATAGGCTCAAGGAGCTCAGTTGCTTTAGCTTAATGAAGTAAAGGTTAAAGGATGACTTGATTACAGTTTGGAAGTACATATAGGAGGAACAAAAATTTAATAATGGTCTCTTCAGTCTAGCAAGTAAAAGATATAACCAGATCCAATAGCTTGAAGTTGAAGCTAGACAAATTTAGACTAGAAATAAAGTGCACATTTTTAACAGTGAACATAATTAACCATTGGAACAACTTACTATGGTTTGTAGTGGATTTTCCGTCACTGGCAATGTTTAAATTATGATATGCTTTAGTTTCAAAGGTCTATGGCTTGTGTTATATTGGAGATCAGAATAGATGGCCCTCTCAGGCCTTAGAATCTAAGAACTGGGCAAAAACCCGTTATTGTAGAAGAATGGAACAAGTATTTTCCAGCAAGTAATACTTTTATAGCTCCTTCAGAAATGTAAAAAGCTAGTTTAATTTTCCATCACAGATCTCAGCTGCTTTTGGTGGTAGTATTTGCAAGCACACTACCTTTCTTTATACTGATGTGTGCTGCATCTTTATATGTAAAATTAAAGTAAAGCCAAAAGAAATAGCCTGTTCAGTAATTTTCACCTGCTGTTTTTGTACCATACCATTTTACAGTAGTGTGGTTTTTAATCTGCAATTGAAAATACATATTTAGCCAGTATAATCTTACATGGGTGTGTTTTTTTAGTTTGCTTTCCAACAGTCACTGACCTCTTGCCTGCTTATGGTGTCACTCTGCTTGTTGGGATAATGGGAAAATCCACTTAGTAAGTAAGTATGCTTATTATATTACTTTATTTACTTAGTTTCTACGTATAATTAAAGTTAATAGAGAAAAATTAATTACCATACTTAAAAGTCCTACTTAAGGGCTTACAAAATTTGAATGAGTCATTATGAGACACTTGATCTTGTGCCAGCACAAATAATCATTTTTGTGAACCTTTGCACAAAAAGCCCACATTTCTGGCTTCTCTGCATGTGAGATAACTTTTCAGATTGTGAGTCATGATTGCTGATTGCTCCATGATCCCTGACTTTCTCCTGTCTTCACCTTAACTGGAGATGGGCCAAACTTTCACAGAGTTTGACTGTGTTCAGATCTAGGATCAAATACTCAAAACTGCGTAAAATCCCATTTTCAAATGTGTCTTAGACGTATACGGAGAGTCACTAAATCACTTTTGAAAAGGGGATTTAGGATCCTAAGACACTTAGGTGGGTTTCAAAAAAACTACCCCTAACATTTTTATTTGGACTTGTATTTTTGATCAATCTATGCCATCCCTCTTTTTCTTCCATCTTCCTCTTGACCTGGGAGGAAATTCTCACTTTCTGGGAGTTCCTGATGATTGTGTAACTATATCTTTACTCTCCAATGGCTTCTGCAATGACCTCTACGGTATATGTGTGTGAGAAATTATTACATTTTGGACCTCAGACTTTGCTGTAGCTCACTCCCGCCTTCCCCCCCCCAAAAAAAATTAAAATGTGAATCACTGTCATGGTGACACTTTCCATGGATTATTCGTGGTTCACAATCTCCATATCATCCATCCAGGGCTGACCTTTAGGACTTGGTACAGTGTGTGCCATGGTTCCATTGAATTCTGGAATAGGTTCAGGGCAACAGATTTCAGGGGTGCCCTCTATGCTCATGCCAGTTTTGCTAGGTTTAACACAAGCTCCTGTCTATTCAGCTGAGCTGACTTTTCTATAGAGCCAATCAAGTGGCAGACTCAGGCCATGGATGAGAAGCCAAACAGCATGAGATGGTCTGGTCTAGGCAGTTTGGAACTAAGAGCAAAGGACTCCTGTTTACTAATCTCAGCACTGACATAGACCTTTGAAGGTAATAATCCTTATCTACTTCTTGCCAGGTATTGATATACGTAATTAGCTAGGGTTATATAATTAGAGCTGAAACCAAAACTTTTCATAGAAACATATCTGCTTCTACAAAACTTTGCTTTGGGAAAGGTTTCTCAGGTCCAAGTTGGAATTTCTGGTCAAATTTTTCCTGTGTAGCTCTATATATGATTTCTTTAAAACCACGGACCATGGTGGGTACAAGGAACTGGTGCTTAGGAGTTACAGAGTAATGAGTCAATCAAGTTAAAAATTCCTCTTTGGGCATGGGGAGTTTACACAGTGGAGTAGGAATGCCAGCATTCTATTATAGCGTACAGCAGGGATCAGCAACCTTTGGCACACGGCTGGGCCACCTGGTGGGCTGGGCCACTTTATTTACCTGTCACATCCGCAGGTTCAGCTGATCGGGGCTCCCACTAGCTGCGGCTCACTGTCCCAGGCCAATGGGGGCTGCGGGAAGCGGTGCTGGCTGAGGGATGTGCTGGCTGCCACTTCCCACAGCCCCCAATGGCATGGAGTCGTGAACTGCGGCCAGGGGAGCTGCGATCGGATGAACCTGAGGATGTGGCAGGTAAGCAGACCAGCCTGGCCTACCAGGTTGCTTACCCTGGCGGGCCACATGCCAAAGGTTGCCGATCCCTGGTGTACAGGAAATTTTTTTTCTGTCATATCCTGATGTGCCGCTCCCACATTTAAGAGAAAAAATATTTAAGCATCTTGGTTAGCAGTTGCCAAGACTGAACCCTTCTTATGAAGTCATAGGTGCTTCCAGCTCCCATATAAGTCAGCAGGTGTTTGGGGACTAGATAGCACCTTGCAGGATCAGCCTTATTGAGAATAATAGCTAATAAATGTTTTAACAAAACTTCTATAACAAACATGACCACTTCCTATGTATTAAACTAAAATATTACAAAGGGTAGCTTCATCAAACCTAACTGGAAATGTATTTTATTCATCAACTGATTTGAAAGTAAAGCACAAAAGAGTAGAACTGGTAAGACAAAAAAAAATATTATTTTTTGTGGGAATTCCATATTTTCAACCAAAACCTGAAACTGATCCTTTTAAAAAAAAAAAAAAAAAAAAAAAAAAAAGCAATATGGGTTTCTGGTTTGAAATGTTCACAGAAAATTTTAATTTTAAAAGCTAGTTTTCATTTTAAAAAGGTGACAGTATTTGTCCAACTCAGCAAAAGTAATGAACTCAGCCAGTAACTTGAAATGAACTGTGCAGAAACTGTAGCTTACATGTCAGTGCACTAAGCAATCCTATACTGATTGTGGACTAGATACTGTAGTAGTGAATGCTTAACAAATGCCTAAAATAGCATAAATGATCATTGAAACAGACTTTTCTATCATTCAAAATACAAAATATACTCTGTATTCCAAAATGTTAGACTACAAAAGTCAGAAAAGCTGGTGCAGGGATGGGGTGAATTTTAAAAAGTGAGAGATAGAGTCTAATGTTGTGATTTCATTACCAACCCGTAACATTCACACAATTAAAGCATGTAGGGTTTTTTTATACTTCAAATACACAGTAATGTCTTATCATTTAGTGAGCCCACACTTGAATTTCACAGGAAAGTTCAAGTTCTTGTGCCATTTCAGATGTGTTTAAATCCTTTTTATTTTTCAATGGGCATATAATACATAGTCCTTTCTGTGAATAAAATTGAATCAAGTTAAAGGTGTAAAGTCTGGTTCAGCAATTACTAGGTGGCTTGGTGTTTGGATTCTATTGCTATCAAAGACCATTTGATTCAATACTTACTTATGCCAGTCACAAATTCTATCTCTGAGTTACAAGCAGTCTTGATTCTTAAAGTATTTGAACAAAATGGCTATTTCTAGGAGCTGAAGACTTTGGAAGGAGATTAGAACAGTCATAATGTCTTAATCTGACCCATGCAGCTGGATCAAATGTTGATATGGAATCTAAGATGACAGAGAAAAAATAAGTGAATACAAATTGAGTAGTTCTCACTGTAGTATAAATTCCTCACTGTTGTCCTGCCCTGCTATTGCATGATCTCTGTTGATACTGCCTTACCTTTCCTTCTCTCTGTTTTTCATCTTATTTGTTACTAGAGCAGAGCTCAAGATATAACAGTCAGCATGATGTGTTCAGGTGTTTTGTCTACCAGAGGAAAAAGTAAATTATAAATCATGTTACAAAATCTTTGTATACTGTATATGATCTGCCACCTATTTACTCCTCAGTGCATGCTCAACATACAATATAGCAAATAAATGAGAGTTCAGTGCAACTTCAGGCACAGCCCTGATCAAGGGGCAGTGTGTAAACTGCACCATCTCAGGAGAAACCCTTGGAGACGCTATCATAGAGACACTGTCATAGAGATCTTTTACTTTCCAACATAAGTGGGCTTTGTCCAAGGCATCATCCTCTTAAAAAATAACTAAAAAACCAGGAAGCTTTGTTGGCTAAGTGCAACATTTAAATTTAATTTCTTTTTTTGTATTCACTTAAAGTTAAGCAGGTTTGTGCACAGTCCCGACTGTAACGGTTGCAGTCAGATCCTTTTCTATCTCATTGTCTCTGGACCAGGGCTCTGGGAGGAGCTATGAGAACTTTACTCCCTCTTGTGTCAAGTGAAGTAGTGTCCCCTCTGCAATAAAATATATTACCTTCCACGGCAAATACTCAAGTGTGCAAACTTAAAATTTGCTTTCTCTGAGCATTAGTGCAAATAAAACTTGAATGTTCACAGAAAGCAAATACAAGAAGAGCACAAACAGCTAAATTAAATATATTCGTGAATTCGAGAAGTTATGAATATATATTTTTGTAATATTCACCCAAACATAGTTCTGCACTCTCATGGTATCTAGCCAAGTATTTCCAAGTTATGATATTTTAATAGAAAAATGAAAACTGCAAGTTGTTAGGGAGCTTATTCCTTCACTCTCCCACTTCCCTGGTCCTTATTGCATGAACAGAGAGCTACAATACCCGAAGTCCGAAGGTGCAAATAATTTGATGTTTATTGGGGTGAACTTCCAGCAAGCTTAAATCCAAGTTCCTTTTTCCTTATTTTCGAATCTCAACTTACTTCCTGTTTGCCTGTAATTTATATAGTAATATTCTTAGCTATACCTTAACCAATAATTCTACTAAAATTTACCTAGCCAATCCTAACGTATTGTAACATGATTAGCTAACCAATTATATCCCACCACCTTAACTAGTTTACATCCAGCAGAATTAATTATACAGCAGACAGAAACAATCACAGAACCAGACAGAGACCATGCAAATAAACATACAAAACAATACGGAAGTGAGGATTTCACAACTACATCTATAAAGACATAAGGGTTTCCCAGATGTTTCTATTGATAAGTGAGTTCTTACCAGACAGAAAACTATCAAACTAAATTTCCTTTTACATCTTCTAGGCTTTTCCTTTTCTCTGGAGGTGATAGATCAGATCACCTTCCTGATAGCCCCAGATTTCAGTATGACTAAACAGGGCCTCAGACTGTCACATTGAGAGAAGGCCCTTACACAGATTCTTTCTTTTATATCTTTATAACTAGCCAAATAATAAACTTATACCTAAATTCTTAAAGTATAGGTCTTTACAGAAAGGCTTGAATATCTATAGCCCAACACAGGTTATGGGAATATTACAGCTGCATGGTTGAGCTTTTCAAAGTTAGGAACCGACAAATTTAAGATGGCACCTGCAACCTTATTTTTGCCACTCTTTTGTCCCATAAGTATATTATTGTTTGCTAATTCCTTAATAATAATCAATTAATACAATATACTCATTTTGAAAGCCTTTTAGGAACATGTAAATATAATAGACAATACACATTCTCATATCCTTGCACTTTTGTCATAAAAAAGTCTTGTATATATTGTAAATCTTCAATGACTTACAGAAATTTGTTTGAGAAACAAGGACTATGAGATGTATATTTTTATTGAATATTACCTCACTCATCTTACCTCTCTAATATTACAATAGCACTGCAAATATTAATTAAGTTTTTGTTTTTAACATGTAACTTGCAAAGCACTATCATATTAGCATGGAAGTGGTTTCTGCCCTCTTTGCATAATTGTAAATAATTATACACTATGTAAAACAGTGGGGAGAGACGGTCCCTAGATCTTCAGACAGTAACTAAACAAAAAGATGAGTACATAATGAAGATTTAAGAAAAAGATTTCATGGTAATCAGCAGTGGAGGGAATTCCAAAATACTACAAAATTTATTAGCACACTTATTCCATATATCCACCTGTGGATCAGGGATTTTCTCTTATCCATCCCAACTGACATGCTAGGAATTACTAGCCACTTGGGATCTTCACATCTCCTTTCATCACAGAGGATGCCAAGAAGTAGTTTTGCTTTGCCTGCCAGAGGACAGAGTCATAGAAAGGAGAGGCATTGGTATCTTTCCATGCAACTCTGCTAGGTTTGGAGGTCACAGGAGGAGGCTTAAGTGACTGTTCCTTCCCACCTTGTCCTATGGTTCAAAGAACAGGATTGTTTGTTTGTTTGTTGGAAGCTCAATGACTAATAGGTCTTTTGGCTGATGTACGGGTTGGGCCTGTTGATTCCTAGCTCTGCCTGAATTGTCTGAAAGTGCAGAGTGATTTGATTGTCAGCCAGTAAGCTCAGGAAATGATCTATGGTGATAGCATTACGGGGATTCATCTGGTCTTGAATATTACTGATATCCATGGGATCTGGAAAATTTAAGGGTTTAAAGTTGACTGCATAATTAAAGTACCTAGTTTTTTTCAGAGGCTGCTGAATTCTATTGCCCCTGCATCTCACTTGAGGAGAAGAATAGGATTGACATGTATTTGCTGAGGTGGGGACAGCTCTGCCATCATTCAATGCTTTGGCCATGGCATAATGTGCTGGAAAAGGAACACCTTCAGGACTCTTTCCCTCAGCATAGTTACAGCTGCAGAGCAGAGACTCCATGATAGAGAAGGGGATGGATTCCTTCTGATTGGAAGCTCCTATTTAGTTCTTCAGCCAGTTAAGTCAAATGCTGAGGGGGCATCTGCATGTTGGGGCAGACAATGCCTTCAGATAATTCATCTCTCCTTTTCATTACTACTGCTAATGTCAAGTGGACAGGGCAGCATGATAGCAACATGGGGTACCCACATGCAGACAAGAAGAGAGTGGGGAGGGAATTAAATTTAAATTAAAACTTGATTTAAGTCCCATCTGGTTTTCTGGATAAGTCAATTAAACCTGTTTCTGCAATGACTTTCCATTAATTTGAATAGACATTCTGTGGAAAGCTGCTGCCAGTATTAACTCACATTCTGGCAACAATAATGTTAAGCAGCTTTCCTTAAAGAACAAGTGTGACAGAGAGAAACTTCTAATAGTTTCAAGGAACAGCTTGATGATCCATGGGGATGTGGGACACTCAATCATGATTTATAATTACAGTATCAGGAACAGATTTATATTTCATAGGGTTAGGGACATAAAGGGTAACAAGAAAACATTTTACAAATACATTAGAGGCAATGGAAGACCAAACACACTGTTAGGCTAATTACTTAATGAGGAAGGAAAGACTATAACAGAAAATGCAGAAATGGCTGAAGTATTAAATGTTTTTTTGTTTCAGTTTTCACCAAAAATGTTAGTAGTGATCAAACAAAGAACATAGTGAACATCAGCGTAAATGGCTTAGTATCTGAGGCTAAAATAGGAAAAGAACAAGTTAAGAATTATTTAGACAAGTTACATGTTTTCAAGTCAGCAGGGCCTAACAAAATACATCCCAGAATACTTAAGGAACTGCCTGGAGAGATCTCTGATAATTAACAATTGTCTGTGAGAACTTGTGGAGGACAGGAGAGATCCCAGAGGACTGGGGAAAAGGGCAAGTATAGTACTTCTCTATTTTAAAAAAAATAAAAGGTGGGGGAGAAAGACAATCCAGGGAATTGTAGACCAGTTAGCTTAAATTTGGTACCCAAAAATGTAATGGGGCAAATTATCAAACAATCAATTTTAAGCACATAGAAGATAGATGACAAGTAACAGTCAACATGGATTTATCAAGAACCCTTCTTTGACAGTTTAACAAGCCTTGTGGATAGACAAGAGGCAGTAGATGTGACAGATTTAAACTTTAGTAAGGCTTTTGGTACTGTCTCACATGACAGTCTCATAAACAAGCTAGGGAAATATAGCCTAGATGAACCCTACAATAAGGAGGCTGCACAACTGGTTAGAAAAGCATACTTGGAGAGTAATTATCAATGGTTCTCAGTCAACCTGGAACAGTTTATCAAGTGGGGTCTCACATTTATTAAAGTTTGCAAATGACACCAAGCTAGGAAAGACTGCAAGAGCTTTGGAAGACAGTATTAGAATTCTTGACAAACTGGAGAAATGGTCTGAAATGAATAGGATGAACATAAGAATATAGCCATAGTTGGTCAGGTCAATATTTAATCTAGCCCAGCATTCTGCTTTAAAACAGTGGCCAGTATCAGATGCTTAGGAGGGAATAAACAGAACAGGGCAGTGATCCATCCATTCACAGCTTCTGGCAGTCAGAG